>NC_134399.1:61981395-62299380 GCF_050003625.1 Haematobia irritans | reverse complement strand
ATGCGTTTTTTAAAAAAAAAAAGTTATCAAGCTCTTAACAAATCACCCTTTATATGTTTTTCACCCATTCTCACGATATGTTCAGTGCACAAGCAAATTTTCTACCACTGCGGCGTGGATTTCCATCAAATCTGGTCTTCACTTTTGGATCAATTCTGATGTTCTTATTGTTTTTTCTTCGTCCATTTTTTGGAAACTGCCAGTATCACAGTAACGAGAAATGGTACGAGAAATAAAAGACTTATTCAAATTTGGAGGGATCTACCAATAGCCACATACGGTTTTCCAGCCAATATAAAGTAATCACACTATCATTCTTAAATTCCATCATGAATAACAAGTTTTCTGAATGAAATAGATCAAAATGATTTTTATCTTTTCTATATCTGTCAACTGCGAGGAGATTTGGAGTGATTCCTGCTTCGACCGAACACCAAAAAGTTTTTCAGCGGTGGATTATCCCATCTCAGTAATGCTGGTGACATTATTGAGGGTTTCAAAGCTTCTCTAAGTGGTTTCATTGCAATGTGGAACGCCGTTCGGACTCGGCTATAAAAATGAGGTCCCTTGTCATTGAGCTTAACATGGAATCGGCCAGCGCTCAGTGATAAGAGAGAAGTTCACCAATGTGGTATCACAATGGACTGAATAGTCTAAGTGAGTCTGATACATCGGGCTGCCACCTAACCTAAAGCAATCACACCATCATTCTTAAATTCCATCATGAATAACATTATTTCTGAATGAAATAGATCAAAATGCTGTTCTAAGCTTTTATAAATCTGTCAGCTGCGAGGAGGTTTGGATTGATAGCAACCTGAAGTTGGTTGCTATACATATCAAGCACACTCTGTATTCCGCTATTTGAAGGAATTATTTCAAATAAATAAAACTTAATTTAATTAAATAAAAAAAAAATAATTAAATAAAATTTATTTGAATTTATTTTAATTAAATTAAATTTGGTCTAATTCAATTTACGTTAACTTAATTTAATTTCTTAATTTTAGCATTAAATTAAACGATAATCGATTGAATTACATTGAACTAGAATAAAATAACAAAACTAAAATAAAATGTTACAAAATTAAACCATAAATAATTAAAGATCTCCCCGATGAGAGTGTAAAATTTTCTCAACCTACCCGTTTGAGGCACGCTTAATTGTTCGTCGAGTGTACTGTGATAGTAATCTCTTCGTTCATAAATTCAAGTTGATTTTTCTATTGGCATTTCTAATATGGACAGAACAATGAAGTGGAGTCATTAGAAAGTAACACATTCAATAAATTGTCAGACACCACCATACCATATAACCACATTTAACCGTCACATTCACTACTCGAAAATTTCTTTGGTACTTATGCTAGGAAGAAATCCAAATCGAAAACTCTCACGCGATTTCCAAAGAGATTGTATTGGCATATCAACCAAAACGAAAAAAGACAGCAATTTGTAGTAAGCCTTTAAAATGTCCAAAATGAGTGTTGGAGCATGTAAGGATATATGAAAGGCCTAACGTTTGTTATCTATGTTGGACAAATGCTGTTGCCTGTAACATATGGAATTGAAATGCATTCAAGCAACTTCTATAAATTCATGAAATCTCTGATGGAGGAGAACGAATAGTAATCATGACAAGTTTAGTTGTAATTTTGTTTTCTTTTTTTTGCATTTTTTCCTCGAAGATTTATGAAACTCTACGAATGTATTTTACCATTTGCCCATTTTGTATCTACATGACAATGGAAATGTCTTGGAAAATTGATTTCTATCGAATGAAAAAGAATGATAGTCGTCATCATTATTAATTTCGAAAGTAATTCAGCCATATCGCCAGTATCGAACATTGCATTTCTTTAATCTTTCCATGTTAGCAAGGTATTTACCATATCCTCCAATCCATCTTATCCACTGAAGTGAATGAAAACATACGCAAACACTGTAAGAAAATATTACCGTGAGTGCAAATATTTCTTATCCTTAAAATATGAATGCGAGTTTTGCTTAGATGCCGAATTTCTCTAGCACAAAGTTTATCTGCTTGACTATAAAGTTTTCAATGAAGGCTTTTTGTCCTTAGAGTTAGGAGATGCAACTTAAAAATGAGTTTCTTTATATAACAGAAAATGCTATGGATCTGAAGTCAACTAGTTCTAAACGAAATGAAAATAAACCTTCAGTATTACAGAAATCAACTTAGTCAAATTTGGTCACTATAAAAATCTATTTTGCCCAATATAAAAGTCCGATTTGTCGATTTTCAAACAAATATAAACTATGATAATTTGAATTTTGTTAACCAAAAGTCGATTAATCGAGAACGATATTTTTTATCCAAACTGGTTCGAATCATCAACTCATTTTGGTTGTTGGTCAAAAGTTATCATGCGGCACCAGGGTTTCTACACTATTGTTGTAAGCACAAAGATTTAATGCCCTTAAAAAATAAATAATAAAAATCAGTATATTCGGCCAGGACGAATCTTATATACACTCCACCATGGATTGCATAGAAAGTTCTACTAAGGACTGTCATCAAACGAACGAATTACCTGGCTGGTGGTAACACAAAAAATCGTCGCCAAAAAAGTAGTGAAAATGTTCTTTTTGGATCCGGATGTGGTGCAAAATTTGCAGGAGCAATGAATTTAGCATGGGCTTGTCATACGACGGATGTCCACCATTTCAATAGCCATTGCACTGAATTTGCATCACTTCTTAGATGTGAACTAAAAAAATTTATGATATTTTACCAAATTAATATTGTTTATAATTTTTAATGAATTCTAGCGCTTGTCTGAAACGTTTGATATCAAATAGCTTCAAAAATTCGCAAATTATTCTAGAATGGATTTAGCATTTTTTCGCCAAAATTTTAATAATTTGTACCATTTTACTAACTCTTACGCTGTTTTTAACCAATTTGACACCAAACAAGTAAAAATTATCCATAAAAATATGAAAAAAGCGACTTATAAAAAACTGAACTGAAAGAACCCCCTGTGTAGTTAAAATAAGGAACATCGTTGAGAGGACATTTTTGAAAGTGTTTTGACAAGGTTTCTTAAAATTTCTTAACATTGTCTTCCAAATTGTAAGTTAGTCCATATGAAGTCTATGTTAGACAAAATATAGGGACATAAGTTCGGCAGGGCCGAACCTTAAATATCCACTACCATGAATCAAATATAATTGTTTCCACTGAAAACTTTTCGTCGTAGCGGATTACTTGAAAGTATATAGAATTTCAAGTGGATTTGATAACAGATACCCTGCCAAGCAAACATATATACCAAATCAGGATTTCGGTCTATATGGGGCTATACCAAAATATGGGTCGATTCACACCATACTCGTCACACCTATTTACGGACCCAAAATGCCTCTGGATTTTGAATTTCAGTCAAATCGGATAAAAATGGTATGCCTAGATGCCCAAGACCCTAAGTAGGGGGTTCGGTTTGTATGGGAGCTATATCAAAATCTGGACTGGTAGATCCCACCTACCTGAAGATAAAAGACGAATTTGTGCAAAATTCACCTTTGAAGACTTTAGCGTGATTACAACAGACAGACACCGTGAATTTCTCCCTCATGAAGAATGTAACATATGTAGTCGGCAATCGATATTTTGATATTTCGGAATGGCAAACTTATTATACCCCCATCACCATTCTATGGTGGTGTGTATAAAAGGACAGATTAACTACCTATATAAGCCAATTCAGTTCTTAATCAGTTTATGAAGTAAACGGTAATTAGAGAGCCAAATTTAAAATGGATCGGATGAAATTTGGTTCTCCATGAATCTCCGGAGGACAAATTTGGTGGGTGGTTTATATTTGAACCGATATTGACAAATTTTTGCATGATTAGTAGAAATTACAACCGGATCGGCAACCCTAGTGTTGCAATCAGCTTACTGACAGCTGTAAAGCTTGACATTTTTGGGATTATACGTACTCAGAACGTTTTGGTATACGAGCGCTATTTGTATTGTTTATAGCAACATAAAATATTCATCTCGCCCCAAAAAAATGGAATTAGATCCTGAACATTTTCCTGCGATTATTTTTTACAACTTTCGACGTAAATTAATCGATGGATTATCGATGGTACGGTGAATTCAACCGAGGTCGTAGTTCACTCCAAGACGGAAACCATGTGATATTGGAATATCGTCATGTGACCTATCGTGAGATTGAAACAATCTTAGGCATTTTTGTTCGCGTTAGGTTAGGTTAGGTGGCAGCCCGATGTATCAGGCTCACTTAGACTATTCAGTCCATTGTGATACCACATTGGTGAACTTCTCTCTTATCACTGAGTGCTGCCCGATTCCATGTTAAGCTCAATGACAAGGGACCTCCTTTTTATAGCCGAGTCCGAACGGCGTTCCACATTGCAGTGAAACCACTTAGAGAAGCTTTGAAACCCTCAGAAATGTCACCAGCATTACTGAGGTGGGATAATCCACCGCTGAAAAACTTTTTGGTGTTCGGTCGAAGCAGGAATCGAACCGACGACCTTGTGTATGCAAGGCGGGCATGCTAACCATTGTGTGGAATCGCGTTGGATTCCACACAATTTGTCAATCGGCCAACAAGGGCTCGTGTCAATTAGTTGAAAGAAATGCTCAAAAAAAAAAACGATCGTGATGCTTTGAAACACGTTTATGAATTGAATCGTAAAATTACGCGGATGAGCCCTAATGTAAACAGCAGTCGACTGTATGGGCGTTGCAATTGTACCACTAGAACAAGGATAGCATTACCAATTTGCCCAACAGATTTATAATTTTTGAATTTGGTCCGATGGTCGGACCTGAGGAACTGTATGGTACACAACCATTTGTTTGCCAATTGTCTTCAAGAAATCAGGAAAACAATATAATATAATAAGGCGTATATTTTTTCCAGCTTATATTTAACTTAAAAAAGACAGCGCTACCTTACCTATGATATAATGTGTCATCCATTGATTCGCCTTGGCTTACCAGCAAACAATAATTTTTTCCTATGTATATCTTTGTAGGATTTTAAGGTGGTGATTTCGATAGGAATATCGCAAATTTACAAGTATTAAAATCAATAACAATTTCACCATTTCCATTGCCTGAAAATGTCCCCCAAATGTAGAGAACCCATCCATCCATCCATAGTTAACGTCGATAGCCGAATGAGGAATGTTCATGCTTCAACTCAAGCATGAGTTACTGTGGATTGCATTCTATCATCACATCATGATCATCGTTAGTGTTACCAGGGTCGGTGGTGATGGTGACGGTGGCTGTTACACTCCTTCCCAATTGTTGCATGTTGCACATTATTTGAGCATAATTTCACAAGTTTTTTCCCTCCATCTTTTAAGGTGGAGTTTTGCATATCCCATTGTTTGTCGACATTCGTTAAATGGGCATAATTATCAAGAGTCGCAACTGTGTGGAAATAATGGTGTGTTTTCCATTTTTTTTGGAAGCAATTGGATTAATTATGGTTTATTTATTTAATGTATGTTAAACTTCGATTTAAGATAGGTTTTTACTACAAAGTGAATGGAATTTCATGGCGAATAGGTCTGGGAATTATCTATATGGTAATAATATATTATTGATAGCGGGATGCAGGGCTATTGTGGCTATTCTCCATTACTCTTTTCGCATTTTCATGGAAAAAAAGTGAGAAGAGCAAAAGTCGGAAAAGAGTAACGAGAAAAATATATGATAAAATCTGGAGATCGGTTTACATAGGGGGGCTATATAATTATGGACCGATATGGACCAATTCTTGCATGGTTGTTAGAAGACATTAACTGACATTACGTACCAAATTTAAACCAGATCGGATTGGGGGCACGGTTGCCACTCGAGCCAAATAATAATAATCTACCAAAATGTTGAGAATTTTTTACCACAAAATCTTCTTTTTCTAAATTTTATTTCTATAGAAAATTTTGTCAAAATTTTATTTCTATGGAAAATTTTGTCAAAATTTTATTTCGATAGAAATTTTTTTCAAAAATTTTATTTCTATAGAAAATTTTGTCATAATTTTATTTCTATAGAAAATTTTGTCAAAATTTTATTTCTATAGAAAAGTTTGTCAAAATTTTATTTCGTTTTGTGTTGTTATTGTTGGTTTTGTTCTTTAAGCATTGTTGTTAAGCTACACTTGTAGTTTAGTCAATGTATGGTTTTAAGCTGCAATAAAAAACAACAACAATGCTTAAAGAACAAAACCAACAATAACAAAACAAAACGAATGGAAAAAGAAGAGGAGGCACGCTCAAAATAAACCCAGCCAACTGAATTCAAATCGATGATTTGACAGTGGCATAGGAAAAGAGATATGTTTGTTTCGAATTTATTTCGGCATAAGCCGGCTATCAATATAAAACCTTTTTTCGGAGGGTTCAAGTGTGGTTTTTGTTGGGTTTAATAAACTGCCTGAATTTATTCTGATAATTGGTTGATAGTTTTGCTGCAAGTAGAGGATGCTGATGAGGAATGTGGTAATTCCGAAACGTGCGTCCATCCACTCATCTTGCAGTCTATAGGGCTTTGCCCAAATAAATTTGACAAACATTATTTTCCTCTGTTGGTTAAGCTACACTTGCAGTTTAGTCAATGTATGGTTTTAAGCTGCAATAAAAACAACAACAATTTTATTTCTATAGAAAATTTTTTCAAAATTTTATTTCTATAGAAAACTTTGTCAAAATTTTATTTCTATAGAAAATTTTTCCAAAAATTTTATTTCTATAGAAAATGTTGTCAAAATTTTATTTCTAGAGAAAATTTTGTTAATTTTTTTTTTTTTAGAAAATTATTTAAAAAGGCATCATAAATGCATATTAAAATGCTCTACAGCCCACTGTACACATATCAAGAATACTTAAAAGGCTAGAAAAACACCCACAGCCACACAAAAATGTCACTCGTACTACAATGTTCCAAGAAATATCTACTAATAATCTACCAAATATCTAATAATAATCTACCAAAATTTTGAGAAATTTTTACAACAAAATCTTCTTTTGCTAAATTTTATTTCTATAAAAAATGTTGTCAACATTTTATTTCTATAGAAAATTTTGTCAAAATTTTATTTCTATAGAAATTTTTGTCAACGTTTTATTTCTGTAGAAAATTTTGTCAAAATTTTATTTCTATAGAAAATTTTGTCAAACATTTTATTTCTATGGAAAATTTTATCAACATTTTATTTCTATAGAAAATTTTGTCAAAATTTTATTTCTATGGAAAATTTTGTAAAAATTTTATTTCTATAGAAAATTTTGTCAAAATTTTATTTCTATAGAAAATTTTGTCAAAAATTTTATTTCTATAGAAAATTTTGCCAAAATTTTATTTCTATAGAAAATTTTGTCAAAATTTTATTTTTGTAGAAAATTATTTAAAAAGGCATCCTAAATGCATACTAAAATGCTCTACAGCCCACTGTACACATATCAAGAATACTTAAAAGGCTAGAAAAACACCCACAGCCACACCAAAATGTCACTCGTACTACAATGTTCCAAGAAATATCTTGGAAACTGTGATCATTATCTCCCTCTTTGAAAAAAAAAATGACTGCTTCTGAACAATCGAATACAATGTGGCTATCACACCAAAATTGCCCAACTACGCACAAGTCTAACTCCTTAGATCACCTCCAAGCGATTATAATGCAAATATGGCCAAAATGACTGTCAAATGCTACATCGGTGACTACGAGAGCAGCATGTTAACACAATGAATTTTAACGGTACATTTTGCAATTTTCACAAACTACTATGAATTTATTCCTATAGAATGATGAGGTAACCCATCTTTTGCCTAACTTCCCTAGGCTGTAACAGTGAAGTGAATGAAATTTATTCCAGCTGATTATGTATATCCAAAAGGCATAGAGGTGGTAGAGTAAGAAACACTAGAACATAACAGATTCCTTTGGATTCTTGTTAGCATAATTCTGTGTTGAAACCTAGGTTGAGGTACGTTCGCCACACTTTGGCATGTGTGGCCAAATCTTTGTCATTGTCCATTAAATCCTGAACCTGTTCTCTCTATCATTGGAGGCTTACAAGTTTAGTAGCCATTATGCAATGTACCGACTACCATACTGAACTATATTTTACCCCCTTACCAAACAAGTTGGAGAACAAAAGCCATATTTAATAATTTGACTGTTTCCAAAGTGGACACTCCAGTAATTTCTTCTACGTTAAAATTCTGAATTTGGTCATAACCATAAACATGAACGGTGATGTGGTTTTGAATTACATATCAATTTGGGACAGAGTGATCAATGGAGTTCTTTCTGGTGGAACAAAATATTAGAATTTTTCAAACATTAATTTGTGGAATATTCACAGAATAAAGTAAACTATTTTATAGAAAAAAAATAATTAACTAAACAAGGACATTTTAATGACCTGGCAGAGTTTTTTATCTATGTATTCCATTAACGAAATTACACACTGTCAAGAAACAAAGAAATGAACTTAAAATAAAAAATCTTTGGCGCTAAGTCATCACATCGTATGCTTCTTCTTAATATTTTTGAGACTCGCACGAAATTTGTTTTGAATAAAAGAAAAAAGTAAAAATTAAACTAAAGCCAAATAATGAAAAAGTTTAACGATGGACTTTTTTCGTAAGTAAATACATTATGTTATTTAATGCGAAAAATTACTTACTCGTGTGAAGATTGAACTAAATTGTAATCTACTTTTTGAGATTCTCACAAAGCGTTCTTAAGCATGTAAGCATGTAAAATCTAGCAAAATTTAAGTTTCTGAGCAAATTTGAAGAAATTCGCATTTATACTGAATTTATGAAAATTTGAAATAAATTCGATTAAATTCATATTCTTTCTCAAAAGATCACGTAGTCTAAAAAAGAAAAAAAAAATACCAAATACATATTGTCTATTAATATGTATTCCAAAAAACTTTAGATTTCGAACGGATCTTCGGATAAATTCCAAATCTAATAAATATAAATTATCTCGTATTGTCTATAAAAATTCAAATTCTTATAGTTTCTATACAAAATCGAATAAATGTAAATGGAATAAATACAATAAAAAATAAATTAAATTTAGCATTACTTTAACTACGGTCATTTTTCTGTGTACATAATTTCTAAGTTTCTGACTTCTGATTTCGAATAAATTCATATTCTTTCTTAAAAGATGACTTAGTCGAAAAAATTAAAAAAAAAAACATTCCAACAAACTTTAAATATCGCATGGATCTTCGAATAAATTCCAAAGAAAAATTCGAATAAATATAAATTAACCCATATTGCCTAAAAAAATTAATTCGTATTGTCTATAAATAAAAATTCTAAAAATAAATCAAATTTATGCAGTCGAACTTCCCTATAATGAATCTTGACGTGACCAGAAAATTACTTCATTATACAGGAATTATGTAAGGATACAAGATTATGGGAATGAAAAAGCAGTGATTTTGAAATTTGGTCATTATACAGGGTGCTTCATTGTATAGAAATTCATTGTAGAGAAGTTTGACTGTATGTACCGTTGAAAATAATCAAATGTATATGAAATTTCAAAAAATTAAAATACAAAATGACTTTGCAAAATCTAACAAAATGAAATGTCATCTTGAATGCGCATCATAGATTATCATATGCATTTTTTCGAATAAAATTCAAATCTATTAAAATTTAATATTCTCAATTAATTCAGTAAATTATAATTTACCACAAAATTTTAAATAAAAAATTTCTATTCGTTTTAAATAAAACCGTCTATGGAAATTAATTAAATCAAAAAAAATCTTTAAAATTTTCGATGATAACAAAATATATTAAAATTTCTATAAAAACTGCATTAAATCAAAACGTTGGATAAATTCATTTTTTGTTTTTTTTGAAGATTCGAACACACTAAGGATTTTCATGAAAATTTTTATGAGAATTTTATATTATCCGATTGACGATGTATTATTGGTGTTTAAAAAAATTAATTAGAATTTTAATAAGTAATAATTCGATATTGAAAAAAACTTGGTTATTCCAATAGGTTTCTTTATGAATATAGTAATAAATAAAAAATATATATTTTTAATTAAATAAATAAAAATGGTGAATTCAGAATAGTAATTTACTTTTTTATATATTGTTTTATAAAAATGTTTGAATATTGTTTCGTCTTGTAAAAAAAACTGAACTAAGTTTATAAACGACAATCGATAGGTGTCTCCTACTTAAATCTTCAATAATGGATGACCCACTTAAGTTTTTACACGAATTGGTGATAACATGTCTCGTCGATAAAACCATAACCCCATAGGTTTTTTTATCATGATCGAAATGTATATCAAAACAAACACCATTGGTGTGGTGTAAAAATGTTTGCCGGCATTGAAATGGAGCTACCCCAACATCAATAATTCTCACATTTCGTTTCGACGAATGGTGGTGAAAAACTTCATTTACTTTTTCGTTGTTTGTTTTGATTCCCTCATTCATTACATCCGCATCGCTCTCTGTTGACAATGTAAATTGAATGGTTTTTCTTTAGCCACTTCCATATTTCGTTGTTCTTCGGCCACACAAAACTGCGACATGCTGAGCTTGAATGCTCATCCCGTATCTCTCTGAGCGTTCTGTGTTCTTAAGAGTACTGGGTTTCGTTTGTCACCATCTGTGATGTTCTGTTCGGAACAGCTACAACGTGTGGGGGAACTTTAAAATGCACTCAACAGACGACATCGTACTGCTTCGATATCTTCTCTGCTGTCGTCGTCGCACAGTGTTTCGTTTTCTTAATACCCTATACTATTAAGATATTTGGGTATAGTAAAGTTGATTTGAATGAAAATGTGTTCAACAAAAATATTTCTATGTTAAACGATTACACAATTAAAAAGACAATATCCCCTAGTAGCAAAAAATACTCTACATTGAGAGAAAAAAAAAACGTGTAAAGGCAGAATCTTCTAACTATACTGAAAAAATATTGTCGAGAGGCCAAAGGTAAATATAAGAATGTCTTAAAATACGAATGCAAGTTTTGCTTAGCATAAAAGAGACAGTTCTCTGATATAATTTTTTTTTCTTGGCCAAAAAGTCGGTAAACTTTTCAGTTAACTCGTTTCGTCGTCATAAGTAAATCATTCGTCTTAAAAATCTTTACATGACAGAAACAAAAGTCAACTTGGCTTTAATATTTCTTGTCTGCAAAGCTAAAAAGCGTTCAAAACTGGGATATGTCTTTCAATACTATTTTAAAGGCGTTTTTTTCTTGAAACATAACATATCCTACTTGAAGTCGAATCTGAATTCGAAAGTTCATGATGATTCATGATTTTGGTCTTGAAACCTATGAAGACTAATTGCAGCTTTCTCACTTCTAAGAGTTTTAGAAGAAATTATTCAATTTTATTAATTGTTTTATAAAATTAATTGTTTTGCAAGCCAACACACTATACACTAGGCTACATCGGTGCTATTGTTCAGAGATAACACTAGTTTACAAAATAAAATTGTTTTCATGTACACAGAAAAATTTCCGTAGTTAAACTAAAGCTAAATTTAACTTATTTTTATTGGAAAAAAATTATTTGCTAGAAGTTAAATTTTATTATTTTTTCTGAAATTTTCCACAACTTAATGAGATTTTATTTTTTTATGTATGCCTCAAAAATTTTATGAACTAAATGTGGGTATAAAGTTCAATGGCCGTACACATAAGTTCAATATGAACTAAAGCAAAAGAAGATTTTCGTACGATTCCCAAAAATAGTGAGAATGAACTACTGTATGGTTAAAATGGTCATGACTTGGCGCCAATGATTTTCTTCTTTACTTTTAGTTAATTGTTTCTTCTATGAGAGGATGAGGAAATCTCAAAATGTGGAGTAAAATGTAGTTCAATTTTCGTGCGAGGTAATTCATTCTTCCTATAAAACAGTTTACTTGTTTTTTTGGTGTACATTTGATGAGAGTTGACTTTTCATATCTATTTTCATCTGCTGAATCCAAAAATGAAGCTTATTATTTTTTTATTTTGAGAAATCCCGTTTTTTTTTTGATAAATCCCGTTTTTCACTAAAATGCATTTTTGTGTGTCCGAGTTGCATTTTTTGTGAGTGAGTGGTTCATATTTATATGATCTGAGATCGAAGTTATTCACAATGGCTTATAACTTTGTCTTTTTCCGGTCGATTTTCTTCTAGTTGGTCTTTTGTTAACAAAAGTTTCTTATTTTGAAGGAAGTATTTAGACACATTTTTGTCAAATTTACAAATTATATCTTGTGGGAAATTTAAATTTATATGTGTATAACTTGTTTCACATTTTCAATTCATTTATCTAAAGTACACTAAAAAAGTGAAACAATTTACATTTATTTTAGTTCAATAATAATAATAATAATGTTTGGAGAGAGTTTCCTTTACTCTAATAATTTTAAATGAAATAAAAAACGGGAAAAAAATATACACAAATGTTGTATAAAGATTTACTAAATTCCCTACGGGAAATTGGTGCAAATTGCCACTGACGGACCTATCACAGAACTGGTACCTGTGCTCCAGTTAGTTTCAATTTTTAAATAGTCGTAATTTATTTATTTCCGTACTCGCTTGTTATTAAAATCTTAGATCCATTAAGATTTTAAGATAAAACAATTTCACATTTTGTGAAATAAAATTATCAGAATAACCTATTGTTCGACATATTTCAAATTTTTTTTTCATTTTGGGTTCGATTGGGATGCCCACATTGAAACAGATTTCTAAGAGTTTGTCCGAGACTGTCTGTCTATGGGGTGCTCCTGCTAAATTGTCCCAGATCGTGCCCTTTGGGATGAGTCAAAGATGCGTCCTAAAATATAAATTTACCCCGTCAATGACAAACCCATGTTAAAGTGACCGGTCCCTTCCATACGTTTTGACCAGAACTGGGACTGGTCCATACACAACAGGGACTAGTCCTGTCGCGGTTTTGTAGTTGATCCATTTCCCGTAGGGTTCATACTTCTCACAAAATAGTTCATTATTTCTTTAAATTTATAAATTTTACTTCAAATGCGCCAATCTTGAACTTCGTATGGCACTAAAGAAATTTTTGCAATTTTGAACTCCAACTTTTTCTTTCAAGCAACAAAATTTTCTTTCAAGTTTCAAGTGAAACAAATTAATTATGTCTAATAAATTTTCTTGAGTTTGTTGAAAAATATTTATTTATTTTAGTTAAAATTTTCTAAAAATAATCTAAATTTTCTAAAATTAACCAAAAGTTTTCTTCCTGGTGATCTCACAGTTTTTTCAGTGTACGCAAAAAATTATTAAAGTGAAGGAGCTTTTTCATATAGCGGCATTCTTAATTAAAACATAATAATTTTCATGAACTAAATAAAATAAAATTAAATTAGATTTAGTGCTCCCTTTTTTGAGTGTACCATCCTAGAACGAGTTCACGCTTATACCAGTGTGAACTCGTGCCAACCACCGTGTACAATGGTTAGCATGCCTGCCTTGCATACACCGTGGTGCAATGGTTAGCATGTCCACCTTGCATACACAAGGTCGTGGGTTCGATTCCTGCTTCGACCGAACACCAAAAAGTTTTTCAGAGGTGGACTATCCCACTTCAGTAATGCTGGTGACATTTCTGAGGGTTTCAAAGTTTCTCTAAGTGGGTTCACTAAAAATGAGGTCCTTGTGATTGAGCTTAACATGGAATCGGGCAGCACTCAGTGATAAGCGAGAAGTTCACCAATGTGGTTCACAATGGACTGAATAGTCGAAGTGAGCCTGATACATCGGGCTGCCACCTAACCTAACTTAACCTAACCTACGATACTCCTCAAACCTGAAAATTTAGATATTGCAAGATTATATATTAAAAAATATATATTTATATTGTTATTACAAACAAGTTGCACCTGCTGCTTAAGAAATCCCCCATAACCGCAGTTAAGAAACACTGTAGTCGCTACTCTTTACTCATGAACATGTGTTAAGAGCACCGCTGTTACTTGTGCGACTGATTAGAAAAAAACGACCGGTGATTGTTTACCTCTCCACAAGCGACAGAATTAGTTTGAATAGGGCGTTTGTGTGGTACGGAACGGTTTTCGGTTGGGAATAATGAATGCGCGCGTGTACGTCATTATGATTAAGACCAACTGACAGTGAAAGAGTAAACAAAACAATCTCTAGAGAATGCTGCGTGTGTGGTGATTGTGCTAAAAACTAATGGAGTGATGAATATCCTAAAACAACAAAATAAATAGAAAATTAATTATATGTTCATCAATTAAACAAGTTCTGTGTATTATTACAATAATCAAAAGCATTCAAAGATTACCAAGTGGAATAATTACAAATAATTAATTGCTATTAACAGTTTTATGGTAAATTATACCGTTAACATTTCTTAAAGAAAACAAACTGAGAAATTTAAACAGAGCAGCAATATTAACATGTAATAACTCCATCTCTTCAGAGAGCTTAAGGAATTTAAATCAAACTCTTGCGACATCTCCCATCATGTTTTGATAAAATCTAAAAAATACTCCCCTCAATTTGTTTCAAAATGCAATTTTTGCTATAACATGCATAATATTTTCCTTCTGTTTTTGTTTGTTTACAATTCATGAATTACCTGTGAAAAAAGTGCCTCAAAGAGTGATACTAGATCATTTACACAAAGTCACCCGAGATCATTGAAACTGAAACAAATTCGAAAAACGGTCAGTTTAACAACAACAACATTTGATTGAAACAGAGTAAAAAACAAACCATGCAAAACACCACCAAACCTTGAATGCAGCTACAACTACAGCATCGAAAATTTAAAATAAGCACCTCTTGCGTGTTATTGAATGCAAATTTACGGTTATTTGGATTTTATTCGCTCACCTGCTTGAATGTTGGTGCTGTTATTAAAACACACACAAGATTGTATTGCACTAATTTTAATTATAAATTTAAAATAAACACAAAATTATTGAAAGGCTAATGAAAACAAAATTATTGGACGACTAATTGAGCAAAACAGTAATTAAAAAAAAAACAACGTTTAAAGAAATTTGTAAGATTTTGTAAAAAAAAAGTTGATGTACTCATAGGCATTAAAAAACAACAACAACAACCAGATCAACGAATGCATTGCAATTATACTCACGTTGCTTTATTTTGTAGTAAAGTTTTCCTATCATAAACCATTACAATGAATTAGAAAAGTATTTTTTTCTAAATAGTTGATTTTTAACGATAACAGCACCGAAAGAACAAAAAAAGAACTAAATATGCAATTTTTGCACAGCCAAGGAAAGTTTTCAATAAATGAACGAAATGTTACATTCTTTCAACGGATCTTTTCTTCATAGTTTTTATGAAAAAGTTTCGTAATTTCTATGAAAAGAACTAAATATATAATTTTTTGCACAGCCAAAGAAAGTTTTCAATAAATGAACTAAATGTTACATTCTTTCAACGAATCTTTTCTTCAAAGTTTTTATGAAAAAGTTTCGTAATTTCTATGAAAATTCGTTCTTTTAATGAAAAACTTTCGCAATTTTAATGAAACGCTTCGAAATTTTACGTCTCATACAATTTATGAAAAAATCCGTACTTTTAAGTGAAACAAATTAATTATATCTAATAAATTTTCTTGAGTTTGTTGAAACATATTTACTTATTTTAGTTAAAATTTTCTAAAAATAATCTAAATTTTCTAAAATTAACCAAATGTTTTCCTCCTGGTGATTTCACAGTTTTTTCAGAGTACGCAAAAAATTATTAAAGTGAAGGAGCTGTTTCATATAGCAGCATTCTTAACCCTAGACAGTTATCATTCGTCAAAATGACGACACGTAATTTCATTTTCGATTAAAAAGGCATTTTAGTCTATTGGGAAATGATAAATTTAAGTTATACTAATTCTACCGTTTTATGAAGTTTTGTTTTATACTACACGGATGAAAAAGACTGTTTTTCAAATGTTTGGCTATAAACATTATATGTTTGGAACACAAATTTTTAAACACAATATTTTTGAGTGCAAGCATATAATGTTCATAAACTAGCATAACATGTTTGGGACATATATGTTAATATGTTAGAACATATTATGTTTGGGACATAAAATGTTTGTAAATATAATATGCTTGGATGAAAAAATCCGTACTTGTATTGTCCAATAACGACAATGGAAAATCACGTACCTTTTATGAAAATCACATACTTTTTACGAAAAAGTTTTGTATTTTTCGAGTAGTTGGCAGTTGTGGTATTGGCCAAGAAACTAAAACGAAAAATGTTAATTTTTCAACAATTTGTAGTTGCTTCATTTTATTAAAAACATACACAGAAAAAAGTCGTCTTTTTTAACTGATGCTACAATTAAGTTATATTTATTAAAAAAACATATTTTGTTTTAGTTTATTTTTAAAATTTTATAAGAAATTTTCCCAACGAATTTTTCTTTATTCCAAGTATGTCACAAAAATTTTATGAACTAAATAAAAGAAAAAATTCAATGACATACAACTAAGTTCAAAACTAACTAAAGCAGATGTTTTTACACGTACACATTTTAAAATTAGTAAGCATGAACTACAGCGTGGTTAAAATTGTAATGAGCTGACGCTTAAGATTTTTTCTTTATTTTTGATTTTCCAGAAGGATGCGTTTCGTAAATGGTAGTTAAAAATACACAAATGTCAAAAAATTTTAGTTAATTTTAGTTAATTTAATTATTCTCAAAATTTTGAATAAAATGCAGTTCAATTTTCGCTCGAGATAGTTCATTTTTCCCATAACATAATTTACTATTTTTCTGTGTACACTCAGAGACACATTGAACCCGTTAGGAAAGAAAATTTTGGTTAATTTTAAAAATTAACTAAACTATATTACAAACGCAAATATGACACAAATAAGTAAAAATTTTCGACAACTTCAAAAAAATTATTAGATATACACTGAAAAAAGGCCGTACTTAAACTAACTGTAAATTTAACTTATATTTATTGCGAAAAAATTATTTGTTTGTAGTTAAATTTTAGTTATTCTTTGAGAAATTTTCCATAGTCCAATTAAATGTTTCTTCTTTTAAGTATGTCTCAAAGATTTTATGAACTAAACGTGGGTTTAAAGTTCAATGATCGTACACGTAAGTTCAATATTAACTAAAGCAGAAGAACATTTTTGTACGATTGTCCAAAAATAATAAGAATGAACTGCTGTATAGTTAAAATGGTCACGATTTGGCGCCAATAATTTTTTTCTTTACTTTTACTTTAATTTTTTTTCTTCTATGAGAGGGTGTAATTTCGTGAACTGCAGTTAAAAAGATGCAAAAATCGTTAGCGCCATATGATGAAGTGCTGTGGAGTCGGAGTCCGAAGATGTTGCTGGAGTCGGAGTCGTAAAAATTTTGCTCGACTCCGACTCCGGCTAAACTAATTTTTTTAAAACACTTCACATTTTTTTTAAAGTTTTTACGCAAATTAGTTTCCATTGCGTTATTCATTCGATCAATATACGGTATGAATGCAAATGAAAAGCAACTTCCAATTACGAAATGTAATTGGAAGTTTCCTAGTATGTTAGACTAGCAAATGGGCTGAATCGATGCATTTTACCACCATAAAAATTTATTCAAAATATTTCGAACAATCAATTTTATTTTTTTAACTTTATTTTAAGACCATATAGGTATACATATGTCGATTATTAGCAGAAAATTGTTTAAAAAATTTATTTCTATAGAAAATTTTGTCAAAATTTTATTTCTGTAGAAAATTTTGTCAAAATTTTATTTCTATAGAAAATTTTGTCAAGATTTTATTTCTATAGAAAATTTAGTCAAAATTTTATTTCTATAAAAAATTTAGTCAACATTTTTTTTTCTATAGTAAATTTTGTCAAAATTTTATTTCTATAGAAAATTTTGTCAAAATTTTATTCTGTAGAAAATTTTGTCAAAATTTTATTTCTGTAGAAAATTTGTAAAATTTTTATTTCTAATGAAAAAATTGTCAACATTTTATTTCTATAGAAAATTTAGACAAAATTTTATTTCTATAGAAAATTTTGTTAAAAATTTTATTTCTATAGAAAATTTTGTTAAAAAGTTTATTTCTATAAACAATTTTGTCAACATTTTATTTCTATAGAAAATTTTGTCAAAATTTTATTCTGTAGAAAATTTTGTCAAAATTTTATTTCTGTAGAAAATTTGTAAAATTTTTATTTCTAATGAAAAAATTGTTAACATTTTATTTCTATGGAAAATTTATTTCTATAGAAAATTTTGTTAAAAAGTTTATTTCTATAAACAATTTCGTCAACATTTTATTTTTATACAATTTTTTGTCAAAATTTTCTTTCTATATTTTGGTCGAAATTTTATTTCAATAGAAAATATTGTCAAAATTTTATTTCTATAGAAAACTTCTTACTAATGCTCACTGATATTCACTGCTAAGACAAAAACTTGTAAAAATTACTCAAATTTTCCTATACCTCTAATTCATATATATCGACTGATGAATCATAAATGCATTTTTGAAAAACTGCGTAAATTGAATATCTTTACATGAAAGAAAATTTCGTTTTACTAAGATCAACCCGGCTTTCATATTTAAATCTTCAAAATTAATGAAATCATCTTTAAAAAAACGTTTAAAAGTAGGAGATGAATTAAGTACCCAAAACTCAAATTTAAACCAGAATTGTGTCTTAAATGTGTCCCTACTTTAGTTCCAATCTTTTTTGGCTTATAATCAATACCAAAATCATTAGTGTAAAGCCAAATTCTTTGGAACCGGGAATGATTTTTTTCAGTGCATATTGGTACCCAGCAAAAAAATTTGAAAGTTGTTCTACAGGTACAACTTTAAAAGAACTGCCAAAATTGTCCCTCCAAAGAAGTTCTTTATTTTAACTATTCAGGAAGTTATTTTTATTCAATTTTGTATAACTAGCTTTTTTCATTTAATTTCATTTAAATCTCATCCAAAACAAGCCCATGTTAAATTCATCGCTTCTGTGCCAATTTTGCATCACTTCCGGATCGAAAAAAAGATGTTCTCTCCATTCTTCGACAGATAGTATAGGCCAAATATTGCTTATTTCTATAAGGCCAATTGATCACGATTCAAGAATCATGGCTTCAGAACAAACACATATATCTTTTTAACTTATTGAGGTAGGCCCATAAAATTGCAATATTTTCTATATGCTGATCCTCCATTGAAGAAAGACAAGTTTTCCTTAATGTAAAGGAAATAATTTTTAAAATAATAAAATTTTTTATATTGAATTGTTGAATTAAGGATAAAAAACTTGTATAGATGTATATGTTAAGTTTTATTAGTGAAGAAGCCGAATTTTCGCCGATCACCTCATGATTTGATGCAAATTTTTTTTCGCATTCTCATGAGTACAATGGTTTTCTTCCAATGTATTACTGAGATTTCTAGATATTTTTGCACCTTTCCTTTTGGAGTTTGTCAATAATTGTTTGTCCCTTGATCTTTCGAATCTATCCTTTTGATTGTTTTGGTGTAAGATTCATGTGCTTCTTTGAACTTTTAAAGATTTACTAGGTATTGCAAACAGAATCAAAAGATCGACTATTCGATCTTCTGAATCTTCTAAATGTGAAAAAGTGTAATTTTGGAACAAGTGTATGAAAATTCCTAAGGATCCCATATATGTGTCACTCATTAATTTGTAGTTCTCATTAGTTTTCATATTATCAAAATATTTAAAATACAAACCAAATTGTATGGCATTCTCTTTGCCCAAATTGCTCAAAAATATTTTTTTTTGTTTTTGGTTTATATTATCAAAATATTACAAAATTCATAATTTCATTTTCGGTGTTTATGAAGTTTGCCAAAGAACACGATGTTCATTGCTGAAGGTTGCATTTTAGATGTGACTGCATTGACGTTCTTACATGCCAAGAACATAACTTTGTTTTATTCTTTGGTACATTAAACAAAAACCAATCTGAGAAAAAAAAACGTGTTGTGGTAAAGATTTTATTTTGAGGCTGTGGTCTGTACGCGATTCATTGAGATTTTCATTCTATAAAGGTCAATTTTTTATGTTTTCGTGGCTAATATATCTAGTTAAGTAACACAATTTTCAAAATTATGTTCCAAAGAAGCTGGTTGAGTTTTAATGAATGGGGTTCGGAGTTGGGAGATAAGTCTAGAAGAGAATACGACAGAGTAAAATTATTGACAATAACAACAGAAGTTGAAATTTGTATATGACATTTATTAAAACAAAAAAACGTGCATGTTTTAACATTTTTCTTTTGTTATCGTAGGCACAGTAAAAAATATGCTTGGAAAGAATCAGTGACCATAAAACGGTGTCCGTTGTACATTCGAAGACCCGAGGGTCTTGCTCCCGATATGCTCGTATATGGCCCCAAAAGCCAGAAATTTACAATGATTTGCTTTAAATTTTATGCAAATTACACTTAAAAAAAGTCAACCCATCAAGAAAGAAAAATTTGGTTAATTTTAGAAAAATTTAACTAAAATGTACTACAAACGCCGTCGATATCACAAAAATAAGTAAATATTTTCACTTGCTAAAGAAAATTTGAAGGAAAAACTTCTTATGAAGCTCAAGATGGGAGCAGTGATGCAACTCCCGAAGTGCAAAAAGCACCAAAAATTATAAATTCTAAGATACCAGTTCCCGCCACAAAAACTACTCCAACAAGCAATAATTCCATGTACTACTACTACAAAAAAAAAAAAAAAAACTAAAGATGTATTATAGAACTTTTGGGTATTGATTTCATTTTAAGCATTTTTACTCTTATGAAATTATGAACCTCTTTCCAAGTGTACATCAGTACTATTTCGAGGGAGAAACGAATTTAGTAATTTGTGTATAATTTTCCTTCGTTTTTAATTCATTTACTCAAAAAATTATTAAAGTCAAGAAAACTTTCTCAAAAGAAAAACAAGTAAGTAAAGTAGAAAGTCGGGTGGTGGCCGACTATATCATACCCTAAACCACCATTACAGAATTAGTAATCATAAGCATTTGTGGGGTAACATATAGGTCTGGGAGATAGACCGCAGTTGCATATTTAAGAAAATTAAGGGGTACATGTCTATGGGTGCTTTGTGTCAATCTGACTATAGCTCATAGTCAATCTTGCCAGGGAAAATGTTCGGTTTACCCTACAAGGACAAAAAAAGTTCCCTACTTTCCTATACATTCCCAAACAATTTTCCCTACTATATTTTTCGTTAAATTTAAAAAATTTTACAAAACAAAAATGGTTCTAAGTACTTTATTATCTTAAAACATGAATATGCAACGTATATAACTTAGAATATAAATTTGTATTACCACCACGGTTGCCACAGTTGGTAGAATTGTACCCAAATTAGTAATCTTTTTTGTTAAATCTCTATAAAAATAAAATTTTGGAAAAAGTTTCTAAAAACAAATTTTTGTGAGAAATTTTTCTATAGAAATAAAATTTTGACAATAAATTCTATAGAAATAAAATTTTGAGAAAAAATTCCACAGAAATAAAATTTTGAGAAAATTTTTTAAAGAAATAATATTTTGAAAAAAAAATTGTATAGAAATACAATTTTGACAAAATGTTCTATAGAAATAAAGTCTTGACAAAATTTTCTACAGGAATAAAGTTTACCACACATTGTTAAAGATCAAGCCTTGCCTTCTAATTTCCTCCTCTACACGCAGAGAAGAAACATGATAGTCACAATCATATTCGAAGAGCAAAATAATATGATAGGAGCTATTTTTGCGGCGACCATGTAACATTTTAACCTGCAACCATGTTGGCTCAGTGAACATGGTTCTAAGAAAAATGTAATTGTCCTCATCTAAAATGTTATTATATTGATAAAAAGAATTTTGTTTGAATGAAAAGACAATGGTCACGATTTAAAATGTTATGGTATTCATTAAAAATGTTTTTCTCCTAGTTAAAAGAACATGGTCACAACCTAAAATGTTTTGATCTTTATGAAAAAACTTTTTTCATCGTCGAAAAAAGGACGCCACTTGAGAAAAGAAAACACAAAATTAACTTTATATGTTTGTTTTTATTTATTTATAAACTAATTCATTGTTTATTTGTATTTATAATGCCGTTCAAGCAAACATCATATATTTTTACACACTCTATTTTATTTCAATTTCAACAATAAGTAATTATTCCATATTTACATCGTGCGCATAAAATGTACAAACGCAGACATCATGTAACTGCAAATAAAAATAAATGATACCATATAGCAAAATGCAGAACAAAAAACAGGTACATTTTTTCAATTACACTTTCCTTTTTTGTGTTCACATAAAACCACGTGCCACTTCTGAATAAATAAATTAACACAAAACACAGTAAATCCGTATTCTCCGTCCATTCCAAGAAACAATCAACACACGACTGACGCGCAAAATGAAAATCGTGTGTACCTGCTCAATGTTTTTATAAAACTCTTTTCGCTGCAAACAAGTTAAAAAATTAAATGGTCACGAAAAAAATGTAAATGGTTTTTATGGCCATGTAATGGTTCTAGACATGTCTATACTTAAACTATAAAAATACTTTTTTCCCTGTAAAAAAGTAAAAATATTGAATGGTCAGATACATGATTTTCCCGACCATTTAATGGTCTCAAATTCTATCATTTAAATGATAGAACATGTTTGCGGTATTTGAGAACCATTCAAATGCTTATTGCCACCATACATTTTTCTCCGCTCGAAAACTATTTTTACAAAGACAAAATAAATGATTTTCGCGGCAATTACATGCTCTAGATAAGCATTAAATGGATGCGGCAACCATGTCCAAACATGGTTTTTCTGTGCGTGTAGAGCCACCAAAATGTAAAAATTATTACAAATTGTGTTGAGTGAAAATGTCCTACATTGTGGCCCTACGTCCCTACAAGACGCTAAATATTATAAAACCCCTACATATAGGGAATTTCCCCTACTTCTAGCAACACTTGCTGTGTTGATATTGCACCTACGGAATTAGTATGCCACTAATATTGAGCCCATTATTAAAAAAGAGAAAATCGTTCAATTAGTGTGGGTAATAAATACAAATTTGTAAAAATCGAGCAATATTATTATGTAAGAGCTACAAGTACGTATAAATACGATCGGCTAGTACATCAAAATTTGAAATTTGAGTACCATTGGTTAATAAATAAGAGTACTATGGCCAAATTTGGGAAAATCGAGCGGCGCATATATATGGAAGCTATACCAATTTGCATAATATTGTGCGGGTTTGATTAATACCACAAAAGGTTACCTTGTGCAAGATTTGAGTAAGATCAGTTAAGAAATGAGGCCTGTATGGTCAAACATAAGGTTATTAGAGGCGAATTTTTCAAAATCGGGTGATACATATATGGGAGCTATATCTACATCTGAACCGATTTCGATGAAATTTTGCACATATAGTCAGTACTATAGAGGACTGGATCTAGCCAACTTT
Organism: Haematobia irritans; assembly: GCF_050003625.1. Classification (NCBI taxonomy): domain Eukaryota; kingdom Metazoa; phylum Arthropoda; class Insecta; order Diptera; family Muscidae; genus Haematobia; species Haematobia irritans. Next base: position 62,275,847 of record NC_134399.1, on the reverse strand, counting down.
TAGTAAGATCGGTTAATAAATAAGGGTTCTATGGCCAAAGTTGGGAAAATCGGGCTATACATATATATAGGAGCTATATCTAAATCTGAACCGATTTCGATGTTTTTTTGCACATACAGTTAGTGCTATAGAAGACTACATTTAGCCAAATTTGAGTAAGATCGGTTGATAAATAAGGGTTTTATGGCCAAATTTAGAAAAATCGGGCGGTACATATATATGGGAGCTATAGCTAAATCTGAACCGATTTCGATGATTTTTTGCACATATAGTTAGAGCTACAGAAGATTATATTTAGCCAACTTTGAGTAAGATCGGTTGACAAATAAAGGTTTTGTGGCCAAATTTCGGGAAAATCGGGCGATACATATATATGAGAGCTATATCTAAATCTGAACCGATTTGGATGAAATTTTGCAGAGTTGAAGGGCAATGGAAAAGATTACCTTTTGCCAAATTTGGTGACGATCCGTTTGAAAAAAAGCGCAACGTGACCCCATTTGTCGACATCGGGCAATACGTATATATGGGAGCTATATCTAAATTTGATCCGAATTCTTCCAAATTCAATAGCGTTCGTCCTTGTGCCCAAAAAACTCCCTGTACCAAATTTCATCAAAATCGGTTAATAATTGCGACCGGAATCCTGTGAACAACAAATACATGGACAGACGGACGGACGGACGGACACCAAGCGCTAGATCGACTCAGGAGGTGATTCTGAGTCGATCGGTATATATTTTATGGGGTCTAAAATCAATATTTCTGGTGGGCACATTTTTTGGCCGATCAAACTTATTATACCCTGTCCACTATGTGGTTTAGGGTATAAATAGAGTTGAATTGGCTTTAGAGTCATTGAGGGTTCATTTGTGTGAACTTTCAACTTCACGTACGATTTACGTGAAAGTTGAGTACGTGAAACTGTGTGTAGAATTAACATTCTTACTACGCATGCCAAATTTGGTCAAAATCGTTTCAAATTTTGATATAGCTTCCATATATATCTTTCGTCCGATTTAGATTCATATGACCACGCAGGCCAAAGTTTCCCTACGAAAATTCTGAAATTTGGCACAGAGAGTAGACTTAATATTCTAGCAATGTGTGCCAAATTAAGTAAAAATCGGTTCAGTTTAGGATTAGGTTAGGCTAGAATGTCCACATTGACTTCATATTTGACATTGAGAGTAGATTTTACATTCTGTTTAAGTGTGCCGAATTTAATCCAAATAGGCTCAAATTTAGATAAAGCCCCCAATTATATGTTCTTTAGACTTGGGCAAAAATGGCCAACTACCCACATGTTACACACAATTTCAAGGATGATTTACCCATATTTTTACTCCATCCCGGGAAATTAGTGGGTTAAAATTTGAAGTCTAGAGGCTTTGTAGAAGTGTAAAAATTTTGCCCAAATATGTTGAGAGACTTTTCACTTTCCTTACCTCGTTGGTATGGTATGTCTTCCTACATAAAAAAGCCATAGGTTTGGATATGAGAAATTTGTCGTTAAATTCTAATCCAATGTTCAAGCTACCAATTGAGTCTTTAACAGAAAACTAGTAACACGCGGTGTGGATACCTATTTTAAAATGCTAACGATTTTATGACTGCTGATGCTCATTAGTATGTGAGAAAATATAAAAATTTGAATAACATAATTCGTAAAATGTTTCATTTCCAGACACTAAAAGATTGAATAACATTGCTATTGATCCCATTAGTCGAAAGATTTGTGCGTATCGATTTTAGGCCAATGTGGCGAAATGTGGCCATTGACCTGAAATACTCGAATACTCCAATATGCATCTGATTCAATCTGAATTCGTAAAGTTTTTGGGGACAATTTATTTTCGATTTTATTTGGAATAGCGTACCCATGAACCATTTTGTTCGTGTTTTTGTGATTTGCATCGGAGTCATTTCGGTGTGATGGTATAAACTTTTTGTTTGTGTCTGGTCCATCGGCATTCAAATATCGTCAGATTATATCTATTTGAGTTAATTCACACATTTTGCCCGACATCTTTCTCCTTACTTCTCCTAATCTCATGGGTTTGTGGTGAATCTTGAAAATGTTTTCTTCTTAGTTCATACATCACTTTTTCTCAATTTCATGTTTGTTTCTAAATTGACATTCGGATGGAGGGATTTTAGATTTTTGTAATTTATATTGGATTAGATTAAATACAAATACAAATTTAACAATTTTTTCTTAAGATCTGAGGTATTATATTTTGATCCTCATGGATACCACATAAGATAGTTGCCTGACCAACTTTATTGCAATAGAAAATGTCGTTAAATGTCGCTAAGAATTTTATTTTCTGCTTGTGCAGAATACAAAACAATTCTACAACAGCGATACACTCATGTTATATCTGTATGAAGCATCTGTCTATCGTATTATCAGATTAATTCTACACCAAAAAAAAAAAAAAATACTTTCCTCCGGAACGAAATTGTAGACAACCGAAATTCCCATTTATTTTAAAATATTTTCTTTAGGAGCTTTACAAGGGTTGTCTTTTATATTGCGAGGTTAAAGAACAAAAACAACTATTAACCATCGAAAATTGATTTATGGTTTTTTCACAATATTCCCTATTAAGATCTATAAACTTTGACACGCAGTTGTTTAAGCCGAGGTGTTAGAGCTCGAATTGTCATGGTGAAGAGCGATCGGTCGGCGATTGATTTTCCTGATTTCTTGGAAGAATATGTCGCAAACGTACCAGACGTTTGCGACATTGTCGTAAATACGATCATTTGCTTGTAAGTGCTTCGTGCGTGAACAACTATTTTTGGATTTAGCTTATTTTGAAACATATAAATTCGACTGCTTTTTAATTTCGGGCTCATAGGAGTAACTCCACCATTCATTATCTGTCACGAAGTCATAGACGTGTTTCGAATCATCGTGATCGTATTTATGGAACCAATGGTTGCAAGTCGTTTTTCACCGATTGACAAATTCTGTGGAATCAAACGTGAACAATTTTTTTGTGACAGTCGAATGTTCAAACAATATTGCATGTGTGCTGATCCCAATAATCCCAAGGTTGTTTCAATCTCACAATAGATCATATGACTATCTTGCAATATCAGTTGGCGCACAGCATCAATTGTTTCTAGAACAACAACGGATTTTGTACGACCTTCACGAAATTCGTCTTGAAGTGAACTACGACCTCAGTTAAATTCACCATATACACAAAAAAAAATTCTGATTCAACCACGAAATTAATTGATCCAATTAATTTTTTAATTGAAATGTCTTCAATCGCAGAAATGATAGTATCAATTAAAAAATTAATTGACAGTCAATTAAAAAGTTAATTGATCCAATTAAAAAATTAATTGATACTATTAATTTGTGTGATTGATTTCTATCTCAATTAAAAAATTTGATGATTCAATTAAATTTTTAATTGAATATTTTTTAAAACTCAACTAAGATTTTAATTGGAAACATTTTCCTGAAATTTTTTCTGTGTACCATCGGTAAACCCTGGTGCTTGAAGGACCTTCATCGACAAAAAATTTAAGTAAGTTCGTCGATGCACTGTTCTCAAGTTAATCCACGTCGATAGTTGTAAAAACTAATCGCACGATAGTTTTCACGATTTAATTCCGTTTTTTGGGCGAGATGAATCTTTTAAGATGCTGTAAAACAACATAAATAGCGAAAATCAAAATGTTCTGAGTACATATAACCTCAAAAATGTTAAGCTTTACTAGAGAGCAGACTGCAACACTAGGGTTGTCCAATCCTAATCCAATCAGAATAAAAGGAAAATATCTTGGCGTCAAAAGAAAACTTAGTTTGTCTAAAAGTTCAATCCTCAGAAAAGAAAAGTCTTTCAGTGTTGTCAGATTGACGTTTCCTCATTCACGATGTTTCGCCGATATAATGTCCCAACGACAAAGGCCCTTTTATTTCACTGTTCTCATTTATTAAAGTAGAAAACAGGGATTTATTTTTTTTAATACTAATGGGATCCAATTTCACAAAAATATTTTTTCTTAATACGCAGAATGCTATTTTTTAAAATTTGAGGGTGTTCTTGTACTTCATGGATGTTTTTCAATTTTTTCATTATTAATTAAATCCTTTAGCTTGTTTTGAAAAATTAATAATTTGGTCTTAATCATCTTTTTTATTTTTTTTTTAATTGTGAAAATGAAATAACACCTCAAAATCAATATTACAGAATTAAATACATTATTACCACAAACAGGACCAATGCAATAATTCCTTCAAAAATCAAACAACTCCACAAAAATCTTTATTTTTCTTCTTTGTAGATAAAATTGGGGACATATTTCGTTTTCAATGTTGGTGATTTATTGTATGCGGATTGTCTTCCTTAAGCCAAAACTAACATTGCTCAAATACAATCTGAGCTTTTTGCACGTAAAAATATTGTCAGCAAAAACCAAAATACTACAAAAATTAGTTTTTTTAATGGTGACGGAAATCTTAAAATACTATCGCGGGCAAAAAAAAAAACTATCAAAAAATGCATAATTTATTCTAACACATCTATTTCTTCTCCGTTAAAGTCAATGTGCATCACGCCATTCAATATTTCCTCTGAGAGGACACTTGAGCTTGCTAAACAGTCAGAATTCAACAAGTTGCACTGGAAAAAGAGTTTTCTTTTCTGAGGAACGAAATTTTAGACAAACGAAGATTTCTCTTGACACAAAAAATTTTTTAAACGAATAAAAACGAGTGGAGGCAATCGATGCAACGCTTTTCATAAATTCTGATTTATTTCTTCTTAAAGAAAATACCTTTTGACAAAGGGACTTTTCGTTTGTCTAAGATTTCTTTCCGGAGGAAAGCATTTTTTCTTTGTGTGTGCTATTTTTATTAAAAATTTATAAAGATATTTAAAACATGCATTTATAATTTATATATTGAAAAAGAAAATTATAAATTTCCCACCACCCTATTGTGGTTCATACAACAATCATTAGTAGCTGCTTTTAATTTTGTTTAATTCTAATTTTATTTTAAAATCAAACAATTTGAAATTTTGCCAAAATAGAAAACATTTGTATGAATATCACAACACATATAATACATATATATATGTATATATATTCATTATCTGGCTATACTCGAATAAAAATATCGTTATTATTAAATTTCTTTTTCAGTTCATTACACTATGCAACAATAATTAGATGTAGCAAATGCCTTTGGCGAAGGAAGTCCAAAAGCCAAAAGTGAAAATGATTTACATTTTATTATATAAAAAATTCAAATTAAATTAAAATAGAATAAAATAAAATAAAATAAAATAAAATAAAATAAAATAAAATAAAATAAAATAAAATAAAATACAATAAAATAAAATAAAATAAAATATAATAAAATAAAATAAAATAAAAAAAATGTAAATTTAGTGTTCAACTGTCTAATATTTTTTGATTCGACAGCTAATAAAATTCACCTTGTGTGTTATAACGCACCCTGTTTGTAATTAGAACATTTGTTTATTCATACAATCTTTGTAGGTTTTTGTGTAAATAAATCAAAGAAAATTTGCTCAATATACAAACAACAAAAACTAGACTATCTTCTTTGAGTAAATTCTACAAAGCACAAACCAACTAATATTTATTTTGTTTTAACAAAATTTTCTTCCCAAAAACAACACATCATAATTTTTTTGAAGGTGTGATATCTATCGCCCCGAAAATTTTTTTGTAAACATTTTTATAAACCATGGTACTATTATGACTGATTGATTTGGTCTGGCTGTTCCATTTAATTATTTGTTCTACATTGGCATTACTTTTGAATTAGCTGAGGCCTTCATAGATAAATAAATACCAATTTATTGATGGTTTCTTAAAGGCAGACGACAAAACTACAAAACATCATAGGCGTAAGACCATGACATAGACCTACAACAAACAGCGCACAACATTAATAAAAAAAACAAATAGCCAGTTTAGCTTTTAATACTAAACAAAAGAAATGCTTTTCTTTTCACAAAAAAAAAAAAATATAATAAAAATCAAAAATCTCATTCTATAAAAAAAAATTCCTAATGCTAGCGCAAAGCCATGGAATTTATTTTAATGTTGCCTATCATAGGTGTGACGTTAGCAGTGGAAGGAAATGATCAGACCAAAATAATTATCAAAAGTTTTATGACCTTTTTTTAAATTCCATGGGTTTGGTGTTCCACCTGCCTATGGATCTGTATCATATAGCTTTTTTTTTTTTTTGATAGGTCAAACAACTTTTTCGTTCGCTATTCTTTGTTTGATTATAAAATTTTGAGGTGGAAGCTCATCTACCACCCCGCTCCCCTATTGGTTATTCTCTAAATGGTCATAAATATTTTCCTCATTTTGTTATCAATTTCTAATCTTTGACAGAAATTGTCTTAAGAAAATTCAGTGATGGTGGTGTTTTCTTTCTTTATATCCATTGTCATCTGCCATGAGTAAACACAATGTGTTTTTAAAAAATCATCATCAGCAACAATGGAAAGGGTTTCCATGTATCTATGGAAGAATTTAGTTTATTGTAATCATATGCCATAGATTTGATAGAAAATCTAGTATAGATATACATACTTCACGTATTTATCAAATGCATAACAAGTTCTCCATTGTTAATCTTAATTTAATCGTATAATATTAGGTTTATTTTTAATGAAATCATTTTTAGATCTTTTGATGTAATAAAGAGGAAGTATCCCTTCCATATGGTAATGGGTTTAGATGAACCATGGTTCTGGTTACCATGTGTAAAGATCAAACTATTATGATTCTTTATATATATTTCCTTCAAAAAACAAAAACAAAAATATTTTGACAAAATTTTCTATAGACATAAATTTTTAACAAAATTTTCTATAGAAATATTTGAAATAAGTTTTTACAAAATTTTCTATAGAAATAAAATTTTGACAAAATTTACTATAGAAATAAAATTTTGACACAGTTTTATTGACAAAAATAAAATTTTGGCAATATTTTCTATAGACAAAAGTTTCTAAAGAAATAAAATTTTGACAAAATTTTCTATAGAAATACAAGTTTGACAAAATTTTCTATAGAAATACAATTTTGAAAAAATTTTCTATAGAAATAAAATTTTGACAAAATTTTCTATAGAAATAAAATTTTGACAAAATTTTCTATAGAAATAAAATTTTGACAAAATTTTCTAAAGAAATAAAATTTTGACAAAATTTTGTATAGAAATAAAATTTTGACAGAATTTTCTATAGAAATAAAATTTTGACAAAATTTTCTATAGAAATAAAATGTTGACAAATTTTTCTAAAGAAATAAAATTTTGACAAAATTTTCTATAGAAATAAAATTTTGACAAAATTTTCTATAGAAATAAAATTTTCACAAAATTTTCTATAGATATAAAATTTTGACAAAATTTTCTATAGAAATAAAATTTTGACAAAATTTTTTATACAAATAAAATTTTGACAAAATTTTCTATAGATATAAAATTTTGACAAAATTTTCTATAGAAATAAAATTTTGACAAAATTTTCTATAGAAATAAAATTACACAAAATTTTCTAAAGAAAAAAAATTTTGACAAAATTTTCTAAAGAAATAAAATTTTGACAAAATTTTCTATAGAAATAAAATTTTGACAAAATTTTCTATAGAAATAAAATTTTGACAAAATTTTCTATAGAAATAAAATTTTGACAAAATTTTCTAAAGAAATAAAATTTTGACAAAATTTTCTAAAGAAATAAAATTTTGACAACATTTTCTATAGAAATAAAATTTTGACAAAATTTTATGTAGAAATAAAATTTTGACTAAATTTTCTATAGAAATAAAAAAAATAAAATAGAACAAAAAAAGCCAATTTAACTTTATTTTAGTTGAAGGAATTATTATGATTGGAAAAAGTTTACTTTACTCTAATAATTTTTTGCGTACGTTAGTTAAGTGAACTAAAAAAACGGGAAAAAATATTATACACAAATTAAGCATAAATGTTTACTAAATTCGTATCTCTCACAAAATAGTAATTCTTTAAATTTGTAAATTTTACTACAAATGCGTCCATCATGAACTTCTTATGTCACTAAAGACATTATTGCAATGTGTAACTCCAATTTTTTCCTTCAAACTACAAAATTTTCTTTAACAAGTGAAAAAAAAATATTTATGTCTATTAAATTTTCTTGAATTTGTCGAAGAATATTTACTTATTTTTGTGATATAGGAGTGATGCCAGCGTCTGTAATACTGTTTACTTAAAATTTTCTAAAAAAATCTAAATTTTCTAAAATTAAACAAAAATAAAATGTTGACAAAATTTTCTATAGAAATAACAGGTTGGCTGCTAAGTCCCCGGTCTAACAAAGAAAAACACAATTTTTTGTCAAAATTCGTTTTTATTATTCAACATAGTTCCCTTCAAGAGCGATACAACGATTATAACGACCTTCCAATTTTTTGATACCATTTTCGTAGTACTCCTTCGGTTTTGCCTCAAAATAGGCCTCAGTTTCGGCGATCACCTCTTCATTGCAGCCAAATTTTTTCCCTGCGAGCATCCTTTTGAGGTCTGAGAACAAGAAAAAGTAGCTGGGGCCAGATCTGGAGAATACGGTGGGTGGGGAAGCAATTCGAAGCCCAATTCATGCATCTTTGCCATCGTTCTCAATGACTTGTGGCACGGTGCGTTGTCTTGGTGGAACAACACTTTTTTCTTCTTCATATGGGGCCGTTTTGCCGCGACTTCGACCTTCAAACGCTCCAATAGCGCCATATAATAGTCACTGTTGATGGTTTTTCCCCTCTCAAGATAATCGATAAAAATTATTCCATACGCATCCCAAAAAACAGAGGCCATTACCTTGCCAGCGGACTTTTGAGTTTTTCCACGCTTCGGAGACGGTTCACCGGTCGCTGTCCACTCAGCCGACTGTCGATTGGACTCAGGAGTGTAGTGATGCAGCCATGTTTCATCCATTGTCACATATCGACGGAAAAGTTAACAGCTGCAAACACCGCTCAGAATCATCAACACGTTGTTGTTTTTGGTCAAATGTGAGCTCGCGCGGCACCCATTTTGCACAGAGTTTCCGCATATCCAAATATTGATGAATGATATGACCAACACGTTCCTTTGATATCTTTAAGGCCTCTGCTATCTCGATCAACTTCATTTTACGGTCATTCACAATCATTTCGTGGATTTTTTTTGATGTTTTCGTCGGTAACCACCTCTTTCGGGCGTCCCGAAAGAGGTGGTTACCGTCCTCCGTGCTCATTTCACCACGCTTGAATTTTGCATACCACTCAATTATTGTTGATTTCTCTGGGGCAGAGTCCGGAAACTCATTATCAAGCCAAGTTTTTGCTTCCACCGTATTTTTCCCCTACAGAAAACAGTATTTTATCAAAACACGAAATTTTTTTCACAATAACAAAAGTTCTTTCACAAAAGACGCTCTATCTCACAAACTAATTGACTTACAGACTTCAAATTTTGACACGAATCATTTGAAGGTTGGTACTATATAAAATTAATATGCATTTAATATTAGCGACGCCATCTATGTGTCAGACCGGGGACTTATCAACCAACCTGTTAATAGGAGAGATCAAAATATATAATAAATTCTAATACTGAAATAAACTTCTAAAATAAAATAATAAAATAATTCTTTCGAAAAAAAAAACTTTTTTCATAACACCCACAAAAATTCCATCAAAAACTTCAAAATACGATTATTTAAATTTGGTAGATTTTTGGTAAAATATTCTTCAAACTTTGGTAGATAATTTTTGACATGAGTGTCAAAAATCATAAATATGAATAAACAATGTCACATTCAATAAAACCCCATTTCTAGCGACGGGCATATATGACGCTTTTCTCTGATATACAATTTTTCTTGACGTCTTAAACTTAATCTTCTCAATGAACATGTATTCTTCATAGAGTTAGGAGATTGTTTTTAAAATTGGTAAAATTACATTAAGGAAAATTGTATTGAAATGATTTTCGATGATATTGTCGTTGAAAATCATACAAATCTTCAAAATTCGATAATTTGTTGTAGCCTAACTATAAGGCTAAAATGTATTCCAAATTAGTAAATGCCTTTCAAGACTTTATTTTAAAGACAATTTTTCCACTAAATATGTTATAATCTATGCGTGAACTTGAAGTTGGACACCACATGATGGAAAATTGCAGAAAAACTATAAAAAATTAAAATTTATTTCCTAGTATCAAGTACTGAATTAATACTCAAATTTAAAAAAAATAATTGCAACTTAAATGCTTTCCCAACGCAATACCACAATGATTAGTGTGAAGACAAAATCTTTGGAACCGAGCAAGCGTTTTCTAATGTATGGAAATCTATATGTTACCTAACTGTGATCAGATTGTTTTCTAAGTTCAATACTGTTTGCCTTTGTGCAAAAAAAAAAACCAAAACTGTGCCAAATATGAAGGATAACCAGGATTAGAGAGGGTTATTCCATCTAATGCTAATACGAATTTTCATATTGATTTCAATTTACCATAGCTGCGGATCATATAGTGGTTTATTGTATAACAAGTGAGAATGCCACCGACCTAATTATATCTTCATATAGGGCGTCTTAAAATCTTAATACTCTGAGATCTTATCGTAAAAGTAAATATCAAATTATTTGCACAGAGAAGGACGCAATGACGAGAAATTAGATAAAATAGAAATTCACATTTTATTAAATAGAATATTTAAAGACTTATGACGTTTAATGGAGTATTTAATTAAATGAGGGATAAGAACATTCCCTCTAAACTATCCATACTAGCAAAAGTCAACAATTTTATATTTTATAGCAACCGCAGTCAGACAACACATGTCATTAAATAAATACATATAATTTTTTTTCAAATTTGTTTTATCTCCATACCATATTTATAAAAGAAAAGCACTCTCTTTTTCACTTTGCCTTTCTCAGAACGTGCATATCATTGAAATATGAATGGTGGCAGAATGTTATGTAAATTTTATTTTTAATTGTTTATTACTGAATATGATCTTTTCATTTTTTTTTTTTTTTTGGAAAAGAACTCAAAATAAAAAACGAAACATGTGTGAATTAATGGGGGGAGGTAACTTGCTTTGCGAAAATTAAAAAAGAAAACGAAAAACAAAATCATGGTTAATTTGTTCATAATTTTTGTTGACAGTCTCATTGTAATCACTTGGTATTTTTAATCACCGGAAGATAAGACCTTGTGTTTTCTGCAATATTTACATTTGATTATATGCGATATGAATCGCATATATGTTTATAACGTCTTTTTCTTCTTAGCTTTAATATCACAAGATAGAGAAATATTCTTTGATAAAACAAAAATATGAGTAACAAACGTACAGCTTCTAAAGCACACATTTTAATGATATTTTTTTGGTTAAATTAAAAATTAAAAAATATTTATATTAATGTCTTAAAAATATCATGTAAAAAATGTAGGTATCAATTTCCTTGTAATTGTTTAATCACTTCTACTTGATATGGATACATTATAATAAAATGCGATTTATTTTTATCAATAAAATTTGTTGTCTGTTTTTTGACCGCAAAATAAAGATATCATTTACGCCTACTTAAAAAAGAATTCGATTGACTGGTTTACTTATGTAATTATACATTTATTGCACGTAAAGAATAATTTAATCATATTTTGCAAATAAATGTATTTTCCGATAGCAAATAAGTTTTTTTTTTTCAAAGACATATTAAACGTTATTTCTATAGCGTTCATCACCATACAAAAACTCTAATATGCATGACCATGAATCTACCAACAGTTTTGTTTCTTTACCAAAATCTTTAAGCAGAAACAAATTACTCAGACTAGAATAAAATCAGAATAAAATTTTGAGCTTTCTTGGCGAAAATCTTTTTTTACAATTATTTTTCGAGCTTTATGGACAGATATAGATTAAGGAACATGGTTAATAGAGCCATTGAAAAGAAAACGCCAGATTTTTTTATTTCGTTGGCGTGAATTTTCATCCTAATAATTTTCTTAATACCGTAAATAGGACACATTTTGAGATTTCTTTGTAAAAATTTATTACAAGTACATATATTTATCCAAAAGCTGCTTTTGGTATAGCTTTTAAAATTAAGAGAGGATCACGTGTTCCAACCAGGGCTGTGGAGTCGAGCCAATTTTGCTAGACTCCGACTCCAGCATTTTTCATCGACTCCGGCTCTGGAGTCGACTCCGGTTAATATAACTAAATCTCATTTTAATACCACTAATTTGTAGTTCTATTGTGGGGGTACCGTAAGTGGATCGATATAAAGTATCGTATTTATTTATGTGTGAAAAAAAGGTCTTAATTTCACATTAGATGCCAATTGAACTCTATATTTCAAATTTAGGGCAATGTTTAATAAATAAAATAATGATATAAATACCCATCATAACATGAGAAGATACCAACAGTATATGTATTTGTGGACCAAAATTATTGATACTATCTCAAATCCTTTAAATTTGTTGCGAGCTATATAAAGGTTTATTTTCCCATATGCATGAATTTGAATCTGAATCGATTTAGACTGAATCGAAAATTGTATATACTTCTACAAAATCTATGTACTTAAAATTTAAATCTAACGTTATGGGACGTAACATAATTTTAACAAAAAATAAAAATGCAAGGAAAGTCTAAAGTGGGGCGGGCCGGTTATAATATACTCTGCACAACTTTGTATTTAGATCTACATTTTGACAAAATCTCAAATCAGACTTCTACAAAATCTCGGGCAATATTTGGGAAATATTTATAATTGTTTAGACAATTTCGCAAAAATGCATTTATGATTCATTCATTGAAATATTTGATTCATTTCTACAAGTTTTCGACTTAGCAGTGAGTATCATACAATTATGGAAAAATTTTTGTCTAGTAAATAAAATTTTGCAAAATTTTCTACAGAAACAAAATTTTGACTAAATTTTCTATAGAAAAAAAATTTTGACTAAATTTTCTATAGAAATAAAATTTTGGCAAAATTTTCTATATAAATCAAATTTTGACCAAATATATAGAAATACAATTTTGAATAAAATTTTTATAGAAATAAAATTTGGCAAAATTTTTTTATAGAAATAAAAGTTTGAAAAAATTATCAATAGAAATACAATTTAAAAAAAAAAAACAAAATGTGTAGCAAACAAAATTTTGCAAAATTTTCTATAGAAATAAAATTTTGCAAAATATTCTATAGAAACAAAATTTTGACTAAATTTTCTAAAGAAATAAAATTTTGACAAAATTTTCTATAGAAATAAAATGTTGACCAAATTTTCTAATAAAAAAATCTATTACTATAAAATTTTGGCAAAATTTTCTATATAAATAAAATTTTGACCAAATTTTCTAATAAAAAAATCTATTACTATAAAATGGTGTCAAAATTTTCTATAGAAATCAAATTTTGACCAAATTTTCTAATAAAAAAATTTATTACTATAAAATTTTGGCAAAATTTTCTACAGAAATAAAATTTTGACTAAAGTTTTATATAAATAAAATTATCAATAGAAATAAAATTTTGAAAAAAATTTTATATAAATAAAATTATCAATAGAAATAAAATTTTGAAAAAATTTTTGTGTAACAAACAAAATTTTGCAAAATATTCTATAGAAACAAAATTTTTACTAAATTTTCTATAGAAATAAAATTTTTACTAAATTTTCTATAGAAATAAAATTTTGACAAAATTTTCTATAGAAATAAAATGTTGACCAAATTTTGAAATAAAAAATCTATTACTATAAAATTTTGGCAAAATTTTCTATAGAAATAAAATTTTGACCAAATTTTCTAATAAAAAAATCTATTACTATAAAATATTGGCAAAATTTTCTACAGAAATAAAATTTTGACAAAATTTTCTATAGAAATAAAATTATCAATAGAAATAAAAATTAAAAAAAAAAATGTGTAACAAACAAATTTTGCAAAATTTTCTATAGAAATAAAATTTTGCAAACTATTCTATAGAAACAAAATTTTGACTCAATTTTCTATAGAAATAAAATTTTGACTAAATTTTCTATAGAAAAAAATATTTCTGTAGTAATAAAATTTTGAATAAATTTTTTATAGAAATAAAATTTTGACAAAATTTGCTATAGAAATAAAATTTTGACAAAACTTTTTATAGAAATAACATTTTGACAAAACTTTTCATAAAAAACAACTTTGAAAAAATTTTCTGTCAATATTCCACATATGTATATGGCCTTAAAATAAAATTAAAAAAAAATAATGTCGATTGTTCGAAATATTTCAAATAAATTGATATGGTCATTAAAATGGATCGATCCAGCCCATCTGCTCTAACATTCTAGGAAACAAAAAGATAGCCGTAATTGGAAGTTGATTTTCATTTACAATCATGCTGTACATTACAAAAATGTGAAGTGTTTTAAAAAATTTGGTTTGGCCGGAATTGGTGTCAAGCAAAATTTTTACGACTACGACTCCAGCAAAATCTTCAGACGCCGATTCCGGCTGCACAGCCCTGGTTCCAACTAAAGACAATTTTTGTTTGCTTAAATGTAGTTTCTTTCAATGTGCTTGTGTGTGCATTTCCATCTGGATAGTGTGTTTGTTTTCAAAACAGATGCTTCGTTTCTTCCTTCAGATAAAAGGTGGACCTATTTATAAAATATTAAAATCAAATATTTATGATGAGAACTAAATATAGAATATCATATGGAGAGGAGAAAGTTGGGCGATACAGTACACCACAAAATTAAAAACAAATTGCAACAAATGAATTTTGTCTACAATTTCGTATGCTTGTGCATCTCTAAATGAATAACCACTTAAACCTCTTCGAAGGGAACTGGAAAACTATATTACTGACACGTGATTTGTTATCTATTATAACTATAATTAGCATTACTAATATCTTTCTATTTCATTTACGTTTTATATATATATATATATATATATATATATATATATATATATATATATATATATATATATATATATATATATATATATATATATATATATACTATTTATACTTGACATTTCCTCCACAACAAAGTTCATGTTAAATTCTTACGTTTTTGTTATTGCAGGTCCAGCAACAAGGTTAATCTTATATAGATTCCGTGCCAATTATCAAATATACACTCCGGAGTATTTAAAAAGGATCAAGTTTTTATTAAATAAACACAAAGTATAATGCTATCCTCTTTGTTATTGGAAGCAAAGCATTTTATCACATTACACTCAAAAAAAAGTACTTGTATCCACCGATTTTGACCCAACCATAAGGATTTTGGTATTGATTCCAAACGAAAGACGCTGCTTCCTTAAAATAGTGATATTTAAATCTAGGTATTAAAAATTGAAATTAGGATATAGATCTCATTCATCGATTTTTTATTCTCTTTTTGCGATATATTAGTAAAGTAAAGAACATCTTCTTCACTTCTTAAAACACTTTTAAACCAAAGATTCAAAATACTCAAAATAAGTATTAGCCTATATTTAAAGATTTTTTATCTTTAAACCAAATAAAATTTTGACAAAATTTTCTATAGAAATAAAATTTTGACAAAATTTTCTAATAAAAAAATCTATTACTAAAAAATTTTTGGCAAAATTTTCTATAGAAATAAAATTTTGACTTAAATTTTTATATAAATAAAATTATCAATAGAAATAAAATTTAAAAAAAAAAAATGTTTGTGTAACAAACAAAATTTTGCAAAATTTTCTATAGAAATAAAATTTTGACAAAATCTTCTATAGAAATAAAATGTTGACCAAATTTTCTAATAAAAAAATCTATTACTATAAAATTTTGGCAAAATTTTCTATAGAAATAAAATTTTGACCAAATTTTCTAATAAAAAAATCTATTACTATAAAATGGTATCAAAATTTTCTATAGAAATCAAATTTTGACCAAATTTTCTAATAAAAAAATTTATTACTATAAAATTTTGGCAAAATTTTCTATAGAAATAAAATTTTGACTAAATTTTTATATAAATAAAATTATCAATAGAAATAAAATTTTGAAAAAAAATTTATATAAATAAAATTATCAATAGAAATAAAATTTTGAAAAAATTTTTGTGTAACAAACAAAATTTTGCAAAATATTCTATAGAAACAAAATTTTTACTAAATTTTCTATAGAAATAAAATTTTTACTAAATTTTCTATAGAAATAAAATTTTGACAAAATTTTCTATAGAAATAAAATGTTGACCAAATTTTGAAATAAAAAATCTATTACTATAAAATTTTGGCAAAATTTTCTATAGAAATAAAATTTTGACCAAATTTTCTAATAAAAAAATCTATTACTATAAAATATTGGCAAAATTTTCTACAGAAATAAAATTTTGACAAAATTTTCTATAGAAATAAAATTATCAATAGAAATAAAAATTAAAAAAAAAAATGTGTAACAAACAAATTTTGCAAAATTTTCTATAGAAATAAAATTTTGCAAACTATTCTATAGAAACAAAATTTTGACTCAATTTTCTATAGAAATAAAATTTTGACTAAATTTTCTATAGAAAAAAATATTTCTGTAGTAATAAAATTTTGAATAAATTTTTTATAGAAATAAAATTTTGACAAAATTTGCTATAGAAATAAAATTTTGACAAAACTTTTTATAGAAATAACATTTTGACAAAACTTTTCATAAAAAACAACTTTGAAAAAATTTTCTGTCAATATTCCACATATGTATATGGCCTTAAAATAAAATTAAAAAAAATAATGTCGATTGTTCGAAATATTTCAAATAAATTGATATGGTCATTAAAATGGATCGATCCAGCCCATCTGCTCTAACATTCTAGGAAACAAAAAGATAGCCGTAATTGGAAGTTGATTTTCATTTACAATCATGCTGTACATTACAAAAATGTGAAGTGTTTTAAAAAATTTGGTTTAGCCGGAATTGGTGTCGAGCAAAATTTTTACGACTACGACTCCAGCAAAATCTTCAGACTCCGATTCCGGCTGCACAGTAGAGGTGTGCACGTGAGTAATTGTTTACTCAAGCTCACGCACACTCACGACGGAAAAATCTTACTCACGCACACTCACGCACGATATTGTTTGGTATGACTCACGCTCACGCACACTCACGAAAAGAAAATTTGTACTCACGCACGAAAATGTTGTGACTAACGAAAAATACCTTGACTCACGAAAAATATCGTGACTCACGAAAAATGTCGTTACTCACGAACAATTTTTTGAGCAATTTATCTTAGTAACGTGTCTGAAAACATGAACATTATTAACATCGAGAGCGTTATTACACTTTTAACATCCCAGGTGTCACTAAAATTGTAAATGAATTTAACTCTTCAGCGTTTTATGTTGGTGAGTGGGATTACTTTCGTAAGCGTAAATCTTTACTCACGCACACTCACGAAGATAACATTTTCGTGACTCACGCTCACTCACGACATTCTGGTTTGTTAATCACGCTCACGCACACTCACGCCGTGGCCATGAGCGTGACTCACGACTCACGCGTGAGTCACGAAAAATTTCGTGAGTCACGACAATTTCGTGTCACGTGCACACCTCTACTGCACAGCCCTGGTTCCAACTAAAGACAATTTTTGTTTGCTTAAATGTAGTTTCTTTCAATGTGCTTGTGTGTGCATTTCCATCTGGATAGTGTGTTTGTTTTCAAAACAGATGCTTCGTTTCTTCCTTCAGATAAAAGGTGGACCTATTTATAAAATATTAAAATCAAATATTTATGATGAGAACTAAATATAGAATATCATATGGAGAGGAGAAAGTTGGGCGATACAGTACACCACAAAATTAAAAACAAATTGCAACAAATGAATTTTGTCTACTATTTCGTATGCTTGTGCATCTCTAAATGAATAACCACTTAAACCTCTTCGAAGGGAACTGGAAAACTATATTACTGACACGTGATTTGTTATCTATTATAACTATAATTAGCATTACTAATATCTTTCTATTTCATTTACGTTTTATATATATATATATATATATATATATATATATATATATATATATATATATATATATATATATATATATATATATATATATATATATATATATATATATATATATATATATATATATATATATATATATATATATATATATATATATATATATATATATATATACTATTTATACTTGACATTTCCTCCACAACAAAGTTCATGTTAAATTCTTACGTTTTTGTTATTGCTGGTCCAGCAACAAGGTTAATCTTATATAGATTCCGTGCCAATTATCAAATATACACTCCGGAGTATTTAAAAAGGATCAAGTTTTTATTAAATAAACACAAAGTATAATGCTATCCTCTTTGTTATTGGAAGCAAAGCATTTTATCACATTACACTCAAAAAAAAGTACTTGTATCCACCGATTTTGACCCAACCATAAGGATTTTGGTATTGATTCCAAACGAAAGACGCTGCTTCCTTAAAATAGTGATATTTAAATCTAGGTATTAAAAATTGAAATTAGGATATAGATCTCATTCATCGATTTTTTATTCTCTTTTTGCGATATATTAGTAAAGTAAAGAACATCTTCTTCACTTCTTAAAACACTTTTAAACCAAAGATTCAAAATACTCAAAATAAGTATTAGCCTATATTTAAAGATTTTTTATCTTTAAACCAATTAATAATTTTCTTGTATATCTGGATATCAAACAATAAGTTGGGTTACGCCCCTTGTAGTGTACGAAATTTCCTTCCCTTTCCTGGATTATAAGTGATAAAAAATAAAGTAAATAAAAAATAAATTTATAATAACTGTTTCTATTAAAGTCACCCTCACTATATTTACCCATAAGACATACGCTCACATTTTTTAATTTTCTAGAGAAAATTCACATTATAAATAAAAATTTCACCAGTGTTTTGATTTAGTTTTTTTTTTTGGCAAAATTACAAAGCTATACAAAGAAAATTAAAATACATTTTTGAAAATGTTCATGTGCTCAAATCTTTTCATATGTCCCCAAACGAGGCCATTTATTTTTGGTACTCACACGAATGCATTACGAAGACAAAGACAACAATACAATTCTATTCTATAATAATGATAATTTCTATAAATATAAATAAAATTTTGTATACAAAAGGAAAAAAGCCAAAATAAGAGAATATTGCAAATAATACTCATGGTGGGGGCATAAATAAAAAATACGCGATTTAAAAAAAATGTAAACAAACAAACAAACAATATGTTAGTTGCAAATAACCTATTGAGCACACTACTCAATTAACCCCTGAGCTATATTTTAGAACAACATGTGTGCAATATCAGAATCCAAATAAAAAATAAGAGTGTTACTCATGTTTCCATTATGGACTGGGGGTCCAAATAGACATCCCCAAAATCAGATCAACACCACTTTGCCAGTGGCAAATGAAAATAAAATCAAAACAAAAGACCCTTAAATTTGTGTAAATATCTACTACAACAATAGCTTGGAAATGAGGCCATTTGAGATCGCAGTGTATATTTGCCAGCGATAAACATTTTAATAGCCCATACACATGGGAATAGACATCCCTCCAAAGCTTGGTAAAGCAAAGATGATATTAAGATGAGGTATGACAGTAATAATTCTGTGAAATACAAATGAATTTGTCATATCAAGAAATGTACATATTTGTTTGACATGCAGCTATAAACGATTTCGTATATGCATTGTAGTGAGAGATCATACTTAAATGTTTTGCTTGTTTGATGCGAAGTGATCCACATCAAAAACCTAACTGTCATTTCTGCTATAGATGGTTTAGGTTAGATTAGGTATAGTGCCAGTCTGTTACTTAAGACTCACTTAGACTATTTTATCCATTGTAATAGCCATGCAGTTTTTGTCGGCGTTTCTCGCAATTATCATAGAATTTACGTCGTCGTCACCCAGTTCTGTTCTCTTGAGGCTTTAGGAAACTTAAAGAAAATAGGATTTGGACCCACTTCGTAGTAAGAAATGTTCTTATATATTAATGTTTTCATTCTATTAAATTTTTGACAGACAATTTGAAATTATAACTGCCGATGCCTTTATAAACAATTTATTAAAGCAGCGCTTCGATCTAAACGCCGGTAATACCAAAACGCTGCGACATCTATTCCGTTCACATTTGTTTTCTTTGCAGAAGAGTTTCCTTCCTCTTGTAAAGGGTGATTCTTTTGAGGTTAGGATTTTCATGCATTAGTATTTGACAGATCACGTGGGATTTCAGACATGGTGTCAAAGAGAAAGATGCTCAGTATGCTTTGACATTTCATCATGAATAGACTTACTAACGAGCAACGCTTGCAAATCATTGAATTTTATTACCAAAATCAGTGGCAGAAAATCCGCTTTTTTATCGACAAATTTTGTTCAGCGATGAGGCTCATTTCTGGTTGAATGGCTACGTAAATAAGCAAAATTGCCGCATTTGGAGTGAAGAGCAACCAGAAGCCGTTCAAGAACTGCCCATGCATCCCGAAAAATGCACTGTTTGGTGTGGTTTGTACGCTAGTGGAATCATTGGACCGTATTTTTTCAAAGATGCTGTTGGACGCTTATTTATTTTTTTTTATTTATTTTATTTTCCACTCTGTGGACCTCTTCTATGCAGTGTTGCCAGTGTTGGGGATTTTTCCCCAAATCGGGGATATTTTTTCGTGGATGGGGACAAAATTTTTTAGTTGGAGACATGGGAATTTAATGGGGAATTTCCACAAATTTGGTGATTGTTGTGGGGAATTTTCGAAATCTGGTCAGTGTAATAATTTAGGTTTTGTGTTATGGTTTATATGAAATTCTTCTCTTCTACATGCTTAAAAAGGGGCTTAAAGAAGTACAGAGAATCTTCAAAATATAAAAAAAACTTTCTATTTATTTATTATCTATTTTTCCAAGAGCTACTTTACAATTTACTTTGTTCCTAAGAAATTTTTTACTATTTTGAAATTATTTCGTAAGGACTTGGGTCGAAATGGTGGGCCCTCCTTTGCGTCACTTTGCATCACTGATTTGGAAAATATATACCATACATATATAATAGAGTTCATATCGGGGCAACAACGCATTTTGATCGATCACCCAATTTTATTTCTTGGCTATTTAGAACTAAGTTTTGATTCATAACTACACATGTAGACCCAACTCCCATTTTTATACCCTCTACCATAGGATGGGGGTATATTAACTTTGTCATTCCGTTTGTAACACATCGAAATATTGCTCTAAGACCCCATAAAGCATATATATTCTGGGTCGTGGTGAAATTCTGAGTCGATCTGAGCATGTCCGTCCGTCCGCCTTTTGAAATCACGCTAACTTCCGAACGAAACAAGCTATCGACTTGAAACTTGGCACAAGTAGTTGTTATTGATGTAGGTAGGATGGTATTGCAAATGGGCCATATCGGTCCACTTTTACGTATAGCCCCCATATAAACGGACCCCCAAATTTGGCTTGCAAAGCCTATAAGACAAGCATATTTCATCCGATCCGGCTGAAATTTGGTACATGGTGTTTGTATATGGTCTCTAACACTCATGCAAAAATTGGTCCATATCGGTCAATAATTATATATAGCCCCCATATAAACCGATCCCCCGATTTGGCTTGTTGAGCCTCAAAGAGAAGCAAATTTCATCCGATCCGGCTGAAATTTGGCACATGGTGTTGGTATATGGTCCTTAACATCCAAGCAAAATTAGTCCACATCGGTACATAATTATATATAGCCCTCATATAAACCGATCCCCAGATTTGGCTTGCGAAGCCTCAAAGAAAAGCAAATTTCATCCGATACGGCTGAAATTTGGTAAATGGTATAAGTATATGGTCTCTAACAACCATTCAAAAATTGGTCCATATCGGTCCATAATTATATATAGCCCCCATATAAACCGATCCCCAGATTTGAACTCCGGAGCCTCTTAGAGAAGCAAAATTCATCCGATCCGGTTGAAATTTGGTACGTGGTGTTAGTATATGGTCTCTAACAACCATGTAAAAATTGGTCCATATGGGTCCATAATTATATATAGCCACCATATAAACCGATTCCCAGATTTGGTTTGCGGATCCTCTAAGAGAAGCAAATTTCATCCGATCCGGCTGAAATTTGGTACATGGTATTAGTATATAGTCTCTAACAACCATTGAAAAATTTGTCCATATCAGTCCATAATTATATATAGCCCCCATGTAAACCGATCCCCAGATTTGAACTCCGGAGCCTCTTGGAGGAGAAAAATTCATCCGATCCGGTTCAAATTTGCAACGTGGTGTTAGTATATGGTCGCTAATAACCATGCCAAAATTGGTCCATATCGGTCTATAGTTATATATAGCCAATCCCCAATCACACAAAAATTGGTCCATATCGGTTCATAATCATGGTTGCCATTCGAGTCAAAAATAATCTAGCAAAATTTTGTTTCTATAGAAAATTTTGTCAAAATTTTATTCCTATAGAAAATTTTGTCAAATTTTATTTCTATAGAAAATTTTGGCAAAATTTTATTTCTATAGAAATTTTTTCCAAATTTTACTTCTATAGAAAATGTTGTCAAAATTTTATTTCTATCGAAAATTTTGTCAAACTTAATTATATACGTATTTACGGCCGTATATACTTGTTATTTCTCGAGTATTTAGAAGACGATTTACATAAGATACAAATTCGATGACCAACAATTAATTCTGATGAGGGATTGTATCAGATAATATTTTGAGCACCCGCCTTATGTTTTTGGATTTTAAAATCTTAATCTTATTGTAACTGCACTGAAAAAAAGCATACCCAGTTCCAAAGATTTTGTCTTTACCTTAAAAATTTTGGTATTGATTCCGAGCCAGAATACAAGTAAGGATACTTTTAAGACACAATTCTCTTTTAAATTCGGGTTTTGTGTACTTGCTTCTAGGAAGCAAATTTTAATTGTTCGCTTTTTCAGCTTTTTTTCTTCATATGCTATCAAAGTCCTTTAAAAACAAGTTAACGACAACTTTATTTTTCAAATTAAGACTCGACTTCTGGTAGAAATTATGCTGTGTTTCAAGTAAAAATGTCTTTAATATAAAGTGTTGAAAAACATGTCCTATATTTAAACGATTTTTTGCTTTGTAGTCAAGATGCAAAAAGACAAAAAATTTAAAGACAATTTCATTAAATTTAAAATTTTTTTCTGAATTACTAAAGTCAAGTTGACCTTAGCCCAAACATTTTTTCTTTCATATTATATTATCCATTTTTAAATCAAATCACTTAATTATAAGGACAATACGACTTCATTGAAAAGTTTATCGACTTTTGGCCAAGGAAAAAAACTTTATACTAGAGAAATGCGTCTTCTATGCTAAGCAAAATTTGCATTCGTATTTTAAAGACATGAAATTTTTGACCTCACAATATTTTTTCAGTGTGGTATAAAAAAAATTGCATATTTTTATTTTTTTTACGGCAGTGTCTATTGTTTTTTTTTCAAAAAACTTGCCAAAAACCGTATTGGGGATTTTTGTGAGGAAATTTAAATTAAATTGGGGATGAAAGCGTTTTATTTTGGGGTCAAGAGCCCGAAAATACTATGAGCACTACACCGAGCGCAATACACATAAATTTGCAAGTCTCCATGCTCTCACAATTTCTCTTTGTGTGTATTGCATAAAAAAACACTAACAGATCTGCTTATATTGCACCTCCTCCATCCATAGAATGTGATGTGTAATAACAATGGAAATAATATCGCATGGGAGATATCATGTTATGCTATACATTTTTAAACCTTTTAATGCTCATTTCTAAATGAGATTTCAAAATCTTGTTTTATGCCATTTATGCTTTTTTACCTTAAGCTTAAAATTTAACAAATTAAACTTTCGCTTTCTAAGGCTCAGTTACTTTGCGATAAGAGTGATGGAAGCATCACAAACCAAGTCATTGATAATGAGAAAAGGTGGAGTTTTGTACGGAAATTCCATGGAGAAAAACTTACAAACATTACTCCATCATTCTAAGATGGATTGTTTAGTAAAGATTTCAGTGTCGTTAAAAAAAAAATTCAGCACACGGGTATAATAGGGTTGTCGTTTTTGAAATTTTTAATTAAAAGGTCCCATAAAACAAATATAAGTTCCACTGTTTTAAACTTCAATTCATAGGAAAATGTGTGCAAAAAGTAAGTCAAATTTGTTAAATATTTTTTAAAAATATTTGCTGAGTACACTGAAAAAAAAGGCATGTCCGGTTCCAAAGAATTTGCCTTTACACTAATGAATTTGGTATTGACTCTGAGCCAAAGAAGAGAAGGATTGAAGTAAGGATAATTTTAGGACACATTTATCTTTTAAAGTTGACTTTTGCTATCAAAGCTCTTTAAAGCATGTTAAGGACAACTTAAGTTCCCTGATCCAGACTACACCCTCACAAAAAATCGCTTCTGTAACATATACTCCCAAACATATTTTGCTTCAAGCATATACATTTTTGGGTATTGCCCAAACATTTATATGTTTGATCTCTACCAATATATAATATGTTTGAAAGCATATTGGTCTAAACAATATATGTTTGGGTAGTCTAAGTTCCAAACATTTTGTATTTTTGCATCCAAATTCAATAATGTTGTCTTCCAAAAAACAATATGTTATTATGTGACCATATAATATGTTTGGAAGCATTTTGCACCCAAAAATATTATATGCTTAAAAAAATTCTCCCAAACAATATTGTGCTCAAAATTTTATTTATTTATTTATATATTTACAATCATAATGAATTATGAAAATAAACAGGTAATATAGGTGCTAACAACATAGGTTTTCGACCTGAATGCTCAAAATTTTGTTTCTGCCCAATTGTATATTCCCCGACATCTTTCTCACTTCCACGAGATTTTTTAGTTCTTAGTACCTTTTTCTGTAATACAAACATTGTAGAAGAAATTATTCAATTTTATGATTTTTTTTATTTTAATTTTACCTTTTGCCGGACGGGGATTCGAACAGCGGACCACACAGTTTGTAAGGATCAAAGAAGTAGCTGATCAATTGCCCAAGGAAAAATAAAATGTTAATTTTGTAATAACAAGCAACAACCACCAACTTAATTCAATATCGCTCCCTGTTAAATAGCGCTCCAAGCTACTAAACACATATATGTTTATAGGCTATTTCTAAATTAATATATGTTTGCATCCAAGCATATTATATTTACAAACATTTTATGTCCCAAACATAATATGTTCTAACATATTAACATATATGTCCCAAACATGTTATGCTAGTTTATGAACATTATATGCTTGCACTCAAAAATATTGTGTTTAAAAATTTGTGTTCCAAACATATAATGTTTATAGCCAAACATATGAAAAACAGTCTTTCTCATCCGTGTAGACTTCAAGTAGAAATTGTGTTATGTTTCAAGTAAAAAACACCTTTAAATTAAGGATTGAAAACGTATCCTATGTTTGAACGCTTTTTTAAAAACGATTTAATTAATATTGAAGTTTTCCGTAATTATTTAAGCCTTGTTGACCTTAGTCCAATAAAATTTTCTTCAATGTGAAGGCACCCAGTTTTAAGTCGAATCGCTTAACTTAAAGGATGAAACGACTTCCCGGTAGGGTTTATCGACTTTTGTAGCAGGAAAAAAAAAACTTTATATTTATAAGAGAAATGCATCTTCTATGTCAAGCAAAACTCTTTGGCCTCAAGACAATATTTTTTTCGGTTTAATCAATTACCGCCCTCTGTCCCCATATGAGTACACCTGTTTAAAGTCAAACAACTATAAGCTACCTGTTATTTTTGTAATTTTAACCCTCTAATGCCCAATCCCGCCTTTAGGCGGGCTTCATTTAATAAGGAAGCTTTTATTAAAGCACACCTTAAGACAACAAAAATTGGTAAAATAAAGAGAAAATTTAGTTTAAACTGTTCAAGAGGCTTTGCAGCATATACTGAATTTTACCGTATAAATTTATCTTGTTTAGTTTTCTTGCTTTTGTGTCGTTAACATTGAAAATTGAATCAGGTGACAAAAAATTGGGGCATTAGAGGGTTAAATACACGTATGACAGCTTTATAGTGCACCTGATCTATAAACAAAGACACTTGGTCGCATTTGATAAACAAATGTTAAATTCAGTGCGTTATATTCTTGTTATTATTCGGATAACTTTCGTAAAATACTTTCAATAGTTTTATGCGCAAATTGAGGTATTGGAGATTTTTGGAGAATTTCATACTTAATTTTTTATAAACAGGTGTCCGTTTTTTATTTAAACCCTTTTATTTAGTCGTTAATGAGTTAATAAATACCCACAAAATCAATTTTTGTCCGGCAGTTTCATTTTGGGCGTTAATGGGTTACATAAATTCAACAAAACATACATATATGAATTTCTCCGTTCATACCTTACTGGAACTGGAATAACCCAGAACCGATACAGAACTATTCCCTAGTGTATATGGAAGAGACCAGTCACTTTAACAGTTTTGTCATTAATGGTGGGTGAGTTTAACCGCTAAAATCGAAATCAAATCTGTAAAAGCAGATTTTGCAAATTTTATTACAACTTATTGGGGAATGATCCAAAACAACAATTGAAAAAGTCTATTTTCTTTCAAATTAATTATTGAAGAAAATTAATCATTTTAGCGCGATAATGCGAATTTAATAACCATCTTTAGAGGGTAAATTTTACACTTTAAGACACGACAACATTTTTGCGCAAAAATATTCCATGTCCTTTATTCAAAAAACGGCACCTAAAAACATCCAAGACCACAAACCACACGCAGAGAAGAAACATGATTGTCACGAGTATATTCGAAGAGTAAAATAATATGATAGGAGCTATTTTTGCGGCGACCATGTAACATTTTAACCTGCAACCATGTTGGCTCAGTGAACATGGTTCTGAGAAAAATATAATGGTCCTCATCTAAAATGTTATTATATTGATAAAAAGAATTTTGTTTGAATCAAAAGACAATGGTCACGATTTAAAATGTTATGGAATTCATCAAAAATGTTTTTCTTCCAGTTAAAACAAACATGGTCACAAACTAAAATGTTTTGATCTTCATGAAACAACTTGAGAAAAGAAAACACAAAATTAACTTTATTTATTTGTTTATATTTATTTATAAACTAATTCATTGTTTATTTGTATTTATAATATCGTGCAAGCAAACATGACATATTTTTACACACTCTATTTTGGTTCAATTTCGACAATAAGTAATCATTTCATATTTGCTTCGTGCCCATGAAATGTACAAACGCGGACATCATGTGACTGCAAATAAAAATATCCCAGCAAAAAAATGGATCACTATTTCAGCAGGATTGTAAGGGAGAGAGGCAGTACCAACTGCTTTCAAAACAACCGAATCAGCGCTGATTTTTGTGGGCGATGTCCCAATTTAGAGCAGCTTCTACATAACGCTGATATAATTGCTCATTTTAATAGAAGTGATATATAATCTTGAGTATTGCATTGTTGGCTTGAAGGAAAACAGCACTACATTTCATGCATCTATACTGCATGAATTGGTTGCAATAACGTAAACGAATGATCATAAACTAGTTTGATTACTCGTTTACGTTATTGCTACCGATTCATGCAGTGTGGATGCACTGCCTATACCAAAAAGCGCAACTAAACTCTTACTGCTGATGTATTTTTTGCTGGGATATAATACCATATATCAAAATGCAGAACAAAAAACATGTACATATTTTCAATTACACTTCCCTTTTTTGTGTTCACATAAAACCACGGGCCACTTCTGAATAAATAAATTAACACAAAACAGTATTTCCTTATTCTCCGTTCATTCCAAGCAACAATGAACACACGACTGACGCGCAAAATAAAAATCGTATGTACGTACTCAATGTTTTATAAAATTCTTTTCGCTGCAAAAAAGTTGAAAATTTAAATGGTCACGAAAAAAATGTGCATGGTCCTTATGGCCATGTAATGGTTCTAGACAAATCTATATGTAACCCATAAAAATACTTTTTTCCCTGCAAAAAACAAAAAAATTGAATGGTCAGGTACATGATTTTCTCGACCAATTAATGGTCTCAAATAGAACATGTTTGCGGCATTTGAGAACCATTTAAATGCTTATTACCAGCGAAAACCGTTTTTACAAAGACAAAATACATGTTTTTCGCGACAATTACGTGCTCTAGATAAGCATTAAATGGATGTGGCAACCATGTCCAAACATGTTTTTTCTGTGCGTGCATCTAACATACCTCCTATTCACAATTTCTTAATTGGCATCCCTAACCCATATCATATACAGTTTTGTTGGTCCATAACGAAAAACGTTTCAAAATCTGCAAACGAAAGAGATGTCATTGTAAATTGTTGATTTCTTTTTGTATTTTTGTTTTTACCATTGTTTATCAACTTCAGGTGTTTTTCTCATGTACTGACAGTCATTGACAGTGATGACGACAACAGTAACTTTTTTTCTTAAATTTTACTCATAAATTTGCATATTTTGTTGCCGTATTGGAGTTGAACTCTTAAAGAGATTTATTGACATTTGTGCAACAAAATGCAAGATTCAAATGTTTTGAAAAACACTTGAGTATTTTACATTGTACAAAACATTGTTGATCGTGATTTAAACGATTTATTTGTTAATAGAGCTGATATTTTGTCATTGTCAAAATAGCAAACGGAGGAGGAGTATTCAAATCGCAATGTTATGCAGGTTGGAGTGCATAAATAGGAATTTTTAAATAGTGATTGCATGCCAACAACATGAGTTTGGGAATTCCTTACTCGATTTTTTTCTCACTACACTGAAACAACATGAGTTTGGGAATTCCTTACTCGACCTTTTCTTACTACACTGAAAAAAATGCATGCCCTTTTCCAAAGATTATGTTATAACACTAATGTTTTTTGTATTGATTCCGAGCCAAAAAAGCGTATAAATGAAGTAAAGGGTGATACGGTCAAAATTTGGTCAATATAAACTTCACGTATTTTTTTCAATTTTGCATTTAAAAAACCTGAACACCCCTCATTTTGAAGGTGTGTGTGTAGAATGTTGCTCCTATTTTGATTTTGGAATTCACTCTTCAGTTGTCAAAATGCCGTCCAAGCAAGAAGAGCAGCGTATCAAAATTTTGCTCGCGCATCGCGAAAATCCGAGCTACTCGCACGCAAAGCTGGCAAAATCGCTAAAAGTTGCCAAATCAACCGTTACAAATGTAATTAAAGTGTTTGGGGAACATTTGTCGACAGCCAGGAAGTCTGGATCGGGGGGAAATCGAAAACCGGAATCCGCTGAGACGACAAAGAGAGTTGCCGGTAGTTTCAAGCGAAACCCTAACCTCTCTCTCTCCGAGATGCCTCAAATAAGCTGGGTGTATCGTCTACAACCGTGCATCGAGCCAAAAACGAGCCGGACTATCGACTTACAAGAAGGTAGTGACTCCAAATCGCGATGATAAACAAAATACGACGGCCAAAGCGCGATCCCGGAGGCTGTACACGACGATGCTGACGAAGTTTGACTGCGTGGTAATGGACGACGAAACCTACGTCAAAGCCGACTACAAGCAGCTTCCGGGACAGGAGCTTTATACGGCAAAAGGAAGGGGATAGGTAGCAGATATTTTCAAGCACATAAAACTGTCAAAGTTCGCAAAGAAATATCTGATTTGGCAAGCCATCTGTACCTGTGGCTTGAAAAGCAGTATTTTCATAGCTTTTGGGACTGTCAACCAAAAAATTTACGTGAAAGAGTGTTTGAATAAACGTCTGCTGCCTTTCCTGAAGAAACACGGTTGTTCCGTACTGTTTTGGCCGGATTTGGCATCTTGCCATTACGGTAAAAAGGCCATGGAGTGGTACGCCGCCAACAACGTGTAGGTGGTTCCCAAGGACAAGAACCCTCCCAACACGCCAGAGCTCCGCCCAATTGAGAAATACTGGGCTATTGTCAAGCGGAACCTAAAGAAGACCAAAAAAACTGCTAAGGACGAGCAAACTGGCTTTCTGCGGCGAAGAAGGTGGACAAGGTGGCTGTACAAAATCTGATGGCAGGTGTCAAGCGTGAGGCCCGGCAATTCGGATTTGGAAAAGCGAAAGCCTAACTGAATATTTTTCCTGAATTTTATACTAATTGAACTTGAAAAAGAAATTTAATTTGATTTTTTAAATAAACGATTTCACCGATTTACACGCGTTTTCCCTTGACCAAATTTTGACCGTATCACCCTTTAAGGGCTCTTAAATTCAATTATCTTTTAAATTTGAGTTGTGCTTACTTGATTCTAGGAAACAAATTTAAACTTATTTGTTTTTTCAGCTTTTTTCTTCATGTGCTATCAAAGTCCATTAAGAACGTGTTAACGGCAACCTAAATTTCCAAATTCGATTCGACTACACTGAAAACACAGTAAATCAGGGATGGAAAATGCAGTACTATAGTACTTTTTTCGATACTCTTTCATCCAGGTCAGTACCGTAGTACCCCGCGAATGATTTAGTACCTTATGTGTAGACATTTTTGACCCGATAGCAGATTTATGGTACAATAGTTTTGACAAAATATTTTATTTTACAAACTCATTTGCTAATAGTCTTTTGCAAATTTGGCAAAACAGACAAGTTCATGCGGGAAGAAAATCTCAATTTTGTAAAAGCCATGGTCAAAAACACGATTTTATTGAATTTAAAGAATGTTTTAGTCGCAAAAAAGCATGTGATTCTATAAAATTTTATTTCTATAGTAAATTTTGTCAAAATTTTATTTTTATAAAAATAAATTGTCAAAATTTTATTTTTATAGAAAATTTTGTCACAATTTTGTTTCTATAGAACATTTTGTCAAAATTTTATTTTTATAGAAAATTTTGTAAAAATTTTATTTTTATAGAAAATTTTGGTAAAATTTTATTTTTATCGAAAATTTTATTTTTATAAATAATTTTGTCAAAATTTTATTTTTATAAAAATTTTGTCAAAATTTTATTTGTATAGAAAATTTTGTCAAAATTTTATTTTTATAGAAAATTTTGTCAAAATGTTATTTCTATAGAAAATTTTGTGAAAACCTTATTTCTAAAGAAAATGTTGTCAAAATTTTATTTCTATAGAGAATTTAGAGGTGCTCTTGACAATAATCTTCCAACGGAATTTTTGTTGAAATTAGTGAAAAGAACTTCTTCGCTCAAAAAAATACCTTTTTTGTACTTTCTTAAAAATTGTATTTTCCATCCCTGCAGTGAACCCACCAGGAAGAAAACTTTTGGTTGATTTTAGAAAATTTTGAATAATTTTGGAAAATTTTAACAGTATTACAAACGCTGGCATCACGTCGATATCACAAAAATAAGTAAATATTTTTCGACAAATTCAAGAAAATTTCTTAGACATAAATATTTTTTTCACTTGTTAAAGAACATTTTGTAGTTTGAAGGAAAAAAATTGGAGTTCAAAATTGCAGGAATGTCTTTATTGACATAGGAAGTTCATGATGGACGCATTTGTAGTAAAGTTTACAAATTTAAAGAAATAATGAACTATTTTGTGAGATATACGAATTTAGTAAATCTTTATGCTTATTTTATGTATAATTTTTCCCGTTTTTTAGTTACTGTAACTAACGTACGCAAAAAATTATTAGAGTAAAGAAAACTTTCTTCAAACATAATAATTCCATGAACTAAAATAAAGTTAAATTGGCTTTAGTGAAATAGAGAGTTCACTTTTTTTCTTTGAGTTTACAAGAAAAAACTATATTTCATATAAAAACGTCTTTAAAATAATATGTAAAAAAAAAACATCTTATATTTTTAAACGCTTTTTAGCTTTGTAACAAATTTAAATTTACAAATTTAAAGACGAATTCATTAAGTTTAAAGACTTTTTCAGAAGCATTAAAGTTTTTCCTTAATATTACCTATTTTCCGTGTATTTTTAAATGTTCGTATGTTGTCATCTACGCCTGTTGGTCCTTTGACCTGTGAAGTATTTTTCTCTACAATACCAACTTCATTTTTAGATGAATAATCTTGGCATGTTGAAAGCGTCATCATTTACTTTTTCCTATTTAAAAATAGATCTACCTTGATGGATAGCTGTGTGATTATGGGTAGGTTGTACGATAGCAGGATTATTATTTGATACACTCACCCCTACTCAATAAAAAAGGATATTCATCTTGTGTCTATCCATAAAATTTGTGTTAAGGATGCCTCGTATGCCATGCTTAAATATAAACACTAATTAGACGACGGACGACGAAACATCCCAAAGGATTCAAGTAAAACCCTTACCTTGCATACACAAATATTTCATCTTTTGTGGGTATCACAATATCTATCATTCCCTCAAGCTGGAATAGAGCTATGAGCTAAACTGCATTCCTTTGATTCATAAGTCATTGCTACGTAGTTGAGTTTTACTTTTTTTTTTTTATTTTTCTCGAAGGGCTCTCACATATTTATGGCGTTAAAATTACGCGTACGTGATTTTCTGCAAATTGCCACCTTCTCGTTACAAACCAACTTAGACTACTTTGGCGAGTGATGGCAGTCTTACTGCCTAGTACAGTACGGGTATATATAACTGCCTTATGGCTAGAATAGCAACAGGAAACTGTCATTGTTTTCAGGTCTCTTTGTTCAAAAGGAGGAGAAAAATCCTTTTGCGAAAACACAACAAAAAACTTCATCGTCTAGGAAAACCTACCATATATACGCATACAATTCCATCATTTCATAATTGCACCTTAAGAGCTTTCCCTATAAAAAAAATGTATTCCATTTTCCCTGCTCTTCTTGCTAAAGGGTTTTTGTTTTTGTGACGAAGTAGCAACTTTAATGTTACATCGGTATTTTCTTGGTGACATTTTACTTAGGACAAAATTATTATTTGAATTCCATAGCATCAGTCTGTATTGCTCATAAATACTTGACTTCTTAAGGAGTTCGAGGCGTAAACATCTTAATGTGTATCCTTGAATAGGATTGCAACGAACTCCATTTCTTTACCAAGAGCATAATGGTATTTCAACCATTTCACAACCATTCATCGTACACTGAAAATGATATTGATTGCCTACACTGAAAAAAAACATAGCCGGTTCCAACGATTTTGTCTTACACTAATGATTTGGCATTGACTTGGAGCCAAAGAAGTAAGGATGCATTTAAGACACAATTCTCTTACGCTCAATTTGAGTTTAGCGTACTTGATACTGGAAACAAATTTGAATTTATTCGTTTTTTCTACTTTTTTCTTCATGTTCCATTAAAGTCCATTAGAAACGTATTAACGACAACTTGAATTTCCAAATTCAGACTCTTTAAAATAAAGTGTGGAAAACCATCGCGCAGTTTTTGAACGCTTTTTTGCTTTTGCAAAAATTAGAGACGAATTCATTAAACTATCATAATTTTTATACCCTCCACCATAGGATGGGGGTATATTAACTTTGTCATTCCGTTTGTAACACATCGAAATATTGCTCTAAGACCCCATAATATATATATAAATATATATATATATATATATATATATATATATATATATATATATATATATATATATATATATATATATATATATATATATATTATATATATATATATATATATATATATATATATATATATATATATATATATATATATATATATATATATATATATATATATATATATATATATATATATATATATATATATATATATATATATATATATATATATATATATATATATATATATATATATATATATATATATATATATATATATATATATATATATATATATATATATATATATATATATATATATATATATATATATATATATATATATATATATATATATATATATATATATATATATATATATATATATATATATATATATATATATATATATATATATATATATATATATATATATATATATATATATATATATATATATATATATATATATATATATATATATATATATATATATATATATATATATATATATATATATATATATATATATATATATATATATATATATATATATATATATATATATATATATATATATATATATATATATATATATATATATTATATATATATATATATATATATATATATATATATATATATATATATTATATATATATATATATATATATATATATATATATATATATATATATATATATATTCTGGGTCGTGGTGAAATTCTGAGTCGATCTGAGCATGTCCGTCCGTCTGTTGAAATTCACGCTAACTTCCGAACGAAACAAGCTATCGACTTGAAACTTAGCACAAATAGTTGTTATTGATGTAGGTCGGATGATATTGCAAATGGGCCAAATCGGCCCACTTTTACGTATATCCCCCATATAAACGGACCCCCAAATTTGGCTTGCAGACCCTCTAAGAGCAGCAAATTTCATCCGATCCGGCTGACAACCATGCAAAAATTGGTTCACATCGGTCCTTAATTATATATAGCCCCCATATAAACCGATCCCCAGATTTGGCTTGTGGAGCCTCTAAGAGAAGCATATTTCATCCGATCCGGCTGAAATTTGGTACATGGTGTTGGTAGATGGTCTCTAACAATCATGCAAAAATTGGTTCACATCGGTCTATAATTATATATAGCCCCCATATAAACCGATCACCAGATTTGGCTTACGGAGCCTCTTAGAGAAGAAAGTTTCGTCCGATCCGGCTGAAATTTGGTACATGGTGTTAGTATATGGTCTCTAACAACTATGCAAAAATTGGTCCACATCGGTCAATAATTATATATAGCCCCCATATAAACCGATCCCCCGATTTGGCTTGCGGAGCCTCTAAGAGAAGCAAATTTCATCCTATCCGGCTGAAATTTGGTACATGGTGTAAGTAACGGTCTCTAATGGCCATGCAAAAATTGGTCGAAATTTGTTCATAATTATATATAGGCCCCCATATAAACCGATCCCCAGATTTGACCTCCGGAGCCCCTTCGAAGAGCAAAATTCATCCGATTCGGTTGAAATTTGGTACGTGATGTTAGTATATGGTATCCAAGAATCATGCAGGAATTGGTTCATATCAGTCCATAATTATATATAGCATCCATATAAATCGATCCCCAGATTTGACCTCCGGTGCCTTTTGGAGAAGCAAAATTCATCCGATCTGGTTGAAATTTTGTACGTGGTGGTAGTATATGATATTTAACAACCATGCCAAAAGTGGTCCATATCAGTCCATAATCATATATAGCCCCCATATAAACCGATCCCGAGATTTGGTTTTGGAGCATCTTGGAGGAGCAAATTTCATCCGAGTCAGTTGAAATTTGGTACATTGTGCTAGTATATGGCCGTTAACAACCATGCCTAACTAGGTCCATATCGGTCTATAGTTATATATAGCCCTCAGATAAATCGATCCCCAATCACACAAAAATTAGTCCATATCAATAATTGTATATAGCCCCCATATAAGCGACAATTTAGAAAACGATTTAAGATACCACAACCCAAGTAATTCGATTGTGCATGACAGTCTTTCGTAGAAGTTTCATGGTGGAGGGTACATAAGATTCGGCCTGGCCGAACTTATGGTCGTTTATACTAGTTTATTAATAATTTTAATATATTACAAATGAAAAAGGGAAAATTCATTGAGTGAACTCTTTATCCCAGTTTTAGTTTCATACAACTGGTCAACTTACTAAAAAAATACTAAAATCTTAAAATAAAGTTAGAAATCTTTGGATTCTACATTGAAAAAAAATTTTTGATTATATATGGAATACTATGAAACCTAAATTAGGACACAAATCTTGGAAATTTGCGTCCCTCCTTTAAATTCGGAGACAACTTTTCCTTAAAGTAAAGAAAAAAAGTTTTATGTTAAAGAAATCGTCTTTAAATAATGATGAACCCGCTTCAAATATAGACTAAGACTTATTTTGAGCATTTTTCATAATTGGTTTAAGTTTGTATTTGGAATTATGGAAACATTTTTCACTTTAATAAATATCCGTTACAATTTGGATTTGAAGCAAAAGAGAAAAGAGAAATTCGATAAATGAGAATTGTATCTTAATTTCATTTTTATTTATGCTACATTTAAAGCCAGATAGGTCGCTAAAATTTGTCTTTATTTCAAAGAAGCCGCATCAATACCAAAAACCTTAAGGGAAGGTCAAAATCTTTGGATCCAAGTAAACATTTTTTCAGTGTAGTATTTTTTTTTTTGTTTTTATTTTTTTTTAGTGTAATGGGCAAGTCTTTATAGTATTCAACTTTTGTAATATTTTAAACCGGACCAGAGTTTAGAGCATATCATGTAAATAATATATAATCCAAAGTCTTTAAGAATGTTGTACAGTGCTGCAACGAGCAAATGTATGAAATGGGAATAATATGATAAATAAAGTCCCTATTCTTGTTGGATTGTATCTGTAAATCACATTTTTTCTGGTTCAATCAGGAAATTAATTGTCCAATTAATTTTTTAATTAAAATTGCTTCAATCACGATTATGGTAATATCAATCACAGAATAAATTTGAAATAAAAATAAACTTGATTAAAAATGTAATTGATTTCTTCGACACTTTCAATTAAGTTTTTAATTGGTACAATAAAAAAATAATTGATATTGGTTGCAATAGTCAATCAATTATTTATTGTATTATTATTTATTTATTCATAATTGTTTGATTAAACTTTCTCATAATTTTATATGAGTTTTTACATTCTTATGAATTTTAAGATTATAATTATAATTAAATTTTTCTTTAAAGAATCAATGAAGAATACCTAGAAATATTTTTGTTGTGGTACAATTACGAAATTAATTGATCCAATAAATTACCCAACAAAAAAGCGTAGCCTAAACTGTAGTGCAAATGTTCTTTTTGGATCCGAAAGTGGTGTGAAATTGGCGCTGAAGCAATGAATTTAGATGTGCATCATTTCAACAACCGTTGCGTTGAATTTACATCACTTCTTAATACGAATTTAGTGTTATGGGTGTGAATTATTTTTTTTTTAATATTTTGTCAAATAAATAATTTTTTATGATTTTGTATGCATTCTAACGCTTGTCTGAAACGTTTGACCTCAAATATTTTCAAAAATTCGCAATTTTTCTGGAATGAATTTGGCATTTTTTCGCCAAAATTTAAATAATTTGTACAATTTTATTAATTTTTACTCTGTACCATTTTATTAATTTTTACCCAAAATATGAAAAAAAGCGCAATTTCCTGAATATTTAAAATAAAGAACATCTTTGGTAGGACATTGTTGGAAGAACCTTTAAAGTTGTGCCTTGAGAGCAACTTCCAAATTCGAGAAAGTGATAGTATCAATCTTTGATTTAATTGGACATAAAAAATTACTTTTTTAAAAAATTAATTGATTGGCTAATGAGCAGATTTCAATTAAATTTTTTATTGATTCAATTAAAAATTTCATTGATGTTGATTGCAAAACTCAATTAAAACTTACTGACTTAGTTTGAATGAAAAATTGATAGTTCTAAATAAATTTTTCATAATTTTCTTAACTGACTTCTTCGTGTTTAAATGAGTTATACCCTGCGCCACACTGTGGAACAGGGTATTATAAGTTAGTGCATATGTTTGCAACACCCAGAAGGAGACGAGATACACACATGGTGTCTTTGGCAAAAATGCTCAGGGTGGGCTCCTGAGTCGATATGTCCGTCTGCCCGTGAACACATTTTTGTAATCAAAGTCTAGGTCGCAGTTTTAGTCCAATCGACTTCAAATTTGGCACAAGTATGTGTTTTGACTCAGAATAGAACCCAATTGATTTTGGATGAAATCGGTTCAGATTTAGATATAGCTTCCAAGTGTGCCAAATTCTATTGAAATCGGTTCAGATTTAGATATAGCTCCCATTATTTTACACTCATATGACCACAGTGGCCAATCTTTTACTCCGATTTAATTGAAATTTTTGCACAGGGAGTAGAATGGGCATTGTACCTATGCGTGCAAAATTTGGTTTAAATCGGTTCAGATTTAGATATATCTCCCATATATAGCTTTCGCCCGATTTACACACATATGACCACAGGGGTCAATTTTTAACTCCGATTCAGTTGAAATTTTGCACAGGGAGTAGAATTAGCATTGTAGCTATGCGTGCCAAATTTGGTTGAAATCGGTTCAGATTTAGATATAGCTCCCATATATATGTTTTTCTGATTTCGACAAAAATGGCCAAAGTACCAACATTTTCCTTGTAAAATCGCCACTGCTTTGTCGAAAAGTTGTAAAAATGACTCTAATTTTCCTAAGCTTCTAATACATATATATCGAGCGATAAATCATTAATAAACTTTTGCGAAGTTTTCTTAAAATTGCTTCAGATTTAAATGTTTCCCATATTTTTTTACTAACATTGTGTTCCACCCTACACTCAAAAAAAAGTTTACTTGGATCCAAAGATTTTGACCTTCCCTTAAGGATTTTGGTATTGATTCCGAGCCAAAGATGCGACTTATTTAAAATAAAGACATCTTTGACAGACCTCCCTAGCTTTAAATCTAGGATAAATAAAATTAAAATTAGATACAGATCTCATTCATCGAATTTTTATCCTCTTTTTGCGATATATTAATAAAGGTATTTATGTACAAATAAATTCCAATTTAAAATCCAAATTATGACAGGCACTTCAAAGTAACCAAAGATGCAAATCCTTAAAATAAACCAAAGATGCAAATCCTTAGCCTATATTTGAAGCGATTTTATCTTAAATTTAATATAAAAATGCAATATGTCAGTTGAATTAAAAACGATTTCTTTAAATTAAAATTGTTTTTCTTTATTTTAAGGAAAATTTGCCTTACTTCAACTTCAGAAGAGAAGAGAAGAGAAGAGAAGAGAAGAGAAGAGAAGAGAAGAGAAGAGAAGAGAAGAGAAGAAGAGAGACGGAAAATTTCAAGATTTGTGTCCTAAATTTAATGAAAAAAATTTTTGAAGCAAGGATTATAAACTTTCATTTAATTAAAATGTCATTATT
This sequence comes from Haematobia irritans, assembly GCF_050003625.1. Lineage (NCBI taxonomy): Eukaryota > Metazoa > Arthropoda > Insecta > Diptera > Muscidae > Haematobia > Haematobia irritans. The sequence continues at coordinate 62,236,672 of NC_134399.1, read as the reverse complement.
TTAAAGAATTTTCTCCTTAACTTTAGGTAAATTTCGATTCGTTTTGTTTGTTATTGTTGGTTTCTCTTCAACCGTCATTATTGTTTTTGATCTCAGCTTAAAACCATTCATTGGCTAAACTACAAGTATAGCTTAACCAACAAATTTAAGTTGCATAATCTTCTATATTAGGTCAATATTTTTTTCAGTGTAGTGCATTAGCCGACTTAAATTTTGAGTCAATAGATTTTGTAGAAGGCTATCAAATTCTGTCCAAATCGAGTGATATTTAAATGTATGTATTTGGGGCAAACCTTTATATATAGCCCCCAACACATTTGACGGATGTGATATGGTATCGGCCCCGCCCTACTTTAGACTTTCCTTACTTGTTTTTAATTCAAATTAAATTTTTAATAGGTATATTTTAAAATGTTCATTGGGATAATTTAATTTAATTTTATTAAAAAGTCAATTAATTTATCAATTGATTACGATTTTAACTTCAATCAATTTTTTAATTCAAAATATTTTGGCATCTGGAGGCTGCAATTTCACTTAGATTTTTCCAAAAACAAAAAAATAATACCTTCAAAAGGGATAGAGCTAACATGATAAATTAAATTCAATACCACTGTACCATTTTTGATTCCAAATAACTTCATATTGCCCATCCAACTGACATAAAATTAAAAATAAATTGCACTACCATTAAATCCATTCGACCATCCGACAATTGTCCATTGCAAAACAACAACAAAATATCCTGATAATCGTACTAAAGCACAAAGCTGACGCTATAGCACCTCCTCAAGGGCTAAAATTGTTGCGTTCGTCTTCTTGTTATTGGCCAACATTAACACAAGGTTATTGCCAATTTTCAAGGTTACTCAAATAATACCTGTAATTTTTGTTGTTACCTTGTGTAATGCAACATTCTTCCAATATAGAAAAAATCCAATGGTCAAGATGTAATTTCTTTGTAGCCGTGTTCGAAGAGATCTTCTTGTTTATTTATAGGCTTTTGATTGTTTACATTTACACAAAATACAATTTAATAATGTAATTTGATTAAATTTATAAAATATGTTTAACATCAAAAACAAATAAATTAAGTGTTGAATAAATGTTTAGAAAATGGAAAAAACCTTGTTTAGATGGGTTCTAATAGGATGTAATACACCGGAAAAATAGTGGTTGTAATTTAAACTTACTATAAGAGCAGCTTAACAAGCACAAAGGAAGATTATATTTGTCAAATAAGATACATAATAACAAGACTTGGAGAAATCGGCTCTTAGAATATATTAATATGAGGTACATCTTAATCTTAAAATTAATTTAAATATTGACTATTAAAAAACTTTGCCATATAATGCTTGAATATAATGGGGAATTTTTTTCTGATTTTTTCTAGCAGTATATTTTAATTAAATGATAAATATTTTCCTATAATAAATATTTTTCCTATATTGTAGTTCAAACAATATAGGAAATTATTACAAACAAGTGAAAAATTTTTTTTTGTTTGAATTTTTTGTTTTTCAAATTTCAATAAATATACTATAGTCAATTAAAATCTGAGACTATGTCTCTATACCCCGTCAAAATGTGTTGCTGGGGTTATGGCACCAACTGCTCTTGTTAACAACTTTTTAACGTCAACTACTTACTCAAATTCATTTTTTTTTTGTTTTCCCTCAGTCAGTACCCAATGAATATTATTGATTAATTGTTTTAAGTGCGAAATTTGCCTTTTTTTAACTTATCAAAATCATCAAAACGCAATTTCATTTTTTCACTTTTAGTGATATCCCTATGGAATTAAATTACTATTACAATTTTTTTTAGTAGACTTAGGTTCATTAAATCGATGTATATGAAATCGAAAATTAAACCACAGTTAATCATATTATCTACAAATAATTCTTTATCATGGAAACAAAAATACAATTACACAGTGCATTACGATTACGAACACTGAAGCAAAGTAACATAATATCCCAGCAAAAAATTTTTGAAGGTCTTCCAAAGGCCCAACTTTAAAAGCACTTCCAGAAGATACACTCCCAACGATGTTCTTTATTTTAACTACCCGGGAAGTTCTTTTAGTTACATTTTTTATATCTTGGTTTTTTCATACTTTTAATGGGTAATTTTAACTTTTTTTGTATCAAATAGGTTAAAAACAGAGTAAGAATTCATAAAATGGTACAAATCATTTAAATTTTGTCAAATCCAATCTGAAAAAAATGTGAATTTTTGAAAATATTTGAGGTCAAACGTTTCCGACAAGCGTTGGAATCCATTAAAAATTATAAAAAATTATAAAAATTATTTATTTCACAAAATATCACAGAATTTTTTAATTTACATCCAAAACATTGAATTCGGATCACACCTTAAGAAGTGATGCAAATTCAGTGCAACGGCTGTAGAAATGGAGGTCTTCCGTCCTATGACAAACCCATGTTAAATTCATTGCTTCTGCGTCAATTTTGCACCACTTCCGGATCCAGTAAGAACATTTTCATTACTTTTTTGGCGACGCTTTTTTGCTGGGATACTAAGAATACATTATAAGCCTACCTCACCCAGCATTATGCTTGAACTATATCACGAGTAACTTCCTTTTGAAATACTTATTTCATAATTATTGTAAACTTTCATATGTCTCAAAGGCTGATGGCTCCAAATTGGATGGGCAAGTGGGTTTCGCAGTATATTCTAAAGATCTGGAACTTCGAATAGCGAAAAGATTACCTAATCACTGTAGTGTTTTTTCAGGCTGGCGAATTGGCTGAGAAGCAATGTTCCAAAACAATTTGGCAATCAGACAGTCAACCTGCAATAAAATCCTTGGACTCTGTGTCCCTTAACTCGAAAACGGCCATCGACTGCCGCAAATCTCTCAACGAGATGGCTGAGCAGTACAATATTCACCTAATATGGGTGCCTGGCCATAGGAACATACCGGGGAACTGCGAAACGGATGAGTTAGCAAGGCTAGGAACTACCTTACATATTCCAAGGGAACTAGAATCTGTTGGTATGCCTCTGGCTACATGCAAGCTCTTACTGCTTGAGAAGGCTGTCATGATCAGTGGTGCCAACTGTTTTAGGCTGAAAATCGTCAATTTAAAAAATATTTTTCGTCAAAATCGTCCAAATCGTCAATTCATCCCAAAGAATTCGTCAAAAAATCGTCATCCATAAAACATCTGAAAAAAGATTTAGGAACAAAATACAAGTTTTATTCAAACATCTGAGGCATCCATATATTGTATACACAATAAAGCTAAAAACAGGGTTTAATTCATTTTAGTTACATGAATAATGCCGTTTAAATCTCTAATTAAGTCATATAGTTTGCAGGTTTTTAAACGACGATTAATTTAAATAAATTTTTAATTGATTTAAATTAATATATCTGATTGTGACCACATGTACTACATTGTTTAACAAAATTTTCTTGGCAGAAAAATTTCATATTCTCCAAGCGAATTTAAATCCTTATTACTTGCTCATGTATAATTTTTATTATTATTACTATTATCGTTAATTAATAAATAAATAAAGTGAATTTAACTAAAACGGCTTCATAGCAATCAGAATTATTTAGCTTTAAATAGTTTTTAGACAAAAGAATACCTTGCAATGTTTCCAGTTTCAAAGGGATTCGGAATTTAGGTTTATTTATGTTGATTGCTTTTAAATTTCTTTCTACATTGGAGACAGCTGGGAGCAAGTTACATATAAATTGTCATATTATTGAGATCCAAAATAACTTGTTTACATTTCAACTGATGAAAATCGTCAACTTATAACTACATCACTTTGAAAAATCGTCAAATCGTCATACAAGTCGACATAAAAACACTTAAAAGGAAACATTTGAGTCGAGCATTTAAAAAATCGCCATCTCATAACAACGTTGTTTAAAATCGTCGTCAAATCGTCGGAGGCCAAATTTACCATCAAAAATCGTAAAAATAACGAAAATCGTCAGAGTTGGCACCGCAGGTTATGATGGCAAATGTTCGATGGGAGAATTGCAAGGGTTGTAACAACACCAAGCAAATATGGCTCCATTTGAACTTAAACCGCACACTAGATATGCTAGTATTTTCAAGACGTCAGATATCAATCCTGATATCTGTTACAAAGGATCGCTGCCTGATAGGCGATTTTGCAAAATCTATTGGCGCGAAGTATAATGACTATTGTATGAGCTGTCATGATGCGGAGGAAAAGTAATCAATTAAACACCTCTTATGTGAGTGTCCTGCATTTTGTGTAAGGCGTAAGCAAATTTTGGGGGCATATAGCTTTAGATTACTGGCGGACCTGGAAAACGTTAACTTAAGCAGTCTGCTAGTGTTTTTGGAACAATCTGGTTGGTTCAACAGAAGAAAATAATCGAGGAGTTTCAGCGGTTAAAACTAGAAGTACCCATATGTAATAGGTACTTTTAGTTAATGTGGTATCACATTGGACTGAATAGTCTAAGTGAGCCTGAAACTTAATCGGGTTGTTACTTTAACCTAACCTACACCTAAAAAAAAGTGAACCCACCGTGGAAGAAAATGTAGGTTTATTTTAGAAAATTTTAACTAAAATAGTTTTCTAATTGCAACATGTTACAAATAAGTTAATACTTTTTGTCAAATTGAAGAAAATTTATTAAAAATAATTAATTTTTTTTCTCTTGTTTAAGAAAATTTCATATGTTGAAAAAAAAAATTGGATTTATACGAAGTTCATAACAGGTACAATTTGAGAAAAATTTACTCATTTGAGAGACTTATGAACCCAATTTAAGCAAACTTCTGCCATTTTAGGAAAATATGAACTATTTTATTATACCCACCACCATAGAATGGTGACGGGGTATAATAAGTTTGTCATTCCGTTTGTAACACATCGAAATATCGATTTTCGACTATATAAAGTATATATATTCTTGATCAGGGAGAAATTCTAAGACGATATAGCCATGTCCGTCTGTCCGTCTGTCTGTCTGTCTGGCTGTCTGTTGTAATCACGCTACAGTCTTCAATAATAAAGCAATCGTGCTGAAAGTTCGCACAAACTCGTCTTTTGTCTGCAGGCAGGTCAAGTTCGAAGATGGGCTATATCGGTCCAAGTTTTGATATAGTCCCCATATAAACCGACCTCCCGATTTCGGGTCTTGGGCTTATAAAAACCTTAGTTTCTATCCAATTTTCCTGAAATTGGAAATCTAGAGGTATTTTATGACCACAAAGAGGTGTGCCAAAAATGGTGAGTATCGGTCCATGTTTTGGTATAGCCCCCATATAGACCGATCTCCCGATTATATTTCTAGGGCTTCTAGAATCGATAGTTTCTATCCAATTCGCCTGAAATTGGGAATCTAGAGGTATTTTAGGACCATAAAGAGGTGTGCTAAAAATGGTGAGTATCGGTCCAGGTTTTGGTATATCCCCCATATAGACCGATCTCCCGATTTGGGGTCTTGGGCTTATAGAATCCGTAGTTTTTATCCAATTTGCCTGAAATTGGAAATCTAGAGGTATTTTAGAACAATAAAGAGGTTTGCCGAAAATGGTGAGTATCGGTCCATGTTTTGGTATAGCCCCCATATAGACCGATCTCCAGTTTTGCCTGAAATTAGAAATCTAGAGGTTTTTTTTAAACCCTAAAGAGGTCTGCTGAAAATGATGAGCATCGGACCATGTTTTTATATAGCCCACATATAGACCGATCTCCAGATTTTATTCTTGGGCTTATAGAAACCGTAGTTTTTATCCAACTTGCCTCAAATTGGAAATCTAGAGGTATTTTAGGACCTTAAATATGAGAGCCGAAAACGGCGTGTATTGGTCCATGTTTTGTTTTATCTCCCAAATGGACCGATCTCCCGATTTTACTTCTTGGGCTTTTAGAAACCATAGTTTTTATCAAATTTGCATGAAATTTTAAATCTAGAAGTATTTTAGGAACATAAAGAGGTGTGCCGAAAATGGTGAATATCGGTCCATGTGCACTGATAATGAAAATTGCTTGAAACTGAATTATAGTTTCCATATTTTACTTCTGGTAATGGGGGTAAAAATCTACAGATGTTAGATTTTAAATCAAGGCGTTATTTCATTGTCATTTCATTTTCTTGCACACTTGCACACGATGTTTATGATTCCTCTAAAACTCTAACAAATATGGTTCTTATAAATCAAGAATCTGATCTAGTCTTCATAGGTAAAATCTTTCAATTTATCTTCGGGAAGTGTACTGGTTGAACTGATCTGCTTGTCACCAAATCCCCCTGAAATTTTCACAGGAAACTATAATATTTGATTCATGGTGGTGGGTATTTAAGATTCGGCCCGGCCGAACTTACTGCTTTATATACTTGTTTTTTAGTAAAATTGTGCACTATATTTGTATACAACTTTTTATACCCTCCACCATAGGATGGGGGTATATTAACTTTGTCATTCCGTTTGTAACACATCGAAATATTGCTCTAAGACCCCATAAAGTATATATATTCTGGGTCGTGGTGAAATTCTGAGTCGATCTAAGCATGTCCGTCCGTCCGTCCGTCTGTCCGTCCGTCCGTCTGTCCGGCTGTCCGTCCGTCTGTGGAAATCACGCTAACTTCCGAACGAAACAAGCTATCGACTTGAAACTTGGCACAAGTAGTTGTTATTGATGTAGGTCGGATGGTATTGAAAATGGGCCATATCGGACCACGTTTACGTATAGCCCCCATATAAACCGATCCCCAAATTTGGCTTGGGGAGCCTCCCGGAGCAGCAAAATTCATCCGATCCGGTTGAAATTTGGTACGTGGTCTTAGTATACTGTCTCTAACAACCATGGAAAAATTGGTCCATATCGGTCCATAATTATATATAGCCCCCATATAAACCGATCCCCAGATTTGACCTCCGGAGCCTCTTGGAGGGGCAAAATTCATCCGATCCGATTGAAATTTGGTACCTGATGTTAGTATATGGTCTCTAACAACCATGTAAAAATTGGTCCATATCGGTCCATAATTATATATAGCCCCCATATCAACCGATACCCAGATTTGACCTCCGGAGACTTTTGGAGGGGCAAAATTCGTCGGATCCGGTTGAAATTTGGTACCTGATGTTAGTTTACGGCCTCTAATAACCATGCAAAAATTGGTCCATATCGGTCCATAATTATATATAGCCCCCATATAAACCGATCCACAGATTTGACCTCCGGAGCCTCTTGGAAGAGCAAAATTCATCCGATCCGGTTGAAATTTAGTACGTGGTCTTAGTATACGGTTTTTAACAACCATGCAAAAATTGGTCCATATCGGTCCATAATTATATATAGCCCCCATATAAACCGATCCCCAGATTTGACCTCCGATGCCTCTTGGAGGGGCAAAATTCATCCGATCCGGTTGAAATTTGGTACCTGATGTTAGTTTACGGCCTCTAATAACCATGCAAAGATTGGTCCATATCGGTCCATAATTATATATAGCCCCCATATAAACCGATCCCCAGATTTGGCCTCCGGAGCCTCTTGGAAGAGCAAAATTCATCCGGTCCAGTTGAAATTTGGTACATGGTGTTAGTATATGGTCTCTAACAACCATGCAAAAATTGGTCCATATCGGTCCATAATTATATATAGTTCCCATATAAACCGTCCCCAGATTTGACGTCCAGAACCTCTTGGAGGAGCAAAAGTCATCCGATACGGTTGAAATTTGGTACATTTGGTCAATATATGGCCTCTAACAGCAATGTAAAAATTGGTCCATATCGGTCTTTAGTTATATATAGCCGATGACTTATTACACAAAAATTGGTCCATATCGCCAAAAATAATCTACCAAAACTTTATTTCCATAGAAAATTTTGTCAAATTTTATTACTATAGAAAGTTTTGTCAAAATTTCATTTCTATAGAAAGTTTTGTCAAAAGTTTATTTCTATACAAATGTTTGTCAAAATTTTATTTCCATAGAAAATTTTGTCAAAATTTTATTTCTATAGAAAATTTTGTAATCTACCAAAACTTTATTTCCATAGAAAATTTTGTCAAATTTTATTACTATAGAAAGTTTTGTTAAAATTTCATTTCTATAGAAAGTTTTGTCAAAAGTTTATTTCTATAGAAATGTTTGTCAAAATTTTATTTCTATAGAAAATTTTGTAAAAAATTTATTTCTGTAGAAAATTTTGTCAACATTTTATTTCTATACAAAATTTTGTCAAAATTTCATTTCTATACAAAATTTTGTCAACATTTTATTTCTATAGAAATTTTTGTCAAAATTGTATTGCTATAGAAAATTTTGTCAACATTTTACTTCCATAGAAAATTTTGTCAACATTTTATTTCTATAGAAAATTTTGTCAAGTTTTTATTTCTATAGAAAATTTTGTCAAATTTTTATTTCTATAGCAAATTTTGTCAAGGTTTCATTTCTATAGAAAATTTTGTCAAGGTTTCATTTCTATAGAAAATTTTGTCAAAATTTTATTTCTATAGAAAATTTTGTCAAACTAGATTATATACGTATTTAATCGCCTTTTTTTTGTTTAATATATACCCCGTATGGGCTAACTTACAATTTAGAAGACAGTGTTAAAAAGTTTTACGATACCTTGCCATCGGCAAGTGTTATCGCAACCCAAGTAATTCGATTGTGGATGACAGCCTTTAGTAGAAGTCCCTACGCAATCCATGGTGGAGGGTACATAAGATTCGGCCTGGCCGAACTTACTTGTTTTTCTTATTTTTAGTTCACGTCATTAAAGTTAGCAAAAAATTATTCAAATAAGGAACATTTACTCATATTGTGCAAAATTTAACTAAAATCAACTAATCTTCATGAACTAAAATAAAGTTCAGTTGGCATTAGAGCCCCTTTTTTCTGGGTGTAACCATGTATCAAAGGTATTTAAATAAATGATGATATTTTTCATTAATACATCGAAGAAGTTTTAGGGAACATATGTAATGAAAGGGTCTCTACACTCGGTAATATTTGATTTTTGCAGCCTTATTAAGAAGTCAAACTAGATTAAGAAACAAAGAGGCGACCTCAATTATTGATAGAATACAATGAATTATTAAAAAAAAAATATAATTTAGTCCACTATTATCAAAAATAATTTAATTTCCAACATAATCCTCCCTAAAATAGAAATTAGGGAATAATTTCATTATGGTGATTTGGAGAGTTATTTCACTATTAAATAATTTCCCAAATTAAAAATGAAATAAATAAAAAAATAACGCCTTACAAATTGGTGCTTTTTCGCTGTAAACAAAATTAGGGATATATTAATTTTTACATTTTGGATATTTATTTCATGGGGATATATTTCATAGAGCAAATACAACCTTATATTAAAACAAGTAAGTAAAGTCGGGCGCGGCCGACTATATTAGACCCTGCACCACTTTGCAGACATTTCATGATTTATCGGTCGATAGGTATGTATGAGAGGTATAGGAAAACTTGAGTCAGTTTTACCAGTTCTCGACTTAGTAGTGGCGATTTTAAAAGGAAAATGTGGGTATTTTGGTAATTTTTGCCCAAATCGGAAAAACATATATATGGGAGCTATATCTAAAGCTGAATACTATGTTCAGTTTTCAAGCTGAAAACCAGCTTGTTTTCACGGTTACTTTTTATACCCTCCACCATAGGATGGGGGTATATTAACTTTGTCATTCCGTTTGTAACACATCGAAATATTGCTCTAAGACCCCATAAAGTATATATATTCTGGGTCGTGGTGAAATTCTGAGTCGATCTAAGCATGTCCGTCCGTCCGTCCGTCTGTCCGTCTGTCCGTCTGTCCGTCCGTCCGTCTGTCCGTCTGTCCGGCTGTCCGTCCGTCTGTGGAAATCACGCTAACTTCCGAACGAAACAAGCTATCGACTTGAAACTTGGCACAAGTAGTTGTTATTGATGTAGGTCGGATGGTATTGAAAATGGGCCATATCGGACCACGTTTACGTATAGCCCCCATATAAACCGATCCCCAAATTTGGCTTGGGGAGCCTCCCGGAGCAGCAAAATTCATCCGATCCGGTTGAAATTTGGTACGTGGTCTTAGTATACTGTCTCTAACAACCATGGAAAAATTGGTCCATATCGGTCTCTAATTATATATAGCCCCCATATAAACCGATCCCCAGATTTGACCTCCGGAGCCTCTTGGAGGGGCAAAATTCATCCGATCCGATTGAAATTTGGTACCTGATGTTAGTATATGGTCTCTAACAACCATGTAAAAATTGGTCCATATCGGTCCATAATTATATATAGCCCCCATATCAACCGATACCCAGATTTGACCTCCGGAGACTTTTGGAGGGGCAAAATTCGTCGGATCCGGTTGAAATTTGGTACCTGATGTTAGTTTACGGCCTCTAATAACCATGCAAAAATTGGTCCATATCGGTCCATAATTATATATAGCCCCCATATAAACCGATCCACAGATTTGACCTCCGGAGCCTCTTGGAAGAGCAAAATTCATCCGATCCGGTTGAAATTTAGTACGTGGTCTTAGTATACTGTCTCTAACAACCATGGAAAAATTGGTCCATATCGGTCCATAATTATATATAGCCCCCATATAAACCGATCCCCAGATTTGACCTCCGATGCCTCTTGGAGGGGCAAAATTCATCCGATCCGGTTGAAATTTGGTACCTGATGTTAGTTTACGGCCTCTAATAACCATGCAAAGATTGGTCCATATCGGTCCATAATTATATATAGCCCCCATATAAACCGATCCCCAGATTTGGCCTCCGGAGCCTCTTGGAAGAGCAAAATTCATCCGGTCCAGTTGAAATTTGGTACATGGTGTTAGTATATGGTCTCTAACAACCATGCAAAAATTGGTCCATATCGGTCCATAATTATATATAGTTCCCATATAAACCGTCCCCAGATTTGACGTCCAGAACCTCTTGGAGGAGCAAAAGTCATCCGATACGGTTGAAATTTGGTACATTTGGTCAATATATGGCCTCTAACAGCAATGTAAAAATTGGTCCATATCGGTCTTTAGTTATATATAGCCGATGACTTATTACACAAAAATTGGTCCATATCGCCAAAAATAATCTACCAAAACTTTATTTCCATAGAAAATTTTGTCAAATTTTATTACTATAGAAAGTTTTGTCAAAATTTCATTTCTATAGAAAGTTTTGTCAAAAGTTTATATCTATACAAATGTTTGTCAAAATTTTATTTCCATAGAAAATTTTGTCAAAATTTTATTTCTATAGAAAATTTTGTAATCTACCAAAACTTTATTTCCATAGAAAATTTTGTCAAATTTTATTACTATAGAAAGTTTTGTTAAAATTTCATTTCTATAGAAAGTTTTGTCAAAAGTTTATTTCTATAGAAATGTTTGTCAAAATTTTATTTCTATAGAAAATTTTGTAAAAAATTTATTTCTGTAGAAAATTTTGTCAACATTTTATTTCTATACAAAATTTTGTCAAAATTTCATTTCTATACAAAATTTTGTCAACATTTTATTTCTATAGAAATTTTTGTCAAAATTGTATTGCTATAGAAAATTTTGTCAACATTTTACTTCCATAGAAAATTTTGTCAACATTTTATTTCTATAGAAAATTTTGTCAAGTTTTTATTTCTATAGAAAATTTTGTCAAATTTTTATTTCTATAGCAAATTTTGTCAAGGTTTCATTTCTATAGAAAATTTTGTTAAGGTTTCATTTCTATAGAAAATTTTGTCAAAATTTTATTTCTATAGAAAATTTTGTCAAACTAGATTATATACGTATTTAATCGCCTTTTTTTTGTTTAATATATACCCCGTATGGGCTAACTTACAATTTAGAAGACAGTGTTAAAAAGTTTTACGATACCTTGCCATCGGCAAGTGTTATCGCAACCCAAGTAATTCGATTGTGGATGACAGCCTTTAGTAGAAGTTCCTACGCAATCCATGGTGGAGGGTACATAAGATTCGGCCTGGCCGAACTTACGGCCGTATATACTTGTTTTAATTAATTAATTTAGAAATATAAAATTATTTGCAATCAATTCCTTGGACTTTTTCAATCCATTATTTGGCAAGACTTGATCAAAATATAATCGTCTTCATAAATATATTTGTACTTTTAATTTAGTTTTTTGGTGGAAAAACCGAACATAGTACTCACCTTAAATCGGAACCGATTTCAGCCAAATTCAACAGGCATAGTAAGAATTTTAATTATACTCCCTGTGCACAATTTCACGTAAATCGGAGTGAAACTATAGCCTCTGTGGTCATATGAGTTTAAATCGGGCGAAAGATATATACGGGAGCTATATATAAATCTGAACCGATTTCAACCAAATTTGGTACGTTTAGTTAGAATATTAATTCTACTTCCTAAATTTTACTTATAGCGGTGTAAACCTCTGGCGATTGAGACCATATAAATGTATATCGGGTGAAAGATATACATGGGAGCTATATCTAAATCCGAACTGCGACCTAAACTTTGATCACAAAAATGTGTTCACAGACAGACGGACATTACTAGATCGACTAGGGACTCGCCCTGAGCAATATTGCCAAAGATTATTAAAGATTATTTTTTTAAATCAAACATGTTTTTACTTCAATGAAAATTTGCCTCACTCCAAAGACATACGACTTTAAAAGAGGGTCGAAAATTTCGTATCCTAAATTAAAAAAAACAGAACTTAAAGCAAAAAAAAAATTATTTGTATTAAAGAAATTTGTCTTTAATATTGTGTAAATATTAGGTCAATATTTTATTCATAGATGTTACCCTCTTTTTCCAATTTTAGTAAACTATTTTTAATCAGTACCAAAGAAATTTGCAATTTAAATATTTTTTGTGATTTTATTTAAAATTAAATAAAACCACAACAATTCTTTGTAGAAATTCCTCAAAAAAAGTTATCTCATTTGGTTTTTCTTCATACAAAAGAAAATCTTGGAACAACCACAATTGGGGCAGAACACCAAATAAACATAATTTTTTCTCTGCATCTCACGAAGGATCCCCCCTCGATATTAAATTGGAAAATTACATTGAAAGAATAGCAAAAGCAATTAACAATGCATCATCATATGCGCCAGAAAAAATTGAAGTGTCTTCATGGTCCACCCAAATCAGATGAAGCAGCACCGCCACCAATCTCCCTAAGAGCTCGTATCCAATACAATGTCTTGACAATTATCTACTGTGTGGTTATAGAAGTATTCACCTTCTGCCTACTGTTCTTCAGTCACCTGAAGAAACTACGTAGCGAATAAGTAACCAGCGAGTGTATGTGTGTGTGTGCATCAAACGTAGCCGCAGCAGCCGCCAACAAGCAAATGCGGCCACAAATCGACAAACGACCGAGTTTCTGTTGAATTTTTAGTTCTGTTTTTATTCCAATACCATTCGAATTTGTAAACCTCTTAGAAACATCAAGCAACAATTCCCCCACTGCTCCATTCTGCGCTGTAATTTGCATTGGATATCTCCTCTTCTGTCTTCAAGCAAGACCATCATCCTCACTCGTTGTCTAATGGTTAGCCTCCCGATTGATGGTTACAGTGCAACGTTCCAAAACAGCAAAAAATGTCTTCGAACTATTCAATCGATTTGAGGTTTCATTGACAAACCAATTCAGCTCATTCACCTAACCAACTAATCGAAGTCAGCCACCGCAACACCTGGTGTCGTTTTGGTGGCCTCTTTCCGCAAAAACATTAACCCCTTCTGGGCTGACTCGATCTAATATGACTCATGGTAAACAGTTCACCAGCTTACAATGGATTTAAGACCCCTAGGCTTAACAGTGGAGTAAGGAAGAACTCATTCGGCAACCCCATTTCAATGTGGGATGACCATTCATCTACTCGATGCCAGCTCTCTGCAAGAATCGTAGCCTTAAACAACCGCCAACCAACTCATCACTTGGTCAGGTGGGTGTGATTTCATGTTCTTGTTATGCACGCGCCAAATGCATTGTTCTGTTGCGCGCCTTAGTAGTTCCTCCTGTGTAGTTCTTGTTCTGATAGTTGTGTTCATTTGGCTTCCATAGATTTCTGGCATTTTGCATGATGATTTACTAGGTACATTATTTTCGGTTTGCATTTCAAACACACGCAGCTAATAGACTGGCTTTCATGTTGGGAGGAAGCATTAGGAGGCCGGCCTCCGTACTCTGTCCGGCATCTTTGTACATAAATACCTCATTAGTGGTTAATGTAGCTTGGAATTCTATATGGACGGCATGTTTATACACTAACCATACCGTCCGTTGTTGTTGTGGCCCTTTCAGTTTCTTTTTGCTTTTTTTGAGGTTAAAACCTTTGTATCTCTTCCAAGCCAATAGACATGGCGGTGTCATCTAAATGACGTTTAGCGATTATTCCCACCAGAGATGAACTAGATTTTTCAGGCACTTGTTTATTGTTGACATTAACGCAAATTGCATCATTAATAGGTAACTCTAGTGGCAATGATATCTCCTCATAGTAAAGATAAGAGTTGAGCCGACTAATAATGACTTATAAGCACGTCATATTATGTTCCAGTTTTACTAATTGTGATGACTTTTCTTAGTGTAATGTGTACCAGACTTCTAGTACGCATAGATTGCTGGAGACTTCAAATGCTTATGACTCGTTTACATAGAATGTTCCCAAATCCATTATTCCGCAATGTGATATATATACAATATGTCAAGAAAGTGTTTTGACAATAGGATAAAAATTATGTTTTGTTCCAAAATTAAATATAATGCAATTTAAAAAAAAAAAAAAAATGTTGTCGTTAGGCCAAAGATTACATGTCCTTAAAACATAAATGCGAATTTTGCTTCGCATAGAAGATGCATTTCTCTGATATAAGGTATTGTCCCTTGTCCAAAAGTCGATAAACTTTTCTATGAAGTCGTTTTGTCCTTATAGTTAAGTGATTTGACTCAAAACTGGGTATCTTTACGTGAAAGAAAATTTTGTTTGGCTAATGTCAACTTGGCTTTAATAATTCAGAAAAATTCTTTAAAATTAATGAAATCGTCTTTAAACTTGTTGACTTTTCGTATCTTGACTACAAAGCCATAAAGCGTTCAAAACTGGGAATGTTTTTCAATACTTTATTTCTACGACGCTTTTCTCTTGAAACATAGCATAATTTCTACTTGAAGTCTAGTCTAAATTTGGAAATTTATGTTGCCGTTGACACACACTGAAGAAAACAGTGACTCCGCCATGAAGGAACATTTTGGGTAATTTTAGAAAAATTTAACTAAACTGTAAATTTAACTAAACTTGTAAAAGAAAATTTTGCAGTGTGAAGGAAAACAAGTAAGTAAAGTAGAAAGTCGGGAGGGGCCGACTATATCATACCCTAAACCACACTTGCTGAATTAATAAACTTAAGCATTTGTGGGGTAACATTGATATAGATATGGGAGATAAACCGCAGTTGCATATTCAAGAAAATTAAGGGGTACATGTTTATGGGTGCTTTGTCTCAATCCGACTATAGCTCATAGTCAGTGTTGCCAGGGAAAATTTTCGGTTTACCCTACAAGGACAAAAAAAGTTTCCTACTTTCCCATACATTCCCAAACAATTTTCCCTACAATATTTTTCGTTAAATTTAAACAAATTTTACAAACTTAGAATATAAATTTGTATTATCACCACGGTTGCCACAGTTGGTAGAGTTCTACCCAAAATTGTATTTTTTTCTTGTTAAATCTCTATAAAAATAAAATTTTGGAAAAAGTTTCTATAAACAAAGTTTTGTGAGAAATTTTTCTATAGAAATAAAATTTTGACAATAAATTCTATAGAAATAAAATTTTGAGAAAAAATTCCATAGAAATAAAATTTTGAGAAAATTTTTTATAGAAATAATATTTTGAAAAAAATTTTGACAAAATTTTCTACAGGAATAAAGTTTTCACTAAAATTTCTATAGAAATATTTGTTTGGTAGATTTGTGCTAATCTTCAATTTTTTTTAGATTTTTTTTTTGACACGAGTGGTAAATGTTGTTAAAGATCAAGCCTTGCCGGCTTCCAATTTCCTCCTCTAGACCCACCAAAATGTAAAAATTATTACAAATTGTGTTGAGTGAAAATGTCCCCACATTGTGGTCCAACGTGCCTACAAGACGCTAAATATTACTAATATTGAGCCCATTATTAAAAAAGAGAAAATCGTTCAATTAGTGTGGGTAATAAATCCAAATTTGTAAAAATCGAGCAATATTCTTATGTAAGAGTTACAAGTACGTATAAATACGATCGGCCAGTACATCAAAATTTTAAATTTGAGTAACATTGGTTAATAAACAAAAGTATTATGGTCACATTTGGGAAAATCGAGCGATGCATATATATGGAAGCTATATCTAAATCTCAACCAATTTGCATAATATTTTGCGGGTTTGATTAATACCACAAAAGGTTACAATGTTCAAGATTTGAGTAAGATCAGTTAAGAAATGAGGCCTGTATGGTCAAACATAAGGTTATTAGGGGCGAATTTTTCAAAATCGGGCGATACATATATGGGAGCTATATCTACATCTGAACCGATTTCGATGAAATTTTGCACATTTAGTTAGTACTATAGAGGACTGGATCTAGCCAACTTTGAATAAGATCGGTTCATAAATAAGGGTTCTATGGCCAAATTTGGGAAAATCGGGCTATACATATATATGGGAGCTATATCTAAATCTGAACCGATTTCGATGATTTTTTGCACATATAGTTAGTGCTATAGAAGATTACATTTAGCCAACTTTGAGTAAGATCGGTTGATATAAAGGTTTTGTGGCCAAATTTGGGAAAATCGGGCGATACATATATATGAGAGCCATATCTAAATCTGAACCGATTTGGATGAAATTTTGCAGACTTGAAGGGCGATGAAAAAGATTACCTTTTGCCAAATTTGGTGACGATCCGTTTGAAAAAAGCGCAACGTGAACCCATTTGTCGAAACCGGGTGATACATATATATGGGAGCTATATCTAAATTTGATCCGATTTCTTCCAAATTCAATAGCGTTCGTCCTTGTGCCCAAAAAACTCCCTGTACCAAATTTCATCAAAATCGGTTAATAATGCGACCGGAATCCTGTGAACACCAAATACATGGACAGACGGACGGACACCAAGCGCTGGATCGACTCAGGAGGTGATTCTAAGTCGATCAATATTTATTTTATGGGGTCTAAAATCAATATTTCTGGTAGGCAAATTTTTTTGCAGATCAAACTTATTATACCCTGACCACTATGTGGTTTAGGGTATAAAAATTGGAGTTCAAACTGCACAAACGTTTTTAGATGAACGCATTATTGGTAAAATTAAAAAAAAAAAAAAAAACAAGTATATACGGCCGTAAGTTCGGCCAGACCGAGGCTTATGTACCCTCCACTATGGATTGCGTAGATACTTCTTCTAAACACACAACCGAATTACTTGAGTTGCGGTAATGCTTGCCGATAGCAAGGTATATTAAAACCTCCTAACACCGTCTTATATAGAAATAAAATTTTGGTAGATTATTTTTGGCTCGAGTTGCAACCATGATTATGAACCGATATGGACCAATTTTTGTGTGATTGGAGATCGGCTATATATAACTATAGACCCATATGGACCAATTTTTTTCGTTCAAAATTTGAACCGGATCGGATGAATTTTGCTCCTCCAAGAGACTCCGGAGGTCAAATCTGGAGAACGGTTTATATGGGGGCTATATATAATTATGGACCGATATGGACCAATTCTGGCAGGGTTGTTACAGACCATATACTAACACCATGTTCCAAATTTCAACCGGATCGGATGAAATTTGATTCTCTTAGAGGCTCCGCAAGCCAAATCTGGGGATCGGTTTATATGGGGGCTATATATAACTATGGACCGATGTGGATCAATTTTTGCATGGTTGTTAGAGACCATATACCAACACCATGTACCAAATTTCAAGTTTCCAGTCGATAGCTTGTTTCGTTCGGAAGTTAGCGTGATTTTAACAGACGGACGGACGAACGGACGGACTTGCTTAGATCGACTCAGAATTTCACCACGACCCAGAATATATATACTTTATGGGGTCTTAGAGCAATATTTCGATGTGTTACAAACGGAATGACAAAGTTAATATACACCTAAAGAAATTTGTTAGTAGGGACAGCAGAAAAGCCTGCAAAAACAGCAGAAAGTCTGCTGAAAAAGGGACATCAGTCACTGTTTGTTGAAATAGCAAACATTTCCTGCTATTTTTGAAGCTATATTACCCTAAAACATGTTTTATTTTGGCTAAAATAAATAAAAATGTCAACTTAGGAGCTATCCTAACATAATTAAAACAATATTTTATGAATATCTATAGTATTTGACCAAAAATCTGAATATTTATAAAATTGAGGCATAACAGCAAACAAAATGTTTGCTGATCGTATTTAGGAGCTTGTAAGTATATTACAGTGTAAAAATACACCAAAAACTACTTTTGGTTCTTAAATATGCTTTGGGGAAAAAATTATAACCTAAAAATTTTATAAATTGTTGTTCATTAGGCCCTGAAGTACAAAAATATAACAGCAGACATCGACTGCTGTTTTTAGCAGACTTTTTTCTATGAGTGTACCCCCCATCCTATGGTGGAGGGTATAAAAATCTGAACTATTTTGTGGGAGACACGAATTTATTTAGTAAATATCATGCATCATTTGTGTATAAATTTCCCCTTTTTTAGTTTATTTAACTTACGCACGCAAAAAATTATTATAGTCAAGAAAACATTATCAAAACATAATAATTCCATGAACTAAAAAGAGTAAAAAGGTTAAAATTTTTAAGTGTATTTTTAAGAACTTTGTGTTATACATGCAGAAAAAAAAGCTGAAAAACAAATAAATTAAAATTTGTTTCCTAGAATTAAGTACGCAAACCCCAAATTTAAAAGATATTTGTGTCTTAAAAGTATCCATACTCGGAATCAACACCAAAATCATTAGCGTACAAGACAAAATCTTTGGACCGGGCATGCTTTCATTCAGTGTACCTAGTTCCAAAGATTTTGTCTCTACTAAAATTATTTTGGTATTGATTCCGAGCAAAAGAAATGAGAAATTACGCAAGGGATATGTATCAGACATTTTTAAAACCGTTTTAACTTTTTTTTTCATGAAAATGAGTTGATTTTAGATAAATTTTGCCACATGTGAAAACAATGTTTTATATTAATTAATTTTTGCTTACTTAAACTACATGAATTAAAAATGAAAAAAAATTTATGCACCCAAAGAAAAAGTACTTTCCTCTGGAACGAACTTTTAGACAAACGAAATTCCCCCTTCTGATAAGTATTTTCATTTAGAGCAAATAAACCCGAATTTATGATAAGTGATTATCATTGGCTTACAAATTGTATGGTCCGCTGTTCGATTCTCCCCCCAGGCGAACGTGAAATTTAAAAAAAAAATATAACATCGAACAATTTTTTCTACATTGTTTGTATTCAGAAAAAGTTGCTAAGAACTAAAAAAGTGGAAGTGAGAAAGATGTGATGGTAGATGCAAATAGCCAAAAAGAAATTATTTTTGAGTTATTCTTTATGAAATTGTTTTTACTTCCTGTAAAAGAATAAACGTTTATCACAGAAAGTATATAATTTTCTTCCAAATAAACTTCCAAATGGGCTATAAAATTGCATACAGTTTCCTATCGTCTCCATTGCAATAAAATCGGAGACGATAAGAAACTATCGATAATATTCCTTCATATTTTGGGTTTTTATTTCATATCTTGAAATGGAGATTTATTTCATTGTGAAAAAATACCCCAACTTTTTGTGGCTTTATGTTGTGGAGTCATATGAAAGTCTTTTCTTAGTCTTTTTGGACGCTTTTTAAACGCGAATTTAAAGATGATTTCATCAATATTGAAAAAAAATTAAGATTTATTAAAACTAAAATGTCCTTAGTTCAATTAATTTTACTTTTATGTAAAAGTACTGATTTTAGAGTTGAATCGCTTAACTTTAAACCAAGGCGGGCATGTTACCCATTGCAACACGGTGTCTCTTGAATTTATGAAAAATTCAATTAAGTTTTGTGATTAATTGAATATATTGTATTATTGGTTGAGTTTCTTTGGGTTGGTGAGAAACACAAGTGCATGTTTTTATACACAATTTATCTTAGAATCTATTGTTTCCCTTTTTAAAAAATAGTATTTAATTCTTAACTCCCATCTTAAAGCTATGTGAAGAACTATAGAATGCTTTTGTTGATTGCCTTTAAATTCACATCGTTTTTAATTCGATTATATAACCTACAGTTTTATACAGAAAAAAAAAACGTTGATCGTACAAAAATAAAACAGAGTCGATCTGGAAAAAATAATAACAAGTGACAAAAAACGAATCATAATGCAAGGAATCCAGTAAAGTTTAAAATCCACCTACAACGAGAAAAACAAAACTCTCATAATGAATCGCTTAAGATCCCACAAGTTCAAATTGAACAATGCTCCGGCTGATATACCGGAAACGAACAACAACAATGACAATAGCGCCAATGCCAGCGGTCTTCTCAACAATAGTCTCCTGAATAAGTTGAGTAAACGATACTCTACACTCAGCAGCAAAATTACTAGGCGAACACAAGCAGGACGTCGTGGTACTTCCCCGCAAAAAATCATCTCTGGAAGTTATGATATGACTGGATCCTTATCCGAAGATCACCGTTTGGAAATAGGTGCTCCCGTCTTGATATCCTCTACAACACTGGATGCAGAACGTTTTGATGTTAGCGAGGAACGCCTGAAAATGATTGGTGGAGGAGTGGCTGCCACAAACAATAGCAAAATACGTACCATCGACATACCCTTGAGTGGTGTCAAGTCCCGCCTGGAATTGCAACAACCTCAGGTGATGCATTCTTCGTCGGGTAGTGAAAATGAGATCTTTGTAGATGCATTGAGTAGTACACCCCAGGTGGGTAATGGAGAAGATCAACCAGACAAAGATGTCTTTGAAATGGCTCTGGAAACACCTAGGGCATTGACGAAAAGGGAGGATACCTCTATCGTATCACCACCTTTTGAAACACCACAAAAATTCCCCGAAAGAGAAGAAATCAATGGCTCACCAGTATCGACTAAATCCACAGACAGTGACTCGACACCGGTCAACCAAATGGCCAACTATTATGAAAGTTCGAAGCATACGCAGGCCAGCAGACCCAAGTCCATATTAACACAGAAACCCCACTCACAGTCGGCCCATAATTTACATCGGTCAGAAATTAAGGTTTACCTGCAGAAAGCTCCCTCGGTGAATCTTAATGAGGAAGAGAGGCAATCAATGGGCATGGAAATGGATTTGGAAAATATTTCCCTTCCCAAATTGCCCGAATTATTTGGCCATAGTAAGTGCGACTTGGCTGCGACCACTGACAATGAGGACATTGATCTCGAGGCAGACGATGACGAGGAACATGATGCTGATAAGGAGAATTCTTCACCCTCTGTAGTGGCAGCTTCTACAAAAAGTAAAAGTGAGCCCAATACCCCCTTCTTCGTGGAGCCAAAGCGTAATAGTTTCCTTACCCAAAAAAAGCTATTCCAAAGTGCCGAGAATATTCATCAGAGACGTGTGAAACGTCGAAGCGTTGTATTCAGCAGCAGTACATCAATCAATCAACGAAACAGTGGAACTTCCTGCATAGGCTCGAAGAACAGTTTGTCCAGTCAGCATTCGATTAATTTCGAAGACTACGATTTGAAATCGGTCAGTTGCCAAAGTCTAAACCCTCAAACCCTGTTTGTGTCGATCGATGAATTGAATGACTTGACTCGACAAATCAACGAATCGGAAGAATTCAATCAGGACATAGACCTGGAATATTGTGTACATCGAGATGCTCTAAAGCCTAGCGAAAGGCGTATAACCTTACTGAAGAATAAAAACACCCGCCTTATAAGTTTCAATCATAATAAGCAAAAGATCAAAAAAGGTTGGACCGGTATGAAGCACTGGATAGGCGAGGAGGGCTCCAAGATAAGAGATGTGGTGCAAAGACAACCATTGGTGCAAAGAATCGGATCATCGAAACTGAATCTAAGTAATGCAGAGAGTAGGAACTCACCATCTCTCAATGGTAGTGTCCTATTGAAGCATACCGCTGCCAGTCGTGGGACTTCTCAGGAAAATAACTTAGACGAGAGTGGAAGAGATTCGAAAATGACTTCGTCCATGCATTTGTATGACAGTCAAGTTTTAAGTAGCGATAATATTGCCGATAGTAGTAATGAATTGACAGAATCCTTTGAGCAAGATAACTCGGGAGCCACAAAAAAGGCTGAACTTGAGGTAAATCATTTGTACAATTTTATTTAAAAATTCACAAAAATGTGGTCAGTTTCCTATTTTATTTAGAAATTTAGAAGCTTGTGTCAGTTATTCTATTCAATATTCTTAATATGTTTATGTTTCTATCTTTCCAGGGCCAAAATGGATTCGAAGAATTGCGTCGCTATGTTAAACAAGGTGGAGACTTTGGCAAGGAGCTTATTGTCATCTTACAAGAAAGGTAAACGCACCAATCCATCTTTGATTCACTGAGTTAAACTAAATTCTCCTTCCACCTCTAATAGAATCGATTCTGAGCTCATGTACTCTAAATCTTTATCGAAAATGGCCAATAAATTGAACAAAGCTTGTCGCGAATTGCCAGGAACTATTGCCGATGCATGGAGGGGTGTAGCCACCGAAATGGAAACTCGCAGTGACATACATCGTCAGCTATCGGCTTCATTGGCCGAGGAGGTTGTGAAGCCTTTGAAGTCAATTGTCGAAGGACACCATAAGACCAGAAAATCGGTAAGCAGTAGAATTGATTGAACCAAAATTGCCCAAGTTCCACTTTTTTCATGGATATACTCTGAGTAGGAGGCACTATAGGCCCGAGTCCCATCAAGCAAAATTATGTTCACGCTATAAAAATCAAAAAAATAGTTTACCAATTCAATCACGAAATTACTTCGTTAATTATACTCTAAAGCCATAAAATATATACCGATCGACTCCAATCACCTCCTGAGTCCATCTAGCCATTGGTGTCAGACCCTCCGTCTGCCCATGTTGTTCGCAGGATTCATGTTGCATTTATTAACCGATTTTGATGAAATTTGGTACACAGTGGTTTTTTGCCACAAGGACGAAAGCTTTTGGAAAAAATCGGATCAAAGTTAGATATTGGGAGCATTGGGAGCCACCGTGGTGCAATGGTTAGCCCGTCATGCTAACCATCGCGGGTTCGATTCCTGCTTTGACCGAACACCAAAAAGTTTTTCAGGGGTGGATTATCCCACCTCAGTAATGCTGGTGACATTTCTGAGAGTTTCAAAACTTCTCTAAGTGGTTTCACTGCAATGTGGAACGCCGTTCGGACTCAGCTATAAAAAGGAGGTCCCTTGTCATTGAGCTTAACATGGAATCGGGCAGCACTTAGTGATAAGAGAGAAGTTCACCAATGTGGTATCACAATGGACTGAATAGTCTAAGTGAGCCTGATACATCGGGCTGCCACCTAACCAAACCTAGATATAGCTCCCATATATGTATCGCCCGATTTCGACAAATGGGATAAAATTGACTTTATTAATTAACCGATCATTGTAAAATTTAGCACAAGATAATCCAATCCACCATCCTTGAAGAGTGCGCAATTACATCGAAATAGGTTTCGATTTATATAAAGCTCTCATGTATATATGTATCGCCCGATTTTCCCAAATTTGAATTAAAAAATGAATTATATTTTTCTTTTTATTTCTTAGGTCGAAAGTAATGTCGACAAGGCATCACGTGTCCTTGCCGAATGGCGGGTCAGCGAAGCCAAAGGTAAAAAATCCTCACACACAGCAGCACGAGAAAATGAAAAACTTCAGGATGCCATGTTAGATGTGAGAATACAAAAATCTCCCTCCATAGCATTACTGCATCAAAGCGTGAACAAACAAGCTGCCGAAAAGGAAATCAAATTGGCCGAAAAAGATTGTGCAAAACTTGACAACAAACGAAAGAAAGCCGAAGAGGCTGTCAAAAAAGCCGATGTTGAGTACTACACTCTCTGTGTAAGAGCTGAGAGAGCCCGGGTGGATTGGGAAATGGCTGTGTTGAGAGGTTCCTCTCTTCTACAGAATATCGAAAATCAACGATTGATTAATATGAAAAATTTCGTCTCGACCTATTTAAGTCTTATGGCCAACATGAACCCCATCATGGAGAGTCTTGTGCAACGTCTACAGCCTCAAGTGGAGAACTGCAATGTGGTTAAAGATATGCAAATTGTTAAAAATATACGCCGTAATGCCGAAGGACCCAGTGAACAATTGTTACCCGATTTCTATTGTGAACACACCACATTGGCCATGAATCGGGAGAGACGTAAACATGCCTTGGTCAAATTATTGCAATTGGTCAAGACGGATTTGGAAAGGGAACGTCGTTCACGAAATGGTTTGAAGGGTCTTTCACAATCGTTGAATAGTCAGGAGCATCAGAATATTACAGACAAATTGTATCATGTAAGTTTTAAATGTTAGTTTTAAAATACTAATAATTTTTGTAATAATTTATTTCTATTTCGTCTTTAATTACCAGATACGATCAATGCTAACCTATTTGGAAGGAGCTCGATTTAAGTTACATTCTGCTTTATTGGAATTGGATCACAAACCTCGTTCATCACATCCATTGGCGCAACATATACAGGTAAGATTGAATTCAGTGAATGTGTTCGATAGATATTCGAGGCTTTATTAGTATCTACAAATAATTACGAATCGATATGGACTTTTTCACGGTACGTAGAGAGCCAGAATTGAAATATGGGGGTCGCTTATATGTGGGCTATATAAAATTATGAATTTGATATGGACCAATTTTTGTGTGATTGGGGATAGATTTATCTGAGGGTTATATATAACTATAGACCGATATGGACCTAGTTAGGCATGGTTGTTACTGGCCATACAATCCCATACATCAATGTACCAAATTTCAACTGACTCCGATGAAATTTGCTCCTCCAAGTGGCTCCAAAATCAAATCTCGGGATCGGTTTATATGGGGGCTATATATGATTATGGACTGATATGGACCACTTTTGGCATGGTTGTTAAATATCATATATTACCACCTCGTACCAAATTTCAACCAGATCGGATGAATTTTGCTTCTCCGAAAGGCTCCGGGGGTCAAATCTGGGGATCGGTTTACATGGGGGCTATATATAATTATGACTAATATGAACCAATTCCTGCATGGTTGTTGGATACCTATACTAACATCACGTACCAAATTTCAACCGAATCGGATGAATTTTGCTCTTCCAAGGGGCTCCGGAGGTCAAATCTGGAAATCAGTTTATATGGGGGCTATATATAATTATGGACCGATTTCGACCAATTTTTGCATTGGTGTTTGAGGCCCTATATTAACACCACGTACCAACTTTCAACTGAATCAGATGAATTTTGGTTTTCCAAGAGGCTCCGGAGGTCAAATCTGGTGATCGGTTTATATGGGGCTATATATAAATCTGGACCGATGTGGACTAATTTTTGCATGGTCATTAGAGACCATATACTAACACCACGTACTAAATTTCATCCGGCTCGGATAAAATTTGCTTCCCTTAGATACTCCGCAAGCCAAATCGGGGGATCGGTTTATATGGAGGCTATATATAATTATTGACCGATGTGACCAATGTGGACCAATTTTTGCATAGTTGTTAGAGACCATATACCAACACCATGTACCAAATTTCAGCCGAATCGTATGAAATTTGCCTCTCTTTGAGGCTCGGCAAGCCAAATCGGGGGATCGGTTTATATGGGGGCTATATATAATTATGGACCGATGTGGACCAATTTTTGCATGGTTGTTAGAGACCATATACCAACACCATGTACCAAATTTCAGCCGGATCGGTTGAAATTTGCCTCTCTTAGTGGCTCGGCAAGCCAAATCGGGGGATCGGTTTGTATGGGGGCTATATCCCAGCAAAAAAGAGCTTCCAAAAAAGTAGTTTGGATCCCCAATCTATGATCCGGAAGTAGTGCAAACTTGGATCATCTCCAATGAATTTTACATGGGCTTGTCATAGGACGGAAGTACTCCCTTTTTGGATCCTTTGCATTGCTTTAGAAGTTGTGCCCTGGAAGTTAATTTGAATGAAGAAATTTAAAAAGCGAAAAAAAAATTTTTCAACCAATTTCACTTTTTTTCATCCATATGTTTTATACACAATTATTTTCCTACACCCAGAAAAAAGTGACCCCTTCTTTAAGTTAAAATGAACTCATTGTGAAGAAAGTTGAACTTCGTATAGCGCCAAAGACATTTTTATTTGTTTGAACGATGTGATTTTCGTAGAAATTAGGAATAATGCATTCCATATATTAGTTAACATTTTCCTATATTTATATACCACTATACTACAGAATGAAAAAATTTAACTAATTTGAATTCATATATGGAATGATTTTATTGAAATTTTTTCATTCATTTCGACAAATCTTACACATTTGTGGTAAAACTTTTACTTCATAATTAGAACTGCTTACCTTCGTTTTTAAATACAATTTTATTTATTTCTATAAGCAATTTTATCTTCAATAAAAGACATGTTTTATTAATATATTGAATATATTTATTAAGAAACAACAGCATCGAATCTCTTTGAAATATTAGTTTATTATTCGACTATTTCCAATTTCCGTGTGATATTATCAACTGTAAAACGCACTTTTTCTTCTTCTTGTAATTTTCACTTTTAATAAGTTGCTGCTTAACGATTTTGTCCTCCTTTTACAATTTCAATACCTACAAATATAAAAAATCATAAAACATTTTTTTGCAAAAGGTTAGCGTCACTGAATATTACCTGATAATTGAAGATTCCAAAATGAAGACAAATGAAAGGGTTGTTATTCTGCTGGTGTTTTCTTTCTTTATACACTATCACGAACATTGATAGATTTATTTAAAAAAACGAAAATTTTTCTCACTAATTTAAAATAACAAATATTTTATATATTTTATTTATTATTTATTATATTATTTTACCATATTATTTTTTAACAATCTCTCCGTATACCAAAACAACGCGATTCCAACTTACACCCACGCGCAAACACATCGATTACGATGACAGGTATCGATTACAGGTAGCCAATAGAAATTTAGGAAAATTTCCTATATTCTAACAAGTGTGTTTCCTTAAGTTTTGAAAGGATTGCATAGTTCTTAGTACGAATGAACTAAAATATTTTTCTATGCCAAGTGTTGTTCGTATGTATGAAAAACTTTCTATTATAAAGGAAGTCGCAATTATAATTTTATAAGAAATTTTACTAATTTTGAGGAAACTTGGTTTTAGTTTGGTCTTTGTTTATTTTTACGAATGCTTTGTTATCGGTGAATAAAATTTTCTTTTTCAGTAGTAAATTCTTATACCCAGCGAAGAAAATAGTATGAGTAAAATTCCATGCCTTATTCTAGTTAATGAACTATTCCTAACTGCTTACAGTTTAGGATTTTTTTACTGAAACGAGTAAATTTTATTATTTTTCACAAAAATTTACCTTAATGGAAATAAAATGGATAAACTATATTGATGAAAATTTTTTCCTTTAGTTTCAAAGGCACTTTTTTCTGGGTGTATTATCTAAAATTTACAATTTGAAAAACTTTTCCGCTCCGACCAGGGGTTGAACCTGGGTTTGCTGGCACTATAACAGAACGCCTTAGCACACTCAGCCACAAACGCCATTGAAGATAAAGCGTCGAAAGGTCAATTCAAATGTTTGTGATATGATCGTAATACGACTCGAAGGAATAACATTCTAATTGCTTCTCGAGATGATCTTTATTAGTATGAACGAAAAAATAAGAAACGCAGGTTCTAATTTCACCAGCGGCAATTTTTTTATCAAATATTTTTCTAAAAAATTATTTTTTTATGTCATGCATCGTTTTTATTTTTTTATTTTCGGCAAATATTTCGTATAAATATATTTTTTCCATTAAAAATCAACAAAAAAATTAAAAATTCTCGTAATTTGCAAAACCTTCTCAAAAGAACTTCCATGGAAGCCAAAAAGTCAATCGGCACAGGTTCAAATCCCAGCGGGGATTAAATTTATTTTTTTTTATTATTTTTACATTTTTTATTAATTTTCTATTTTTTTCGTTTTTTTTATTAGTTTTCTATTTTTTGTAAAATTTAATTGTTTAAAATTTGCACTTAAAATAGCCTGATTGCATTCTTTCTAATACTTGTCCACAAGGACTGCATCGGAAGTAGAAAAAAATCATTGGGGGATCCCAAGATGCGCTTTAGAAGAAATGTTTGTGCACTTGTCCAAAAGGACTGCATCGGAAGTTGAAAAAACTCGATGGGGGATTCTGGGATGGGCTTTAAAAGAAATGTTTGTGGAACAACTTCCAATTTTTTTTGCTGGGATATAATTATGGACCGATGTGGATCATGGTTGTTAGAGACCATATACTAACACAATGTACAAAATTTCAGGGGGTTCGGATGAAATTTGCTTCTCTTAGAGGATCGGCAAGCCAAATTTTGGGGTTCGTTTATACCGATATGGCCCATTTGCAATACCATCCGACCTACATCAATAACAACTACTTGTGCCAAGTTTCAAGTCGATAGCTTGTTTCGTTCGGAAGTTAGCGTGATTTCAACAGACGGACGGACGGACATGCTCAGATCGACTCAGAATTTCACCACGACCCAGAATATATATACTTTATGGGGTCTTAGATCAATATTACGATGTGTTACAAACGGAATGACAAAGTTAATATACCCCCATCCTAGGTTAGGTTAGGTTAAAGTGGCAGCCCGATTAAATTTCAGGCTCACTTAGACTATTCAGTCCATTGTGATACCACATTTAACTAAAAGTACCTATTACATATGGGCACTTCTAGTCTTAACCACTGAACCTTCTCTATTATTTACTTTTGTGGAACCAACCAGATTGCTCCAAAAACATTAACAAACTGCTTAAGTTAACGTTATCCAGGTCAGCCAGTAATCTAAAGCTATATGCTCCTAAAATTCGCTTACGCCTTACACAAAAAGCAGGACACTCACACAAGAGGTGTTTAATTGATTCCTTTTCCTCCACGTCATGACAGCTTATACAATAGTCATTATACTTCGCACCTATAGTTTTTGCAAATTCGCCTATCAGGCAGCGACCCGTTATAGCAGATATTAGAAGTGCTATCTGACGCCTTGAGAACACTAGCATATCTAGTGTGCGGTTTAAGTTTAAATGGGGCCATATTTGCTTGGTGTCGTTACAACCCTTGCAATTTTCCCATCGAATATTGGCCATCATAACAGCCTTCTCACGCAGTAAGAGCTTGCAGGTGGCCAGAGGCATACCAACAGATTCTAGTTCCCCTGGAATATGTAAGGTAGTTCCTAGCCTTGCTAACACATCTGCTTCACAGTTCCCCGGTATGTTCCTATGACCAGGCACCCATATTAGGTGAATATTGTACTGCTCAGCCATCTCGTTGAGAGATTTGCGGCAGTCTATGGCCGTTTTTGAGTTAAGGAACACAGAGTCCAAGGATTTTATTGCAGGTTGACTGTCTGAGTATATATTAATGCCAATATTTGTTGGAACATTACTTCTCAGCCAATTCACCACCTCTCTTATTGCCAATATTTCAGCCTGAAAAACACTACAGTGATTAGGTAATCTTTTCGCTATTCGAATTTCCAGATCTTTAGAATATACTCCGAACCCCACTTGTCCATTCAATTTGGAGCCATCAGTATAGAAATCTATATATCTTTTATTCCCCGGGGTCTGTGTACACCACGCCTCACTGTTGGGAATTAGAGTTTCAAACTTTTTGTCGAAAAGTGGTTTTGCCAGGGTGTAATCCACTACGTTAGGCACATCTGGCATTACTTTGAGGACCGAACTATGACCGTACATTTTTTCCGACCATAGCGATAGCTCGCGCAACCGCACAGCCGTTGTTGCAGCTGACTGTTTGGCCAAAATGTCTAAAGGCAATAGATGTAGCATGACATTAAGGGAGTCTGTTCCTGTCTTACTAAATGCGCCTGAGATACATAAGCTCGCCATACGCTGAACTTTATCTAAACAAGTCGGTTTCTGAAGCGCCGGCCACCAGACTACAACACCATATAGCATTATAGGTCTAACCACTGCCGTGTATAGCCAATGCACAATTTTTGGTCTTAGTCCCCACTTTTTCCCTATTGCCTTTTTGCACGAGTACAAAGCTACCGTGGCTTTTCTCGCCCTCTCTTCAATATTAAGCCTAAAATTCAGCTTCCTGTCCAAAATAACGCCAAGGTATTTTGCACACTCACCAAAGGAAATTTCAGTACCCCCTAAGGAAATGGGCCTAACCGTGGGAGTTTTGCGATCTTTGCAGTACATGACTATTTCTGTCTTTGCTGGATTTACACCAAGACCATTATCTTTCGCCCATTTCTCAGTCATCCGGAGAGCTCTCTGTATAATATCTCTGATTGTGGATGGGAATTTTCCCCTGACTGCTAGCGCCACATCATCTGCGTATGCCACTACTTTTATCCTTTCTTTTTCTAGAGAAAACAAAAGGTTGTTTATAGCAACATTCCAAAGAAGAGGTGATAGAACTCCTCCTTGGGGTGTGCCTCTGTTCACATACCTTTGTATGTTTGCTTGCCCTAGTGTGGCTGAAATACGTCTCTTCATTAGAAGTTCGTCTAACAGCCTAAGTATACCTGGATCAACATTCAGAGTTTTCAGTCCATTTAATATCGAGCTCGGATGGACATTATTGAACGCCCCTTCGATGTCTAGAAACGCCACGATTGTGTATTCTTTGACAGATAGTGAGCTTTCAATAAAGCTGACCAGTTCATGCAATGCGGTCTCAGTAGACCTGCCCTTCGAGTATGCATGCTGTCGTTTCGAGAGCAAACCTGAATCCACGCTAGTTCTAAGATACATGTCTATCATCCTCTCCAGGGTCTTAAGTAGGAATGAGGATAAGCTGATTGGTCGGAAATCCTTCGCACTCGAGTGAGAGGCTTTTCCTGCTTTAGGTATGAAGACGACTTTTGTTTCCCTCCACTTTTCTGGAATATATGCTAAGTTTACACATTGTTTATAGATCACCGTCAACCAGGGGATAATTCTTTCAGCCACTGCCTGTAACTCCGCCGGAGTAATTCCATCAGGTCCGGGGGATTTGAATGGTCCAAAGCTATTTAAAGCCCATTTTATTCTAGATTCCGACACAATTTCCTCGATAGGAAATGATCGCTGAGCCTCTGTTACACCGCCGGAACATGGTTCAACCGTCTGATTTCCAGGGAAGTGTGTGTCCAAAAGTACCTCCAACGTCTCCTCACTGGACGTTGTCCAATTTCCCTCCGATGTTTTAATGAAACCTGGAGCGGTGTTAGTGGACGCTAGTACCTTCCGTAGTCTGGAAGCCTCTGACGTATTCTCAATACTGCTACAGTAATCATCCCAAGAGTTTTGTTGAGACCTTCTCAGTTCTCGTTTATATTCTCTCAGATTCATCTTGTAAGTGTCCCAATCCTCCGGAGCTCTTGTGGACTTTGCTTTGTTAAAGAGCTTCCTGCAGGATTTCCTCATATTACTTAACTCCGTAGTCCACCATGGCGGCCGATTTTTTCCCCTTGGCTTTCCTCTAGGGCATGCAGCTTTCAGTGAAATGTTGAAGGCCTTAGTAATCCGCTCCACTGCGTGTTCGATATCTTGCACAGTGCTCATATTTGTATCCGGCACTTCCGGTATCATCAAATTGAACGATTCCCTATACCTATTCCAATCAGCTTTCCTAACATTTGGCGGAAATATGGTCTTTAAAGTACGAACAGCCAATCTGAAACTGATGTAGCGATGATCTGAGAAGCTATGTTCCCTCAAAACTTGCCACTCAGATATCTTATCATTCAGTTCCGGAGAGGTCAACGTTACGTCCAAAACCTCTTGTCTGTTCCTGGTGACGAAGGTTGGTGCATCTCCCTTATTGCAAACTACCAGGTTAGTACGCAAAATAAACTCTATTAGCGACTCTCCCCTTGCATTAGTATCACTACTTCCCCAAATACTATGATGTGCATTTGCATCGCATCCCATAATGAGTTTTGTCTTTGCTTTTAGTGACTCATCAACTAAGGTCTTAACGGCACAGGGTGGCATATCCCTATCATGTCCCATGTAGACCGAAGATACCCAATATTTGCATGTGGATATCTCTAGACTGGCTACGACAGTGTCTGCATTGCTCAATGAAGGAAGCAGAAACAAGTTTAGTTCGTTTTTAGCAATTATACATGCTCGATTTATATCGTTACCGGTATTATGCAAAAGTTTGAAACCCGGAGTGCTTAATTCACAGATCTTGTTCTTATATATGTATGGTTCTTGAATAAGAACTATATCTATGTCTCCTTTCATCAGGAGAACTTTTAAGGCAGCACAAGCGGCCTTACAATGGTGAAGATTTATCTGGAGGAACCGTAGAACCATCCAAATTTTCAACCACCGTCACATCAGCCGCTTCAATTGAGTCATCAAGGGCTTCCTCTTCACAGATCTCGGTGACTCTCGCAACAATCCGCGGTTCAGCTTTGGTGAGGCTTGAGCCTGTAGAAACTTCCCGCATATGATTTTCGCCATAGTCTGCAGGTTTTATGTCTCCTTCGGCTTCGCTAGGAGACTTTTTCACTGCTGACTCTACCGGAGGCTTGTCCGTTTCGGTATCCTTTGGCTGATCGCTTTTGTATACCTTCATATGGATATCATGAAAGCCATAACTTACGCGTCCTTGGGTCTGGGCTAGATGTTGCAGCGACTCTATGTTTAATATAAACACCGCATGTCGTCTTGGTCCATCCACCTCATCCAAACGACCAACCTTCCAATCGGCGGTTGGAAGATCTGGGTTACATTCTTTTAGTCTCTCTAGTATTGACTCAGGATCAGGAGGGTTTGCCGGTATCCATGCATGTGCTCTAGGTTTAGCCGGTATGTCTTTTTTATCGACTAACTCCAAAGCGGCTCCTTCCCAAACTTCACCAATTAGCATCAATGCAGCTTTAAAGCAATCCATAGACCTCTGGTCTGCAAAAGCTATTAACTTATATCGTCCTTGATACCATCCAGCATCTTGCCGTCGAGGACTTGGTCCGGGAAACTTTTTTCGCACCTCTGAGTAGACACCAGACATCGCGTTCTCAATTTCCCCCCATTTTTGCCTTGGAATCATACCGTCCAATGCTCCTTTATTAATAATAGCCATCACAAGGCTGTCTTTTGCAACTGAGGCAAACGATCTTTGATCCCGTTTAGAGGATGGTAGCTCATCCGGTGATCGTTCCCTTTTTCCAGCTTCAAGAATTCCTTGAGCCCATTTTAAGGAATCACTTTGCTTAGCCGACAACGTGCTTGGGTCGACTGATCCTAATTTCTTTAGGATAAACAAAGCATTTCTTCGTTCCTTGAATCTCTTTCGAGAGGGATTGCCTCCTTTTGATGTCGTCACCTTAGAAAAGGTTCGACTTGCCAAAATGTCACCGCCAGTCGACCCGTCTACAGGTCGACTAATTGGGCCTGACTCTTGGTCGCTGCCCAAATTTATAACTTCAGTCGTTACCCGTCCACTGGGCCCTGAAGTTAGCAACCCAGTGGATGACTTTGAATTTCGCTGCATGGTGGTTTAGTATTTCCACCACACGTGAAATTCGTAATAAGTACTTATTACGATGAAATCCTCCGCTATTAGAAAACACGTCCGTTCAGTTCAACGGTTGAATTTAGACCTATGGTGGAGGGTATAAAAATTAAATTGATGTTGTTTGCTAAACTCAATTAATTTTTTAATTAAAAGCATAACTATTTTCAATTACTTTCGTAACTGAAATATATTTTTTAAAAGAACCTCAAGCCGAAATAATAATAAAATTAATTTTTAATTACAAATATAAAAAATGTCCATCACTTTTTTAACTGAATTAGACTTCCACACATTCACATGATTTATTTAACATATGGCTTTTCCTTTCCAGATTACCCGTGATCGTACAGGACTACAACAGAGTATTCTCAAGGTACCCTTGTGGCTGAAGAACAACGATAAACTAAATACTTCTCAAAGTAGTGATGAAACCGGTAACGAATATGACACCATATCCCAAGGCAATACCACAACATCCACTACAAATATCAGCTGTTTGGATAGTAATATTAGCAGTACACATGGTGGATCAACGGATGGTAGCAATTACGGCATGAAGAGTTTCAATCGCAGCAAAAGCAATATTGAAACATTTTCCAATAAAACAAAAATTTGTGTAAGCAACGGTGCCGCAGCATCTCTAGCAGTAAATGGTAAAACAAAAACGTTGTCCGGGACAACAGCAAATCTCTATGACGATACTTGCAGTGATGATCGCGGTCAAGCTGATGGAGGTTCAAATCAACAAGATTCTGACTTTGATGAATTCAGTTCCCAGGATGAAGATGAAGAGGGCCAATTGACTTCGTCAACCACTGTGGCGGTGTCTAGTGGACGAAAGGAACACAAAGCGAATATAGAGAAATCCTTATCGGCCGAGAATTATTATCAAAATTCATCGGAATTTAAGAAACAATATGCGAATGGCATGATAGACAATCAAGCCGCTGATGGCCTTAATATTTCAAATGAATCTTCAACCCCTGTAGTATTAGGTAGATGTAAGGCCCTATATAATTACACACCCAAATTATATGATGAACTCGAATTGATTCCTGGCGATATCATTGAAGTTCATGCCAAACAAGATGATGGTTGGTGGTTGGGAGCATTACGCAATCAGGTGGGCATATTTCCAGCAACCTATGTGGAAGAAATTGCCTGAAGGGTCAAGTAGAAAGGACAAAACTTTAATACAAGGTTTTATTCATCAATTGCTTTTGATTTCATACAGGTTTTGGTTTATTGAATATTAATCTTTAAAAGATTTCTGAACCATGAACCATGCATCCCTCTCCAAATATGACTGCCATTCTCTCATGTGTACTAATAAAAAAGAAATAGTGCCTTTTGTTGTTGTTTTCCCTAGGAAAACCACCATCTCATAAAGGATCATTGTGAATTTAAAAATTCATTTCATTTGCAAAGTTTTGAGGAGACTGCAATCACTCGTTTTTGTTTTTCAATTTTATAAAAACAAACAACTTTTGCAAGTGATAGGAGATGGGGTATATATATATAAAATTGTATAATAAAAAATAAATACCTTTTTAGTGGATTGGATTTAAATTAGGGATCTAAAAGTAGACTAATCGATTAAACAGAAAAAATTGGCCAATAGGCCTTCGGTTTTCATAATTTTTTGATTTTCAAAATCGACTATTCAAAATTCATTTAATATTTAAGCCTCTATCTAGAGAAAATCCTATTTACCTCAATGCTATCCATCTTTACTACATCATTATAAAGTTAAAATGTCGATTATTACGAATTGTTAAAAAATAGTGTCAAACAAAACATTAAAAGTCACTTTTCTGATCCGAAAATCACAAATTTAGATCGTATAATGCTTTATAAAAACGAATAAAATTCGTCTATGCCCGTTAGCCAACCATATTTGAAAAAAATGTTTGAATTCAACATAGTTTCAATGATGATAAATAGCAAGTTGAATTAAAATGAATTTCAAGGGAATATATTGAAAACAACCCCCTTCTCAGTTTATTGCACCACCCACCCACCATACGATTTCAATCTGATGGTAAATCATACATCACATATTTTGTTGTTGTTATTAATTTTATTTTTATTGTTTCGCTTATGCTCTAAGTCTTCATTTTTTATTTAAATTACACAAAAATAAAAAAAATCCAAAAAACAAGTCTTTGAAAAGTTCTTATATTGTACTCTTTAGCTTATAATCAAGTTTTCGTTCAAATATAATTATTTATGTTTCTACATGTCATGTCTGTCATTGTATGATATTTGGAAAATTAAAACAAAAAAAAAACAACCAAGTCATTAATCCATGAATTCCTTTCACAAGGACTCGTTTTACTTCTAAGCATTATAATAAATTATTTTCTTTTATTTTACAAAATTCTGATATAATTTAATGCAATAACATTACACATTTACGCATATAAAATATACATATGATATTTTTTATTAAACTAAAAAATATAAAAGTTCACATGTCATTTTAATTAAGCGATCGAACCCAGTAGAATATAGAATTGGTTCTTTTTTGGAATTCAGTAGGTTATTATTTCTTGTAAATACATCAAATAAAATTGATTTAATTCAAAATAATTCTTGAATGTTTTTTAATTGAAAGTACCAAACGAAGACGGCTTTAAATCAGAATGATCCGAATTAATTGCAATCTCATTAATTCGAACCGCATATTTATACCCTTCACCACTACTGTGGTACAGGGTATAATAAGTTTGTGCATTTGTATGTAACGCCAAGAAGGAGTAATCATAGACCAACCTTTTAGTATACGGATCGGCTTAGAATTAAATTCTGAGTCGATTTAGCGATGTCCGTCTGTCTGTCTGTCCGTCTGTCTGTCCGTCTGTCTGTCCGTCTGTCTGTCTGTCTGTCTGTCTGTCTGTCTGTCTGTCTGTCTGTTGATGTATTTTTGTGTGCAAAGTACAGCTCGCAGTTTTAGTCCGATTGTCCTAAAATTTGGTATAGGGTCCTGTTTCGGCTCAAAGACGATCCCTATTGATTTTGGAAAAAATCGGTTCAGATTTAGATATAGCTGCCATATATATTTTTCACCGATCTGGTCATAATTGGCGTGTATATCAACCGATCTTCCTCAAATTCCGTACATCCGAATATTTTATGAGTCTCGAAAAACTTGCAAAATATCAGCCAAATCGGTTCAGATTTAGATATAGCTCCCATATATAGCTTTCGCCCGATTTACACTCATTTGCCCACAGAGGCCAAGTTTTTGCTCCGATTTAGTTTAAATTTTGCACAGGGAGTAGAATTAGCATTATAGGTATGCGTGCCAAATTTGGTTGAAATCGGTTCAGATTTAGATATAGCTCCCATATATAGCTTTCGCCCGATTTACACTCAAATGAACACAGAGGCCAATTTTTTGCTCCGATTTAGTTTAAATTTTGCACAGGGAGTATAATTAGCATTGTAGCTATACGTGCCAAATTTGGTTGAAATCGGTTCAGATTTAGATATAGCTCCCATATATAGCTTTCGCCTGATTTACACTCATATGACCACAGAGGCCAATTTTTAACTCCGATTTAGTTGAAATTTTGCACTGGGAGTAGAATTAGAATTGTAGCTATGCGTGCCAAATTTGGTTGACATCGGTTCAGATTTAGATTTAGCTCCCATATATATGTTTTACTGATTTCGACCAACATTTTCCTTGCTTAGTCGAAAAGTTGTAAAAATGAATCTAATTTTCCTAAACTTCTAATACATATATATCGAGCGATAAATCATAAATAAACTTTTGCGAAGTTTCCTTAAAATTGCTTCAGATTTAAATGTTTCCCATATTTTTTTACTAACATTGTGTTCCACCCTAGTGCATTAGACGACTTAAATTTTGAGTCTATAGATTTTGTAGAAGTCTATCAAATTCTGTCCAAATCGAGTGATATTTAAATGTATGTATTTGGGACAAACCTTTATATATAGCCCCCAACACATTTGACGGATATGATATGGTATCGAAAATTTAGATCTACAAAGTGGTGCAGGGTATAATATAGTCGGCCCCGCCCGACTTTAGACTTTCCTTACTTGTTTTTTTTTTTTTAATTTTATGCTTTTTTCATTGTGGAACGTACAATCATATTCATTCTCAAAGGTGGGATTCAGAATATTAAGTCCTATTTTACCTTTTGTATAAGCAGTATTTCATACCCAGAATATCTGGGATTATGGCATATAAAAACACGTTAAAAATCGTTATAGTACATTCTGTAATCCGAATAAGCGTCTGTAATCAATAAATCTTATTAGCGAGGTGGATGCGTATATATATATAGCCTACCTATAGCCCGACCTCTCGATCTTTTTAATACGATTTGGTCAAAATGTGAAATCAGATATTGATTAGACCTTCAAGACGAAGTGAAGATTTCGCACATATGTATCAAATCCCAATATAAACCGATCGCTCTCAAAGTTAATGCATTTAGAAGCCCCTGTAGCCCTGTGTACCCATAGATTTACATCGGACGATTTTTGATAGAACAGATAAAGTAGTTTCTTTACAAACCTATTACCTAGTTATAATTGAGCGGGTAAATATTGAATTTAATTCAATCCATCAAGGATCGTCGAGTTCAATGCAGTTCTTACTTTTTGAATAATAAAGATATTAATTACATATTTAAATCACCACAAACATAAAAAATAAAAAGAATCTCACCTCTCTTTGGCTGACATAATGAACTGCATACTTTTACTATAAAAAGTTCATATATTTCAAATGAAAAGTTAAGAATATATATAATCACAACACAGAGAACACATATTGCATAAATATTTACCAATTTTTATAAACAATTTACTTTTTTATGAAAGCCTTTCAGGCAAATGGCACAATGGTGCATGTACTGTTTCCGGTGGCGCCTTTTATGAGTTGTAAAGGCTTGACTGTGTCGGAGTGAAACTCCACATACTTCGCAGCAGTAAGGCTTAGCCCCTGTGTGACATCTTCGATGAATTTCCAAATCTGCAAGTCTGGAAAACTTCTTGTCATACTCTTTACATGCAAATTTTAGATCATCTATATGTCTTCGGGCATGAGCCATATATGCAACTGTGCATCCTTACTACATAGCGAACATTTCAGAGGTATTGAGCCATAATGTTCCGCACAATGAACTTTGAAATTAATCCGATTTAGGAAAGCTCATCGACATTGGTAACATTTGAATGGACCCACATGATCCATTAGGAACTTCATGTATTTGTATAGAGCAGATCTTTCTAAGCTGGTGGGCATACCGGTCAGACTCTTGCGTTTTTCTTTTGTAAAGAACGCATGGATACAATGTGTATATTTCTTCAGAGTGTTCACACTGACTTGCATCCCCATTTCCGTATCCAAAAGATTTCGCATTTGTTCAAGGGCTTCTTGGCGTTTATTTGTGTAAAACATTCTCGATTAGATCGGTAACATTCAGCCGTACGTTTTTGTTTCTCCCTGTAGTCATGTCGAAGTCTGGCAATGACTGCTCCCACTAGATGACTAGTCATTGACACATTTAATTTTGATTCCATTTCATTAG
The DNA here is from genome assembly GCF_050003625.1 of Haematobia irritans. Taxonomy (NCBI): domain Eukaryota; kingdom Metazoa; phylum Arthropoda; class Insecta; order Diptera; family Muscidae; genus Haematobia; species Haematobia irritans. Next base: position 62,197,231 of record NC_134399.1, on the reverse strand, counting down.
CAATTCTTTGCAAACATCTTGGCCGTTCCTTTGCTCGAACTTGCGATGAGTTATTGTTGTTCCACAGGAAAGGTTGCATTTTATACGCTGTTATCATTGTTCGGACATACAATTCGTTATTCATGAAATCTCGTACAAATTGCGATGTTTTATTGTCTGCAGTTTCAATGCTCTAGAGAAAATATAAAGAACTTAGCTAAATATATGGGAATGGCAGATTTATGTGTTTACGTACTTCTTCATCAAACTCTGGATATTCGAGTAAAGATTCTTCTGCTTTATCACCGTCTTCGGATGATACTTCAGCTTTATCGCCAGCTTTGGGAGACTCTGTGCTTTTATCGAATCTGTTCTCCAATATCAAAGAATGATTGATCCTTTTTTCACAGAGTAAAGAGAGTGTATTTTAAAGCAAAAATGTAAAGTAGAAAATTGGTCGGAAAAGTCAATTTTTAGATGTCGACCCCTGAAAATTGTTGGATACCTCATCCAATATAAGCGATAATGGAAAGATCACCGACCTTAACTCCGAAAATAGACCTTTCCGACATCTCATTCAATTCTATTCTACTCGAGCATTTACTACTTACCAACTCCTCCACCACTTCCGATTCTGACAGATACCCGTATTTTATTGCTAAAGTTTCATCATCTTGTGGGTCAAGTATTTCAATTTCGTGTTGCCCTTCGCCCATATCAACCTCCTCAAAAATTTCTTCAATCAGACAGGACTGTGGTGGCTTTTTGCCCTCATCATCCTGCTCATGGTCATTGGATGAATGAGTTCGGTGCTCGTTTTTCGAATGAATGAGTCGTAATTCACGCTCATGGCTGCGGCGTGAGTTTGCGTGACCGTGATTAACAAACCAAAATGTCGTGCGTTAGTCACGAAAATATTATCTTCGTGAGTGTGCGTAGGTAAAGATTTACGCTCACGAAAATAATCCCGCTCACCAACATTAAATTCATTTACAATTTAGTGACACCTGGGATGTTAAGAGTGTAATAACGCTCTCGATGTTAATAATGCTAATGTTTTCAGACACGTCGCTAAGGTAAATTACTCAAAAATTGTTCGTAAGTCACGACATTTTTCGTGAGTCACGATAGTTTTCGTGAGTCACGACATGTTCGTGCGTGAGTACACATTTTATTTTCGTGAGTGTGCGTGAGTCCTACCAAACAATATCGTGCGTGAGTGTGTGTGAGTAAGATTTTTCCGTCATGAGTGTGCGTGAGCGTGCACACTCACGTGCACACCTCTAATTTGGTGGTCTATGTGATTCGACTGATTTTCGTATGTTGTTTCGCTCCCACCCCGCACATAATAACCCCCTCCCTTAGACGATCATACGACCTCATAAAATCGATAACTGATGGTTTCTTAATAAGCAGAGAGTACTATAGGTGGCGCTGCAGTTTGTATGATTTCGTTGCCAATGCAAAGCATATTAGGGATGCCGTTGGTTGACACATTTCTCATCAAGTCGTATTATGAAATGTAGCCTCTACCTATTACCAGAACAATGCCAGCCATTTGGAATGTCAACAAAATTGAAACAGGGTTCAAAAAATTTCAACGATGGTTCAAAGATTTATCCATTTTAGCTTCAAAATATGTAATCATATTAGATATTATTATTGGGAACGCTTAACTGTTTGCAAATAGACGCATAGTAGACATTCTAACAACCTTTTAAATCAGTAACTTAATTTAGTAAAATAAACTTTTTCGATTGTTGCTATGGATCATTTCTTATCATGTTATAATAAAATTAGCCAAAAAAGCTATTTTTTCTGTTATTTTCGATTTCACGGGCTAAACTCGAACTGAATACTCACCTGAAGAGTCTATTGTTTTGTATAAAATCTTGGATGTCCAATCTTTAAAACATTGATTGCGTACCATTTTGCTTTATGATGTTATGATAGGACCTTTTTCAATGACAAAATAGAGACAATCACTAAACAAGACGTAACTATTCACTTTTTAACATTTTTCTTTGCATATGTATTGGCAACACTGTACTTTATTTTTGATTGGTTACTGACTACTTTTCAGAGTTTTATAATCGCCGGCAAATATAGTTATCGTTTATCGATATCCGATGTCAAAGCAAATGTGGACGCGTTAAGATTAGGACATAAAGTATTTTTCTGTGGAATATTTTGTATATTTTGAATATCTACGCCATCAAGAGTCAAGTTCTGCTTATTAAAACGTCAAAATGACGATTGGCAAAAATAATAAAATGATCCAGCACCTTAATTATAGGGTGCGGGTTGTTTTGCAAGATTCGCGTACATTTATTGGCACATTTAAGGCTTTCGATAAACACATGAATCTTATTCTTGGAGATTGTGAAGAGTTCAGGAAAATACGTTCCAAAAATACAAAAGTTCCCGAGCGGGAAGAAAAAAGAATACTTGGATTTGTTTTGCTGCGAGGCGAGAATATAGTATCGCTGACTGTCGAAGGGCCTCCACCACCAGAAGAAGGATTGCCCCGTGTTCCTATTCCCGGCTCTTTGTCTGGACCTGGTATGGGTCGGGCCACCGGCAGAGGAGTTCCAGTTAATATGTCATCTGTTCCCGCTGGACTTCAAGGGCCTGTACGTGGTATTGGCGGTCCTGGACAACAACATATGGCGCCGATGGGACGCGGTGTACCCAGAGCGCCCATTATTGGAGGGCCTCCACCAAACATAATACCTGGAGGAATCCCACCAATGTCAGCTTCTATTGCGCGTGGAGCCCCGCCACCAATGAGAGGCCCACCACCTGGTTTACTGCGTGGTGCTCCTCCACCAGGTCGCGGAGGATATTAAAGCGTTATATATCATCCCTTGAGTTGTGTATTAAGTATCTAGTTTTCACAAAAATCCATAAAAGAAAAATTTTTAACTCAGTCAAATATATGATAATTTAATAAAATTCGATGTAAAAAAATATATTCTGGACATTTTGCATTATACCTAATTTGTGGATAGATGAAGTGGTTAGGTTGTTTTTGATTTCAGTGTGTGTGAGGACGATGTTTAATGATCTAATGTGAATGGGTTATCATTTTGATAACTGCTTTTATGCCTTAAAGCTTTGAAACGTTTGTCTATAAAAGTCAAAATTTCTCAACGGTTTGACTGCAACTTCCAATGATGGAGACTGTTCTGATTTCTTGAAGGATAGACTAGAAGATGGGCTGAAGCGATCCAGTTTAGTATCACTACCAGAAAATTCTATTTGTAACGTTTCATAATATGGATTTTTTTAAATTTTATTTTAAGACGATATAGATATGTGTGTAGGCTCATAGGCGTAGGAACGCGTCTGGGGAGGGGGCTTAGACCCCAACAGAAAAATGTTAGCCCCCAGAATTTAAAACTTTTTACGATTTTCCATTATTATATATAATATTAAACAAGTAAATACAACCGCACAAAGTTTCGCTAAAGACTTATGCATAATCGAATTACTTGGGTTGTAGCAGCTGTCGAAGGCAATATATATTTCTTAACATTGTCTTCTAAATTGTTAGTTTCTTTAATGTAAGGGAGCCACCGTGGTGCAATGGTTAGGATGCCCGCCTTGCATACACAAGGTCGTGGGTTCGATTCCTGCTTCGACCGAACACCAAAAAGTTTTTCAGCGGTGGATTATCCCACCTCAGTAATGCTGGTGACATTTCTGAGGGTTTCAAAGCTTCTCTAAGTGGTTTCACTGCAATGTGGAACGCCGTTCGGACTCGGCTATAAAAAGGAGGTCCCTTGTCATTGAGCTTCCCTTGTCATTGAGCTTAACATGGAATCGGGCAGCACTCAGTGATAAGAGAGAAGTTCACCAATGTGGTATCACAATGGACTGAATAGTCTAAGTGAGCCTGATACATCGGGCAGCCACCTAACCTAACCTTTAATGTAGACGAATGTTTGAAGTCTGATATTTATGAAATAAAAATGGGTAGAACTTATGACATAAGTTCATAAATTTATGTTTAGTTTGTTACCTGAATTTCCTTTATTATTTTGTTTAGTTTGATTTTTTGTCGGTTTAATTTAAAAAATTTCCGTCAGTTAAGTTCCTAACTGGCCTATAGAATATAAAAGCAAGATGACAGCTTCGTCCATAATACGGTTTAAAATTTGGTTAGTTAACGGAACACTAACGGAGCTTTATGAAATTTAACATCCCAACAAAATAAGCGTCGCCAAAAAAGTGATGAAAATGTTCTTTTTGGATCCGGAAGTGGTGCAAAATTGACTCAGAAGCGATGAATTTAACATGGGCTTGTCATAGGACGGAAGTCCTCCATTTCAACAGCCGTTGCACTGAATTTGCATCACTTCTTAAGGTGAGATCCGATTTCAGTGCTTTGAATGTGAATTCAAAAATTTTGTGATATTTTCCCAAACGCTTGTCTGAAACGTTTGACCTTGAATATTTTCAAAAATTATACATTTTTCTACAATGGATTTAGATAAAATTACGGTAAAATGTGAATAATTTGTACCATTTTATTAATTCTTACACATGTTTTAAACTATTTGAAAAACCAAAAATTACCCATTAAAAATATGAAAAAACGTGTTATAAAAATTTAATTAAAAAAACTTCATGTATAGTTAAAATAATTAACTTCTTTTTGAAGGCATTTTTGGAATTGCTTTTAAAGTTGTGCCTTTAGAACAACTCCCAAATTAGTTTGCTGGGAAAAAGTGTGGAACTGCCTTTAGTTGCATGATGTGGAGGAAAAGGAATCAATCAAACACCTCTTGTGTGAGTGTCCTACATTTTGTGTTAGGCGTAAGGGAATTTTAGGGGCATATAGCTTTAGACTATTGGTGGACCTGGAAACATTAACTTAAGCAGTTTTCTAATGTTTTTTGGAACAATCTGATTGGTTCAACAGAAGAAAATTATTGAGAAGGATCAGTGGTTAGAACTAAAAGTGCCCATATGTAATAGGTACTTTTAGTTAATGTGGTATCACAATGGACTGAATAGGCTAAGTGAGTCTTACTAACTGCCCTTTAACCCAACCTAACTTAACCTAGTTGCTTTATTATAAATTAATTGTCTAATTATGTTGATATGTGATTTTTCATTCATTTGTATAAAATAAATCTATTCATTTTTAGCTAGGAAAATTGTCGAGCTACGCTAATGTGTAGACTTCACATTGATCTTCTAATTGGGCTTCTTGAGCGATTAAGTTAGGTTAGTCTGGTTTTGCCAAAGGTCAAACATTTTTGTCACCCTAAAATTTTCATATGATTTTCCAGAAGCACTAAAGAAATATGCAAAATATGAGTCATATTTTCGGTCCAGATCTTCATATAGCTTTACATAAACAGATTTCTTGAGCGCAAACAAGCCCCCACATTCATTCGATTTGACTAAGACTTTGATCGTAGGTTTATTTTGAAGCTACGAAATCAAATTAGTGGGGTTTTGGTGTTATCATCTAAATTTTTGAATAAAACCTTTGAAAAATGCTGTATTTTATAAATTTACTGACGAAATTACACATATATACATACATAAATAGTTTTCGAGAATTATAATTAAGGAGCTTATATTCCTATTTAAATGGTAGAACACAACGCTTCATAACTAATAATCAACAATGATGTTCGATGAAATATAATATGGTTTTTACAATAATTCTTAATACAAATGTTATCAAAGTAAAATAAAATTTACTAAAAAATGGTAAAAATAATTTTTGTAGTGCCGAAATTAATAAGAAAAACTGTCCTATCTGAGGCTCGGAAAACCATGGAAGTGTTGTTGAGAAGCCCCTTCATCCTCAACGTACGACTGTTTGGTGTGGTTAATGATCTGGCGGAGTTACTGGATTTTTTTGCAAATTATGTTGAATCGCCAGTTAATTTTTATGGTTCGAGCTGGATGGTTTTGATATGGAGAACGTTTACTTTTAACAATTATGTGCCGGACAAGCAACCAAACAATTGCCCTTCTGCAGTAAACGTTTCCGAGCCGGGTAATTATAATTAGCCACCAATATATTGTAATTTTAACACCTTCATGTCAGACCACGTGATAGCACGCTATCAAGCCAGTGTCGAAACATCGCCTCAATGATAGAATTCTCGCGACTACATTTGGTTGAAAATGCCTTTCATCGTTAACTGCACACTTTTCGGTTTATTATGAAATAAACATCCGACCATTTTTATCAAAAAAATTAATTTTTTCTTCGAATATTGCACGGGAAATAAAATTAGGCTTTTATAGATCAGTCATATATCGACTATATAATGTGTACTATTTGAATTTTTTTGGGCTTATTGCAGCATTAATTCTACTATCAGATAGACAGGAATGAATTCATAATTTTATTCGGATCAGCAGAAAACTTCAGCAAAATACTGACTTTTCAGCCGTACGTTTGCTATTCCAAGATCGTTTGCTGTCAATTACCTGGTGCTCAATCTAAAAATGAATCCGCACTAATGGGTATTGTTAAACATTAGCAATTTAAAGAATAGAACCGGCCACGTTGTATGCTTCATTATGCATAAGCACCTTTAAAACTTGTTTTCCACTTTGGTTAAGGTCCAAGGCCACTTTTCACTCATAATGGGATCCCATTAATATGCACGCTGTTGGTAGCATCTGTTATTGCATAGCATTTGCCCTACTGAGTACATGCAGTCAATAAGGATGTTGTTGCAATCCTTAGTTCACTGTACCATCTTGAAGTGGTGATATTGATAACTTCAAGCAAACGAGATACCCAGTGAAGAAACAAAGAGCAGTTTATGTCATGACTGAACAAGGCCTAGAACCATGAGTTCGAGAAAACTTCACTTTTCCTGTTCACTAGAAAACTAAGGCAGTCAAAATATATCGCATCCGTTTTTAAGCAAGATGAGATAAATACCACATAGGTATCCGAAAATTGAAATATCTTCCCAAGTCATTACTGTACACGCAAAATGACGTTTTTTTCGCAATAAAATTAAAATTGTTGAATTTTCCGGTTATAAAACACAGTAAGGGCAATAGTCAACAATACGTTGACTAAGCTACGAGAGTAGCTTAACCAACAGAGGCACCATTTAGACTGCAAGATGGTGGGATGGAATTTCCACATTCCTCATCAGCATCCTGTATTTGAAACCAATTATCTATAAACTATTTCTCAGCAGAAGTTAAAATTGCGATCAAATAATTCCTAGTATTACCTTTACGTAAATATAACAGGTTGGCTGATAAGTCCTCGGTCCGACACATAGATGCCGTCGCTAGTATTAAATGCATATTATTTTTATATAGTACAAACCTTCAAATGATTCGTGTCAAAATTTGACGTCTGTAAGTCAATTAGTTTGTGAGATAGAGCGTCTTTTGTGAAGCAACTTTTGTTGTTGTGAAAAGAATGGAAAAAAAGGAATTTCGTGTTTTGATAAAATACTGTTTTCTGAAGGAAAAAAATACGGTGGAAGCAAAAACTTGGCTTGATAATGAGTTTCCGCAATATATCATAATAAAATAAAATTACAATAATTTCCTAAATAGTTTGTGTTATATTCAAAATCAACATCGGTCCTTGAAATTTCAACCACCTTTATAAATGTCAATTTACTAGAAACATACAGTAGAAAAAATGTCTCAAATTTTCGTATTTTTCGTTTATTGTTAAAGAAGTTTATAAAAATGTATTTTAGACCTCATCAATATGGACAATATTTATAGATTATTTAGATTAAAGCCTCTCATTTAAAATAACATCGACAAATAAATCGAAACTATGTGAGAAAATAGAATTTGGAGTCTTTTTCGAATGTCCTTCTAAGTGGACGTCGGTACACGCTCACAAAAAATCGCTTCTGTAACATATACTCCCAAACATATTTTGCTTCAAGCATATACATTTTTGGTATTGCCCAAACATTTATATGTTTGATCTCTTCCAATATATAATATGTTTGAAAGCATATTGGTCTAAACAATATATGTTTGGGTAGTCTAAGTTCCAAACATTTTGTATTTTTGCATCCAAATTCAATAATGTTGTCTTCCAAAAAACAATATGTTATTATGTGAACATATAATATGTTTGGAAGCATTTTGCACCCAAAAATATTATATGCTTAAAAAAATTCTCCCAAACAATATTGTGCTCAAAATTTTATTTATTTATTTATTTATATATTTACAATCATAATGAATTATGAAAATAAACAGGTAATATAGGTGCTAACAACATAGGTTTTCGACCTGAATGCTCAAAATTTTGTTTCTGCCCAATTGTATATTCCCCCACATCTTTCTCACTTCCACGAGATTTTTTAGTTCTTAGCAATAATACAAACATTGTAGAAGAAATTATTCAATTGTATGATTTTTTTATTTTAATTTTACCTTTTGCCGGACGGGGATTCGAACAGCGGACCACACAGTTTGTAAGGATCAAAGAAGTAGCTGATCAATTGCCCAAGGAAAAATAAAATGTTAATTTTGTAATAACAAGCAACAACCACCAACTTAATTCAATATCGCTCCCTGTTAAATAGCGCTCCAAGCTACTAAACACATATATGTTTATAGGCTATTTCTAAATTAATATATGTTTGCATCCAAGCATATTATATTTACAAACATTTTATGTCCCAAACATAATATGTTCTAACATATTAACATATATGTCCCAAACATGTTATGCTAGTTTATGAACATTATATACTTGCACTCAAAAATATTGTGTTTAAAAATTTGTGTTCCAAACATATAATGTTTATAGCCAAACATATGAAAAACAGTCTTTTTCACCGTGTAGTAGAGGTGTGCACGTGACACGAAATTGTCGAAAATTTTCGTGACTCACGCGTGAGTCGTGAGTGTGCGTGAGTAAGATTTTTCCGTCGTGAGTGTGCGTGAACGTGAGTAAAATATTACTCACGTTCACGCACACTCACGAATGTTTTCAAAACATTTCGCTGGGTCTAGCTAGACATTTTCTAGTTTGTCTCAATTGATTTTTTTCCGCGCAATTTTCTCGTCCTTCAAACACTCTATCCTTACAACAACATTTAAACTGCAGGCGACAAGAAACCAGTTGTAGTTTTGGTTTGCTACGTTGCATGTAAATGCATGCAATGTAGTCAACAATTTATTGACAATCTAGTGTAATTCCTTGGCTTATTTTCACATCAATTCAAATGGCTTTCCCATGACAAACTTAAAGAATTTTATGGATATACATTGGCGTGGAATTTATTTGGAATTCTATGCATATCCTTGCAAATAATATCACAGAATATTAAAGATACTTAGCCGGACGAGTTACCAATATACGCATTTTAACTTTAAGTAATTACATGCTAAAAGAGGAAATGATGTAATAATTATGCTATCACGAGTATTTTTAAATTCACTATTTCCACCGAAATCGTTATGGAAGTCCTTGAAAACCAGTTCTCAAAGAAACCTTCTTTTTATAGTCATGTGAAATAGCTAAAAGGAGATAAACCATCGTTGAATAAACCTTTTAATGTCTGGCAGAAACTGGGATTAAATATTTGTGTGCAAGGCGGGCATTACACCAAGTTGGCTTATTGCAGTAGATCAGTACGCCCAGAAAAAAATGAACACACCATGAAAGAAAATGCAGTAATTGGAGCATGATACAAATTAGTTAATAATTTTTGTCAAATATATATATATATATATATATATATATATATATATATATATATATATATATATATATATATATATATATATATATATATATATATATATATATATATATATATATATATATATATATATATATATATATATATATATATATATATATATATATATATATATATATATATATATATATATATATATATATATATATATATATATATATATATATATATATAAATTTAAATCTAATTGTTTAGACTTCTACCAAATCTTTCGACTTAAATTTTAAGTAGGCTAATGCCCTGGGATGGAGAACAATGTTAGTAAAAAATATGGGAAATATTCAAATCTAAAACCATTTTTATGCAATTTTGAAAAGTTTATTTATGATTTATCGCTCGATAAATATATATTAGAGGTATAGGAAAATTGGAGTCATTTTTACAACGTTTGACTTGGTAGTGTCGATTTTACATGGAAAATTCGGGAATTTTGGCCATATCTTCCCAAATCGGAAAAATATTTATATGGGAGCTTTTTCTAAACCTCGATTTTGTCCAAACTTGGCACACACCACTAAAATGTTGATTGTACCCCTTGTGCAAAATTTTAAAACTTTCTGAGGAATAATTTGGCCTCTGTGGTCATACACTGAAAAAACAGTGAACCCACCAGGAAGAAATGTTTCGGTTAATTTTAGAAAATTTTGAATATTTGTAGAAAATTTTAACTAAACAGTATTACAAACGTTGGCATCACGCCGATGTCATCAAAATAAGTAAATATTTTTCGACAAATTCAAGAAAATTTATTGGACATAACAAAGTTTTTTCACTTGTTAAAGAAAAGTTTGTAGTTTGAAGGAAAAACTTGGCGTTCAAAATTGCAAGAATGTCTTTAGTGATATACGAAGTTCATGATGGACGCATTTTTGGTAAAATTTACAAATTTAAAGAAATTCTGAACTGTTTTGTGGAAGGTACGAATTTAGTTAATCATTATGCTTCATTTGAGTTTAGTTTTTGCCTCGGTTTTAGTTAATTTAACTAACGTAAACAAAAAATTATTAGAGTAAGGGAAACTTTCGCCAAACATAATAATTCCATGAACTAAAATAAAGTTAAATTGGCTTTAGTGAAATAGAGAGTTCACTTTTTTTGAGTGTATGAATCTTAATCGGGCGAAAGATATATATGGATCTATATCTAAATCCAAACTAATTTTTGACCAAACATTTATTGTTATTTTTGGGCTTTTAAGGTCATGTATGTTAATGCGAATAAAAGATTAATTTATTCCATTTATGTCATCCAACGTTTCGCTGTGTGTTTCCAGCTTCTTCAGGGTGGTGTTTTTTATAGAATCTGGTATTATATAAAATAACAATTATATATATAACAATTATATAATATAACAATTATTATTTTTAATTTTACATGAATCTTAATCGGGCTAAAGATATATATTTGACCTATATCAAAATCTGAACCGATTTGAACCAAAGTTGGCACACTATGCGAAACTATCATGTCTCCTGTTTGTACAAAGTTTAAAGCAAATCACGATAAAACTGTGAGGCCATATAAGTATATATCTTGTGAAATATATGTATGGGAGCTATATCTAAATCTGATATTCCAAAAACCAACAAGGTTCTATTCTGACCCAAAACATATACTTGTGCCACATTTTTCGATGGGATTAAAACTGCGACATAGACCTTGATCACAAAAATGTGTTCACAAACGGACGGACGGACGAACAAGGTTAGCGGTGGGCAAGGATTAGTTTTAAACCCAGATTCGACCGAATACCAAAAAGTTTTTCTGCGGTGGCTTATCCATTCTCACTATTGATGTATTTATGATTGCATTAATGCTTATCTAAAGGTAGAATTACATACCATGCGTTCAATGCGTCCGATGATTGAAGAGTTGAAATTTCTCTTTGAAATCAAAAGCTCGAATAGTTAGCCGCAAACAGAAAAAAATCAACCCTTCCATCAACGCACGGATTGACGCATTGGTGTGTAATTCAACCTTAAGTGGTTTCACCGTAATGCTTAGTACTAAGTCCGTTTCAGCGAAAAACGAATATCTTCATCTATCTCCGCAAATAGGGTCTCAAACCCAGGGATGTTAACTTATTTATGCGTAAAAATATACCTGCCTATTTTTTCATGCGAAAAATCCAGGGTTGTATAGATATATGTTTGAAAATCCTCAATACAAAGATTTCGCATTTATTCCGCGCAAAAGTTCTGAGAAGTAGCTCGCTTGTCAATGAGTTTAAAACCGAATCGGGCAACTCCCAATGATAAGTCAGAAGTTCACCTGTGGTACCACAATGTACAGACTAGTCTAAGAGAGCTTGACATAACAGGCTGCCACTAACCTAACCTAACCTATCATACCCAGGCTCAAGTGGTGGTTGGACGGAAAACTTTTTCAATTTGAAAACGGAAAAATTGTTCATAAAATAAAAAGTAAAATCGGTGAAAAATTATATAACAAAATACGAATGAGCGTTCAGAAAATGCTCATCATTGTATTTGTTAGGACATCTTTATATTTTAAGGAATACTCTGCTAAAAGTATGAAACTGTTATAAATTATGGTTTTTGTCAGCGATGTTACATGTGGCGCCATCTTTTCGAAATAGCCGTCGTTCGTTGTCTGTGCCTAATTGTTAAGCAAATTGTTAGCTGATAAATAAGCTGAAAGATGGCGCAGAAGTATACATAAAGGGGTTGCTGAATACACTATTCCCAAAATTCGTATCAAAAACCCCCAAAGTGGGGACATATGTTAAAAAAGTGTATTTTTGGTAAATGACATATTTCTCAACTGTTTACCGGTAGAATATTGAAACCTTGTACAGTTTGGTAGTTGAAAGATATCGGTTTTGCCAAATGAGTATTGCTTAAATAAATTTTGTTTTTGTTTTCTTTTTTTTCCGATTTTGGAATGAGAAGAACTTATATTGTACTTGAACAAAATGGCCGACACAAATTTTGTTTCTATAAGAAATAAGTCTGGAGAAGCGACAGTAAGAATGTAGGTGCCTTTTCAGAAAAATTGGTCAAAATTCTGAAATTCCAAATTGTGGAGTCTACAACTTTTAATCTAAACCACATAACATAGGTACATAATTTTTTGTTCTTAAATACATAGATTTTAGTAGGAAATACAGTTAATAATAAGACACGAAAACAAGGATCCGCCGTAAAGAGGGTCTTCTAGGTCCAAAGAACTGCCCCACTTGTTAAATTTTGCAAAAAAAAAATATAATAATAATAATAATAAATAAATAAATTGTGGCGCCATATCTCACGAAATATAAGAGATTTGCATTACAAGTTCTATCCAGTAAGAATCATCGAAATCCGTTCATAATTTTTGAAGCCGTGGGGACCAACTTTCAACACCTGTAGTTCAGCGATTTGGATCTACAGTGCAACACTCGGCCACATGTTTCAAACCCGTAAAAAATTAGTTGGATACACTCAAATGGGAAGTCCTAGCCCAACCGCAGTATAGCCCAGATATTGCTCCTTCTGATTACCATCAGTTCCAATCGGTGACGATGCTGACCTAGCTGATCGGCATCTTTATTCCTATGAGAAAGCCAAAAAGGGCACCGATTGAGGCGGATTGAGTTAAAAGGCGAGGCGTTGGTCGCACGCACATAGAAAGAAAGTTAATTGAAGCTGAAAACTTTTTCAATTAAATAATTAATTGGTACAATTAAGTCTTTAATCAAACTAGAAGCATTGAGTCAATTAGGTTAATTGTTGAAAATTTTTAAATGTTTAATTAAGAAATTAATTGTTACAATTAATTTTTTAATAAAACTTGGAAGACTGAGTCAGTTAATAAAATTATTGATTTTTTTTAAATTTTTAATAAAAAAAATAATTGATGCAATTAATCTTTTAATCAAAACAAAAATACAGTCAATTGAGAAAATGATTGAAAATAGTTACGTTTTTAATTGAAAAATTGATTGATACAATCATTTTGTTAATCAAACTAAGAACATAAAGTTAGTTATGAAAATGACTAACTTTATGTTTATGTTTAAAACATTTAATCGATGTCAATTGTAAAATTAATTGTTAACTGATTTAATTACAAAGTTAAACACAATAATTAATTTAATCAACTAAAAAACTGAGTTTTCCAATCGACATCAATTAAATTTTTTATTGAATCAATCAAAGCAATTAATTTTTTAATCAAATGTTTTCTATGCCTAATTAAAACTGTGATTGTTACTGTCATTAAATTTTAATTAATTGTATCAATTTTGTTTTTCGTGCAGAGAAGGAATATGGTCACCCTAAACATGTTTGAAGAGCAAAATGTTATTTTTGGACGAGGAACATGGAATATTTTTGTGGCCAAAATGTTGATTTTACGTAATTTCCGAGAAAATAGCATGGTTCCGAAAAACTTAGTACATGTTCTGCGTCCAAAAATAACATTTGCCCTTGAAACATGTTTGATCATATTGCTTTACTGGGTGCGAAGTTTCCGGAAAGATGGAAAATGTTAGCGGCTAGTGGCGGACAATACTTCGTTTGATGAGTCTGTTTTCAGGCTCACTTAGACTATTCAGTCCATTGTGATACCACATTGGTGAACTTCTCTCTCATTACTGAGTGCTGCCCGATTCCATGTTAAGCTCAATGAGAAAGGGCCTCCTTTTTATAGCCGAGTCCGAACGGCGTTCCATCTTGCAGTGAAACCACTTAGAGAAGCTTTGAAACCCTCAGAAATGTCACCAGCATTAATGAGGTGGGATAATCCACCGCTGGAAAACTTTTTTGGTGTTCGGTCGAAGCAGGAATCGAACCCACGACCTTGTGTATGCAAAGCGGGCATGCTAACCATTGCACCACGGTGGCTCCCTATAACCCCCATATAGACTGATCTCCCGATTTTGCTTCTTAGGGGTCTAGAAACAGTATTTTCTATCCGATTTGTATGAAATTGAAAATCTAGAGGTATTTTGGGACCATAAAGAGGTGTGTCCGTATCGGTCCTTGTTTTGATATAGCCCCCATATAAACCAACCTCCGCTATCTCTAGAAGTCCGCGTTTGTGTGTAAATTTAAAGTAAACAGGTATATACGGCCGTAAGTTCGGCCAGGCCGAATCTTATGTACCCTCCACTATCAAACTTTTTTAGGTTTGCGACTGTCGCAACCTAACCGATCAAATCTGGTGATCGGTTTATAAGGGGGCTATATATAATTATGGACCGATGTGGACCATTTTTTGCATGGTCATTTAATACCATATACTAAATGTACCAAATTTCAGCCGGATCGGACGAAATTTGGTTCTCTTAGAGGCTCCGCAAGCAAAATTTGGGGGTCCGTTTATATGGGGGCTATACGTAAAAGTGGACCGATGTGGACCAATTTTTGCACGGTTGTTAGAGATCATATGCTGACACCTGTACCAAATATCAGCTGGATCGGATGAAATTTGCTTCTCTTAGAGTCCCCGCAAGCCAAATTCGTTTATATAGGGGCTATACGTAAAAGTGGACCGATAGGGCCCATTTCCAATACCATCCGACCTACATCAATAACAACTACTTGTGCCAAGTCTCAAGTCAATAGCTTGTTTCGTTCGGAAGTTAGCGTGATTTCAACAGACGGACGGACGGACGGACGGACATGCTCAGATCGACTCAGAATTTCACCAAGACCCAGAATATATATACTTTATGGGGTCTTAGAGCAATGTTTCGATGTGTTACAAACGGAATGACAAAGTTAATATACCCCCATCTTATGGTGGAGGGTATAAAAATTAGGAAGAATTTATAAATTTTATTTGCTGTGTTCGTGACGGAGAAAATATCACCAACATTTTTTCAAATAAAATTTTAATTCAATTTCAATTAATTTTTTAACCAAAACAAAAATCGATCATAGAAATCATTTGGATCAATTAAATTGGGTTCATTTCTAGAAGAACATTTTTGGATGTACATTAAAAGTAATGAATGCCAACTTCCAATTTTTTCTCATCCAATGTCGACTTTTTGACCTTTTCGATTCGAAGTCGTTAGTCGGGACATCAAAATGCCGCTATGAATTTAATCGACTGATTTCAAATATTTCCTAAAATGAAATAAAAAACATTTTTTCTTTGAATTTCATATTTTCAAATGGATTTTTATTCAATTTTGTTTGTAATTAATAAACATAAACAATTGTTTTAACGAACTTTGGAGTGCCGGAGTACGAATATGGTAAACAAACACATTCATAAGTTCATGTATGCTACGAATAAATACATAAATTTGGTTGTTATTTCACATTTTTAATGTACTAAAGAACAAAAGAGAACGAACATTTAAAATGTGTGACTGACTTGTCAATTGCTTTGTTGTTGTTGTTGGGTATCTTGTTGTTGTTGTGGATATACATAAGATGGATTTTATAAACATTTGTTATATTACTTGCATTTTATTTTAATATATTTTTTTGGGGAATTCACAGATTTTTGTTTTTTGGTTGTAGATGGAGTGTCAAGGAAGATGGTGTGAATATCTAAAAGATTTTATTTTGTTTTTAAATATATATTTTTTAATTATATCAGTGACAGAGTGTTTCGAGTGTTGCTATTTTTATTTGTATTCTATTCTATATTTATTTTAGTCCTTATACTCTAATCATTTTAAATTTTAACTAAAAAAATTTTTTTTTTGTTGTGCAAAATACAACATTTACTTTTATATTTACTTACAATTGGTTTTTGTTTTACCTTGCATAGGGTTAGTTGGGTTTTCTTTGGTTTGTAGTTGCTTTCTTTTCTACTTTGTTTTCCTTTAGTTTTAGTTTAATTATCATTTTGATTACTTGTAATTGTGTTATAGTTTTTGTTTTCATATTTATAGAATATTTTGTATAGAATTTAGTTTGTTTTTTTTTTACATAGCTTTTTTTATTTTAGATAGTATTCCAATTTTTAAATCTATTTTCTTTTTTTTTTCAATATTTTATTTTAGTTTTTTTTTTATTATAAAATCAGTCTCAATACAAGCCATCTTAATAATGTTTTGCCTAACATTTTAATTTTATAATTGTTTCGGTTGTGTCATCATTTATTTTAACTTTACTTCTTTTTGTTTTGTCTTTGCCACTAAATAAAATGTTTTGTTTGTTAAATTTCTGTAAGCTTAAATGAAAAGTTAGAATTTATTAGTTGTCCATAATTTTCTGTCAATTTTTTCGATGGGTTACTTAAGCAGTAATTCATTTATTTCCTTGTCTAAAAATAATGCAATTTATGTTTATTTTTAGTTTATTAATTATAATTTAATGAAATAAGTGCTAAATATTTGTTTGCTCTTTTCTTTGTTTTTATTTAAATTTATTTATATTCTTCTAAAAATATTGTGCATAAACTTATTTAACTATATCTAGGTGTATAGATCTACTATATATTGCTTTGTATAAAGTTATAGTTTGATTTAGTTATGATTCGTTTTGCGTTTTTGTTTAACATAAAGTTAGAAGAATATGGTGTGAAATATGAAAAAAGGTTTTTTTTTCATTGACGGTAATGGTAGTGAAAATATTAATAAAAATAATAAATATCTTTTACAAAACAAAAAAAAATCGCACTATGAAAATGTGTAATATGGTAGATAGTGCCTAAGTTAATGTAAACCATAAATAATTATTAAAAATTATATAAAATAAACTAAAATTTAAATTCAAATAAAAAATGTGGTCCAATTAAATTTAAAAAAATTTGCAAGTTGTTCTAAAGGCACAACTTTAAAAGAACTTCAAAAAATGTCCTCCCAAAGATGTTCTTTATTTTAACTACACACGAAGGTTTTTTAATTAAATTTATTAATTGTAACTCGCTTTTTCATATTTTTAATGGGTAATTTAAATTTTTTTTGTCTCAATTAGGTTAAAAACAAGTAAGTAAAGAAGAAAGTCGGGCGGGGCCGACTATATCATACCCTAAACCACCATTACAGAATTAGTAATCATAAGCATTTGTGGGGTAACATATAGGTCTGGGAGATAAACCGCAGTTGCATATTTAAGAAAATTAAGGGGTACATGTCTATGGGTGCTTTGTGTCAATCTGACTATAGCTCATAGTCAATGTTGCCAGGGAAAATGTTCGGTTTACCCTACAAGGACAAAAAAAAGTTCACTACTTTCCCATACATTCCCAAACAATTTTCCCTACAATATTTTTCGTTAAATTTAAAAAATTTTACAAAACAAACATGGTTCTAAGTACTTTATTATCTTAAAACATGAATATGCAACGTATATAACATAGAATATAAATTTGTATTACCACCACGGTTGCCACAGTTGGTAGAATTCTACCCAAATTAGTAATCTTTTTTGTTAAATCTCTATAAAAATAAAATTTTGGAAAAAGTTTCTAAAAACAAATTTTTGTGAGAAATTTTTCTATAGAAATAAAATTTTGACAATAAATTCTATAGAAATAAAATTTTGAGAAAAAATTCCACAGAGATAAAATTTTGAGAAAATTTGTTATAGAAATAATATTTTGAAAAAAATTTCTATAGAAATACAATTTTGACAAAATGTTCTATAGAAATAAAATGTTGACAAAATTCTCTGCTGGAATAAAGTTTACCACACATTGTTAAAGATCAAGCCTTGCCGGCTTCTAATTTCCTTCTCTAGACCCACCAAAATGTAAAAATTATTACAAATTGTGTTGAGTGAAAATGTCCTACATTGTGTACCTACGACGCTAAATATTAGAAAAACCCTACATATAGGGAATTTCCTCTACTTCTAGCAACACTGACTGTGTTGATATTGCGCCTACGGAGTTAGTATGCCACTAATATTGAGCCCATTATTAAAAAAGAGAAAATCGTTAAATTAGTGTGGGTAATAAATACAAATTTGTAAAAATCGCGCAATATTCTTATGTAAGAGCTACAAGTACGTATAAGTACATCAAAATTTGAAATTTGAGTAAGATTGGTTAATAAATAAGAGTACTATGGCCAAATTTTGGGAAAATGGAGCGATGCATATATATGGAAGCTATATCTAAATCTGAACCAATTTGCATAATATTTTGCGGGTTTGATTAATACCACAAAAGGTTACCTTGTGCAAGATTTGAGTAAGATCGTTTAAGAAATGAGGCCTGTATGGTCAAACATAAGGTTATTAGGGGCGAATTTTTCAAAATCGGGTGATACATATATGGGAGCTATATATACATCTGAACCGATTTCGATGAAATTTTGCACATATAGTTAGTACTATAGAGGACTGGATCTAGCCAACTTTTAGTAAGATCGGTTAATAAATAAGGGTTCTATGGCCAAATTTGGGATAATCAGGCTATACATATATATGGGAGCTATATCTAAATCTGAACCGATTTCGATGATTTTTTGCACATATAGTTAGTGCTATAGAATACTACATTTAGCCAAATTTGGGTAAGATCGGTTGATAAATAAGGGTTTTAGGGCCAAATTTAGAAAAATCGGGCGGTACATATATATGGGAGCTATAGCTAAATCTGAACCGATTTCGATGATTTTTTGCACATATAGTTAGTGCTATAGAAGATTATATTTAGCCAACTTTGAGTAAGATCGGTTGATAAATAAAGGTTTTGTGGCCAAATTTGGGAAAATCGGGTGATACATATATATGAGAGCTATATCTAAATCTGAACCGATTTGGATGAAATTTTGCAGACTTGAAGGGCGATGGAAAAGATTACCTTTTGCCAAATTTGGTGACGATCCGTTTGAAAAAACGCGCAACGTGACCCCATTTGTCGAAATCGGGCGATACATATATATGGGAGCTATATATATATGTGATCCGATTTCTTCCAAATTCAATAGCGTTCGTCCTTGTGCCCAAACAACTCCCTGTACCAAATTTCATCAAAATCGGTTAATAAGTGCGGCCGGAATCCTGTGAACAACAAATACACGGACAGACGGACGGACGGGCGGACGGACGGGCGGACGGACGGACACCAAGCGCTAGATCGACTCAGGAGACGATTCTGAGTCGATCGGTATATATTTTATGGGGTCTAAAATCAATATTTCTGGTAGGCACATTTTTTGGCCGATCAAACTTATTATATCCTGACCACTATGTGGTTTAGGGTATAACAATGTAAAAATTAATAAAATGGAACAAATTATTTAAATTTGTTTGAAAAAGATAGAATGGAAAAATTGCGAACTTTTCAAAATGCATCAAAAATCATAAAAATTATATATTTGGCAAAATATCACAAAATTTTTAAACTCACATCCAAAAGACTAAATTCAGACCACACCTTAAGAAGTGATGAAAATTCAGTGCAACGACTCTTGAAATGGTGGACATCCGTCCTATGATAAGCCAATTTTGCACCACTTCTGGATCCAAAAAAAAAAACATCTCACTACTTTTTTTCGACGCTTCTTTTGCTGCACTAAAAAAATATTGTCGTGACGTCAAAGATTTCATGTCTTTAAAATACGAATACATATTTTGCTTAGCATGGAAGACGCATTTCTCTAATATAAAGTTTTTTTCCTTGTCCAAAAGTCGATAAACTTTTCAATGAAGTCGTATTATAATTAAGTGATTTGACTTAAAAATGGATATCATAACATGAAAGAAAACATTTTTGGGCTAAGGTCAATTTGACTTTAATAATTCAGAAAAATTCTTTAAAATTAATGAAATTGTCTTTAAATTTGTTGTCTTTTCGCATCCTGACTACAAAGCAAAAAATCGTTCAAATATAGGACATGTTTTTCAAAACTTTATTTTTCAAAACTTTATTTTGAAACATAGCATAATATCTACTGAAAATCGAGACTGAATTTGGAAAATGTCGTTAACTCGTTTTTAAAGGACTTTGATAGCATGTGAAGAAAACAAGCTTAAAAAACGAAAAATTAAAAATTTCTTCCTAGAAGCAAGTACACAAAACCCAAATTTAAAAGAGAATTGTGTCTTAAAAGTATCCTTATTTGTATTCTCCGTTTCTTTGGCTCCGAATCAATACCAAAATTTTTAAAGTAAAGACAAAATTTTTGGAACCGAGCATGCTTTTTTTTTCAGCGTGGGTATCCTTACTTCATTTCCCCAAATTTTTGGCTCGGCATCATTACTAAACTCATTAGTGTTAAGACAACATCTTTGAAAACGGGCAAACCCTAACAATAGACCGTACCTAAAAAAGAAAAAAAAATGCTCTTCGAAAAACCGGTGAAACGCAATTTCTGGAAATTACTCTCTGCAATCAAAAAGAAAATTCACATCCAATAATTTTGATCTTCCCTTAAGAATTCTTTAAAATAAGAACATTTTTTATGAAGCTTTCTAGCTTTAAATGTGGTCTCTTTAAAATCAAAATTACGATATTTGTCGAGTTAGATCAGTTGGCCGGGTGTATGCATCTTTAAAAAAACTAGACACTCAAAAAACGAATGAACTCACCATGAAGGAAAATGTAGTTTAATTTTTTAAAGTTATAATAAAAATGATTTACAAATGCCGATATCATATATTTATTTTTCGACAAATTCAAGAAAATTTATTACACACACTCAAAAAAAGTTTACTTGGATCCAAAGATTTTGACCGTCCCTTAAGGATTTTGGTATTGATTCCGAGCCAAAGATGCGGCTTCTTTAAAATAAAGACATTTTTTAGTGACCTGTCTGGATTTAAATCTAGGATACAGATTTCATTTATCAAATTTTCATTCTCTTTTCGCTGTTTATTAATAAAGGTATTCACGTACAAACAAATGACAGTTTAAAAATTCAAATTATAACGGATACTTCAAAGTAAAAAATGTTTTCTTAATTCCAAAAAAAAAAAAAAAAAACTTTAAACCTACGACGCTAAATCCTCAAAATAAGTCTTGGCCTATATTTGAAGCGTTTTTATCTTAAATCTAAAGTTTCAATATTTCAGTTAATTTCTTTAAATCAAAAATGTGTTTCTTTACTTTAAGAAAAATTAGCCTTAGTTCAAAGACATGTGACTTTTACAGATGGACGCAAATTTACAAAATTTTTGTCTTGAATTTAATGAAAAAAATTTTTGAAGCAAAGAATATAAACTTTATTTTAATTCAAATGTTATTATTTTAAAGAAATTTGTCCTTAATTTTTTGTAAATTCCGCATCCTAAAATTTAGGATGCGTAATCTTTAATAACTTGTAAATATTTTTTTCAGTGCATAGTTAATTTTTTCATTTGTTAAAGAAAACTTTATTTTAATTAAAATTTTATTATTTTAAAGAAATTTGTCTTTAATTTTTTTGTAAATTCCGCTTCCTAAAATTTAGGATGCGTAATCTTTAATATCATGTAAATATTTTTTTCAGTGCATAATTAATTTTTTCATTTTTTAAAGAAAATTTCGAAGTTTTAAATATAAAATAGGAGTTAAAATTTCAAAACTTCTTTAAATTTATACGAAGTTTAAGATCGGCGCATTCGACTTAAAAATAAAAAAAAAAATTAAATAAAAAAGATATAAAAATATATATTTTTTTTGGAATTCTGAATTATTTTGTTGGAAATATGAATTTAAAAAAATCATTATGCTTTATTTGTGTATAATTTTTATCCCTTTTTTGGTTAATTTAACTAAAATACACAAAAACTATTAAAGGCAACAAAATTTTTTCATATTGGAAATTTTTTAAACTAAAACACAATAATGAGCTACACCCTGATCTAAAATACAGTTAAATTGGCTTTAGTGCCCTGGAGGGTTCATCTGTTTTTTGAGTTTATGGTAAATAATAGAATAGTAAGCAGTGGATCCCGTAAATTGAACATAAAGTCCACAGGGAGTTTTCTTTAATATATCTTTAATTAAATTGCAATAACAAAACTAGTAAGGAACCATCAAAATCGGGCAAATCCAGTACCTAGAAGTAAATTTTCTGACCGAAAACATGCAATTCGTGTGAAATATAGTTATGATTTTTAGGATATATCCAAAATTATTATTTGATAAATTTATTATTCTCACATAAAACATGAATTTAGTGCGACATTAAAATTTTAAACTAAATAAAATACATAAAACATTTTTTAATTGCAAAAGATGTAGCATGAGATTGAAAGAAATGGGCAACACCATGATTTTAAAATATATGTACCGCTATCTTCATTGCACAGTATGTTGGATCGAAAAAAAATCAATCAATATTTTAATTTACTTTTTTTTTTAATTATTTTTTCTTAATTAATTTATTTTTGAAAATATAGTTTATTTTTGTTTGTTTGAAAAATTCGAAATTGACTCAACATACTTTAGGATATTTTACTTTTTTTTGTCATAAATGCTCCCCAAATGATTTGAACGTACAAATAATGAATGAGATTTAATGAATTTTTGTTCTTCATTTTTTGTTGTAATAATAATAACAAACACAGCGCAAATTGTTGAGCACACCATTATGTTTTAACTGTTTTTTTTTACTTGTTTACATTCTAACTATTTTAAACTAACTGATTATCTAAGTGTTTTAATTTTATACAATTTTTATGTAATCTTTACCCATCGATCTTATGAAGCAAATGGTTTAGAAATGTTGAATAGAAAAAATACACACAAAAAAATATTTTTCTGATTCAATCACGAAATTAATTGATCCAATTAATTTTTTAATTGAAATGTCTTCAACCATACAAATGATAGTATCAATTAAAAAATAATTGACAGTCAATTAAAAAATTAATTGATCCAATTAAAAACATAATTGATACTATTAATTTGTGTGATTGATTTTTATATCAATTAA
Organism: Haematobia irritans; assembly: GCF_050003625.1. Classification (NCBI taxonomy): domain Eukaryota; kingdom Metazoa; phylum Arthropoda; class Insecta; order Diptera; family Muscidae; genus Haematobia; species Haematobia irritans. Next base: position 62,173,729 of record NC_134399.1, on the reverse strand, counting down.
AAAATATGTTGAATCAATTAAAATTTTAATTGAATATTTTTTAAAACTTAATTAAGATTTCAATTGGAAAATTTTTCGTACATTTTTTTTCTGTGTAGATGCAATTTGCCGCAAAAAGTGTATATAACTCATAAATAGTATGTCAAGAATCACTGTATACATAAAAAATATGTTATAATTAACGTATTTATGTATGACTTGTAATTTCATTAGTTTTATTTAACTTAATTTTGGGGATGTGAAGAAACAACTCTTTTCGCAAAGTTTTTAAATGTAATAGTTAAAAAAAAAAACATAATTAAATATTTTTAGTATGTGCATCGGAATTTTATTTTATGTCTAAAAATTGTGTATATACAATTTTCATAAATAATATAAACACAAAATGAAAATATCATAATTTTATAATATAGATGCATACGCTCATTTATTTTCGATATGAAAACTAATTCTTGACATTCTGTAATAATATAGAATTATAAATAGAAAATTTTGATCAAATTTTTATTTTGTTTAATAATTGAGATAAAATTTCAATTCAATTTAAACACCAAAAATTATCCGAAAAGTGAAGGCCAGAGAACGGATGTAACACATGCTGAAAAATGACGTTGGACTAAAGCTATTGAAGTTCCAAAACGTGTAAGACCGATGCACAAAAAAGTTAGGTATTGGAGGACCTACCATGGCCGAAATACTTGTTGGTGTTGGATAGAAACTGGGATTGAACCCAGCCCCCCTTGTATGCAAAGCGGACATGCTAACAGTAAAGTGGGTGGCCTGTATAGGATATACTGGGTGGGTGAATGCACACCTCCATCCCTCGACACGGACTATTAACAGGTTGGCTGATAAGTCCCCGGTCTGACACATAGATGGCGTCGCTAGTATTAAATGCACATTATTTTTATATAGTACCAACCTTCAAATGATTCGTGTCAAAATTTGACGTCTGTAAGTCAATTAGTTTGTGAGATAGAGCGTCTTTTGTGAAGCAACTTTTGTTATTGTGAAAAAAATGGAAAAAAGGAATTTCGTGTTTTGATAAAATACTGTTTAATGAAGGGGAAAAATACGGTGGAAGCAAAAACATGGCTTGATAATGAGTTTCCGGACTCTGCCCCAGGGAAATCAACAATAATTGATTGGTATGCTGAATTTAAGCGTGGTGAAATGAGCACGGAGGACGGTGAACACAGTGGACGCCCGAAAGAGGTGGTTACCGACGAAAACATCAAAAAAATCCACAAAATGGTTTTGAATGACCGTAAAATGAAGTTGATCGAGATAGCAAAGGCCTTAAATATATCAAAGGAACGTGTTGGTCATATCATTCATCAATATTTGGATATGCGGAAGCTCTGTGCAAAATGGGTGCCGCGCGAGCTCACATTTGACCAAAAACAACAACGTGTTCATGTTGTTGTTGTTATAACAGTTTATTGTGATTTCATCCATTCTTATGTTATACGCTTTGGTACTTCAGCTTGTGACCAGATCGAGGAGGTCTGCGACAGGTTTGTATGTTATTCCACTGCGTATCACTAGTCTGCGGTGTCCACACTGGCGCTGCATAGTTTACCACTGACCGGCCAATTGCCTTATAGGTAGCTAACAAGGTTTCTTTGTCCGCACCCCAAGTACTGCCGGCAAGTGACTTGAGGACCTTGTTTCTACCACGGAGCTTATTACAAATTGCAGTGGCATGGGCAGACGACCTGAAAAGGCTGTCGAATGTGACCCCAAGAATCTTGGGGTAATTTGTGGTCGGAATTATTACTCCATCGACACTAATATTCAACTGCCTGCGCACTTCTGCCGTCCATGTAGTGAATAGTGTGGCTGAGGATTTGGTGGGGGATATCCTCAAGTTTCTCGCAGTGAAATAACTGGTAAGATTAGCTAAGTAGACAACGTGTTCATGATTCTGAGCGGTGTTTGCAGCTGTTAACTCGTAATACACCCGAGTTTTTCCGTCGATATGTGACAATGGATGAAACATGGCTCCATCACTACACTCCTGAGTCCAATCGACTGTCGGCTGAGTGGACAGCGACCGGTGAACCGTCTCCGAAGCGTGGAAAGACTCAAAATCCGCTGGCAATGTAATGGCCTCTGTTTTTTGGGATGCGCAAGGAATAATTTATATCGATTATCTTGAGAAGGGAAAAACCATCAACAGTGACTATTATATGGCGTTATTGGAGCGTTTGCAGGTCGAAATCGCTGTAAAACGGCCCCATATGAAGAAGAAAAAAGACAACGCACCGTGCCACAAGTCATTGAGAACGATGGCAAAAGTTAATGAATAGGGCTTCGAATTGTTTCCCCACCCACCGTATTCTCCAGATCTGGCCCCAGCGACTTTTTCTTGTTCTCAGACCTCAAAAGGATGCTCACAGGGAAATAATTTGGCTGCAATGAAGAGGTGATCGCCGAAACTGAGGCCTATTTTGAGGCAAAACCGAAGGATTACTACCAAAATGGTATCAAAAAATTGGAAAGTCGTTATAATCGTTGTATCGCTCTTGAAGGGAACTATGTTGAATAATAAAAACGAATTTTGACAAAAAAATGTGTTTTTCTTTGTTGGACCGGGGACTTATCAGCCAACCTGTTATGGTGATTTCGTTTGGGGAAAAGGGGTTTGCATACCAATGATACAACATTTTATGGTGTGACCACAGTGTTGCCGAAACCCCCTCTCTGTAAAGACCACACCGTTTGCATTTGAAAACGAACAAAAATGTGCAACACTAATACAAAATCAAAAACAAAACAAGTGGTTTCTATCCACAAGAAAATTCGCGTAATTTTTGATTTTTGTTAAAAACTAGGCTGCACTGGATTTTGCAATCGAACAAACATTTTTGATTTGAAAGGGGGTAAGGTGTAAAACATGCAACAAATTTTTTACCAATCGAAATCAACATGTTACTGTTAACCATTGTACCACGATGGCTCCCGGAGTTGTTTCGCTTACACGCAAGTAGCCAGCTTCGGAATTTGGTTTTCTCTGATGAGAAGTCAGTCCAAATTTACCAGTTTGTGAACCAAGAAATAGATTGGGTTTATCGCCAAAGAGGTCAGCTGGAAAATGTACACCTTCGATTGGCCCCAAGTGTCCCCTATGGTAATGTTGTGGACCAGCGTAACGGCCTATGGTCGATCTCCGCTCGTATTCATCTACTGGGCAGACAAACATTTTGGCCGCAAACCATGGGCATTTCAACACTCAGCATCAGGGTTGGCCTGTCACAAACTGTGACTTTTGCGACATACATTTGCGACGGTATAATACGTATGTCGCAAAAGTCGTAAACCTACTGTAGAAAACCTAATTTTGAATAGAAGAAATCCTGAACATTTTTTAATTTAGCTGTGAGTTTCTGCAGAAATTTGTGAAAGTTTTCCCATGGTCAAGCCTATTTTCTTAGGTGGTATCGAAATTCCCGTTGGTGAGTTTGCAAAATACCTTGGGGTTATATCATGAATGGAAAATACAATTAGTACAAAAAAGGTATTTTTTGGAGCGAAAAAGTACTTTTCTCTAAATTTCAACAATAATTCCAATTGAAGATTATTGTCAAGATCCCTTTAGACTGACTTTTAGAGAAAATAAAATTTTGTTTGTCAACACATAAATTTTAACTATCTTTTTTTAGTTTTATATCCGTACTTCATGGTAATTCAGAAATTTTTGATAATTAAAAATTAAATTTTGAAAAAATTTTCTATAGAAATAAAATTTTGATAAAATTTTCTATAGAAATAAAATTATGACAAAATTTTGTATAGAAATAAAATTATGACAAAATTTTGTATAGAAATAAAATTTCGAAAAAATTTTCTACAGAAATAAAATTTTGACAAAATATTCTATTGATATGAAATTTTGAGAAAATTTTCTATAAAAATAAAATTTTGGCAAAAATGTCTACACAAAAGGTACTAAATCATTCGCGGGGTTACTAAGCTACTGACCAGGATGAAAAAGTATTGAAAAAAGTACAATAGTACTCCATTTTCCATGCCTGGGTTATATTGAACAGGAGACTGAACTTAACGCTAAGAAAGGACGAGAAATCCACGGTTACCCCGTACTCGTGCAAAAGCCAATAGGGAAAATGTGGCGACCAAAACCGAAAATTGTGAACATTCCTATAGAATTCGCTGCCTAGCTGACGCGACTAAAGTATTTTCAGTTTGCGACTTTTGTTACTTTTTCTACATTTACGACGCGTATGTGACGTTTACAACTTTGCGACAGTCGCAAACCTAAAAAAGTTTGATACAGACCATCTCTGCTCAGCATGCATCAATCATGGATGGCTTAAATAGGATGTTCTTCGCTTGATTTATATTGTCAAGGTAAAAGGACATTTGTGCCATAACCCAAGCAATACCGAATGATTGAGAATAATGACTTACCATCACCGAATATTTTCGTTTACTATGCATCAGAATTTCATGAGTACTAGACGTAGCACATACCAGGGATCTATAAATCGAAAATCGATTAATCGATTATTCGAATTTTGGCATGAAATTCTAAAAAAAATCGAAATCGATTATTAACCTAAAAATAATCACAAAATCGATTTTAGATTTTCATCTAATTTTTAATTTAGACTATCAAAACTCGATTTTAGTGTTTTCTGTTTTCATATTCATTGGTTTCAATTTAATTGAAAAATGCCAAGATATTTCTTAATTTTTATTTATAGATTTCTATTACCAATAAGAATAAAAATATTGATTTGATTAAGTTAAATATCAAATTGGTTTAAATGAATCCTTTGTATTTTCAATTTCCTTGAATTTATTTGGGGAAATAATGATAAATGATTCGTACATGTTAAAAATTTTATACTTAAGATTTTAAAATATATTAAACAAATTAAAAAAAAATTAACATGTTTGACTGGAACACTAATTTTTGCATTTCTCTCCAACTCGCAAAAACAAAGTAGATTTCATAAAATCGAATATTTTGTATAATCATTATTTCTATGAAATTCGATTACGAAAAATCTAATATTCGAATTTTGAATGGTAAAAATAATCGAAAATCGATTTTTGATTAAAAGCCAATAATCGAAAAGTCGAAAAATCGATTATTGGTTTGTACTATAGATCCCTAGCACATACACTTACCTCGAAGATTATTATGCTCAAGCAAAAACGTAGTTTTTGATGGGGACATAATGACCACTACAATCTCTGTATTTCTATCCCATGTCCCTGAGGTATTTTCAAAAGTAATACTTGCTGGTAATACCTGCTGAAATATTCAATATTGCATGAATGTTTGACCTTGTTGTGTGGTCAAAAGAAATGCTCCACAAATACGACGCAGTGCTTGGAAACACTTCTATGATATCGTGATAGGTTATGAATCGTCGATTTAAACGTACATATGAGCCCAAAAGTAAACAGCAGTCGAAAGTTCGACAACTGAAGAAGCGGTTGATGCATTCAGAATGCATGTTTTGGAGATACCTCAATCAGAGTGGTAAAAGTGCTTCGACAATTGGTTCAAAGCCATGCAAAAATGGTGATTAATATTTGATTTTGTTCTCTAATCCTTATGTATAAAAGGCAACCCTCGTAAAAATGAAAAAATATAGCGCTTTACTTTGTTGCATTAAATAGCAGTCACCGTGTAATTATGAAGTGATATGGACCAATTTTTGCATGGTAGTTAGACTGAAATCGTACATCAAATTTTAACCGTGTCGGTAAATTTACTCTTCCAGAAAGCTCTAGACCAAAACGGATCGGCATATATGTGGGCTATATATGATTATCGACCGATATATCACGTACGAAATTTTCCTCCTTATGAGGCTCAAGAAATCACATTTACTTAAATAGATCGATGCGGTTAGATTCCATTTGGATAGTTGCTAAACTTACTGTTATTAAATCTATTAAATTACATTTATTTTTTTTTCGGGAGAAATTAATTAAATTTTCTAGATTCTATTACATCTACGGTATCTAGTTATGGTTTTGCATGTCAGTGTAGAACTGTTAATTATTGTATATCTATATTGCCAATTAAATGTAGGTGTCATTTACTTAAGACTAATACCACAATATGCAACATCTAGATTTGAAGGTGCCATCAGTTGTTTGTTGCTATCGAAAGCAATTTGGGGTTTTCCTTAGGAGGTTATTGTTGTAGGCAAAGTTTTAGAAAAAAATACGATGAGAAAAAATCAATTCCATGTCGTAGGTATAGGTATCGCTGTATCGAACTTTACGCACACATACACATTCACGTACACACATATATCGCTTCATATATATATGCTATAATCTTATGCACAAGGATTTTCTATATAGGTGAGGTGAATTTTTCCGAGGGAATTTATTCACAATTTTTATGTTTTCAGTTTATAACTATTTGCTATTTTCTTGCGCTAATTCTATTTACAATTTACAATAAATTTGAAAAAAAAATTAACCTAAGACTTACTTAACTCTTATAAATATATATATTGCACCAACTCTATGATCTAGAGAATAAACGCTTGATGTCACGAGTCCATTCTTAATCACTGATTACATCATCTCCAATCAGACTACGATCCATGCCCTTCCAATTGCTGGAATTCATTTCGGCTGCTGTTATACCATATGTCCCACTGGGAAGACGTTTCTGTCGACACAATGCCAGACGGGTCTTACTGGGCGAGGCGGGTTGTAATAGAGGTGAAGAGGCTTGTGGTGAATCCATATCATCGGTATTCTCTTCAGGACAGCTATCCGAGGGTGAGGCAATACGTTCGCGAGTTTTTACGGATTTCTCCAAGCGTCGTAAGAATCTAAAATAAAAGAGTTTTAATTAATTGAGGAATATTTATGTCACGTGTGGGTTTGCAAGTTGTGATTGTACCTTATTTGAATTCCAATTGCTCTTAGACGATTGATTTTACACTTGGGTTTGGGTGGTTCCTCCTTTTTCACAATGTTTGGAGAAATACGTCTCAAGATTGACTGCAAATAAAAATAGGATATGATATCAAATACTATGAAATGTACACAATATTAAGGAAACATTTTTTGATATAGCAGAATTTCTATTAAAAGCAAATTGATAATATCTTTGTAAAGGGATTTCCAACAAGAGGTGCTACTTTCAAGCACTCTGTATTTCAAGCAAGCTTTTTATATTTCGGGGAATTTTTGATGTTATACGTACTCAGAACGTTTTGATATACCAGAGCTATTTAAAAACAAGTATATACAGCACTAAATTCGGCCGGGCCCAATCTTAAATACCCACCACCATGAACCAAATATTAGGGTTTCCGTTGAAATTTCAGGAGGGCTTGAGGACTTGAGGACACTTCACGAAGATAAATTTAAAGATTTCACTTTTGAGGCCTATATCAGATTCTGGATTTATAAGAACCATTTTTGTTTGAGTTTTAGAGGAATCGTTAACATCTCTTGTAATATATACGACACACGTTTTTGTGAGCCTAAAATACCAGAATATTTACAATTTCAGGCAAATCAGATAAAAACTACGGTTTCTAGAAACCCAAGGAGTTAAATCGGGAGATCGTTTTTATGGGGGCTATACTAAAATATGGACCAATACTCACCGTTTTCGGCACACCCAAAATACCTCTAGATTTCCAATTTCAGGCAAATAGGATAAAAACTTCGGATTCTAGAAGCCCAAGAAGTAAAATCGGGAAATCGGTCTATATGGGGGCTATACCAAAATATGGACCGATACTCACCATTTTCGGCACACCTCTTTATGGTCCTAAAATACCTCTAGATTTCCAATTTCAGACAAATTGGATAAAAACTACGGTTTCTATAAACCCAAGACCCCAAATCGGGAGGTCGTTTTATATGGGGACCATAGCAAAACATGGACCGATACTCACAATTTTTGGCACACGTATTTGTGGTCCTACAATACCTCTAGATTTTCAATTTCAGATAAATTGAATAAAAACTGCGGTTTCTATAAGCCCAAGAAGATCGGTCTATATGGGGGCTATACCAAAATATGGACCGATACTCACAATTTTTGCCACACGTATTTGTGGTCCTACAATACCTCTAGATTTCTAATTTCAGGTAAATTGAATAAAAACTGCGGTTTCTATAAGCCCAAATCGGGAGGTCGGTTTATATGGGGACTATATCAAAACCTGGACCGATATAGCCCATCTTCGAACTTGACCTGCCTGCAGACAAAAGACGATTTTGTGCAAAATTTCAGCACGATTGCTTCATTATTGAAGACTGTAGCGTGATTACAACAGACAGACGGACAGACGGACATCGTTATATCGTCTTAGAATTTCTTCCTGATCAAGAATATATATACTTTATATAGTCGGAAATCGATATTTCGATGTGTTACAAACGGAATGATAAACTTATTATACCCCCGTCACCATTCTATGGTGGTGGGTATAAAAATATCTCGACCAAAACATGGAATTAAATCGTGGACATTTTCGTGCGGTTATTTTTTACAACTTTCGAAGTGGATTAACTCAACAATAGTGCATCGTTGGACTTAATTCAATTTTATTCTGTCAAGGACCAGTGTTTATCGGTGGTATGGCGAGTTTAACCGAAGTCGTAACTAATTCCAAGATGAGCTGCATGCAGTTCATCCAAAATCAGTTGTTATTCTGGAAACCACACCCATACGATAGAAGGAACAGGTTGACTGATAAGTCCCCGGTCTAACAAAGAAAAACACATTTTTTTGTTGTCAAAATTCGTTTTTATTATTCAACATAGTTCCCTTCAAGAGCGATACAACGATTATAACGACCTTCCAATTGTTTGATACCATTTTGGTAGTACTCCTTCGGTTTTGCCTCAAAATAGGCCTCAGTTTCGGCGATCACCTCTTCGTTGCAGCCTTTTGAGGTCTGAGAACAAGAAAAAGTCGCTGGGGGCATATCTGGAGAATACGGTGGGTGGGAAAGCAATTCGAAGCCCAATTCATGAATTTTTGCCATCGTTCTCAATGACTTGTGGCACGGTGCGTTGTCTTGGTGGAACAACACTTTTTTCTTCGTATGGGGTGATTTCGACTTTCAAACGCTCCAATAACGCCATATAATAGTCACTGTTTGATGGTTTTTCCCTTCTCAAGATAATCGATAAAAATTATTCCATGCGCATCCCAAAAAACAGAGGCCATTACTTTGCCAGCAGACTTTTGAGTCTTTCCACGCTTCGGAGACGGTTCACCGGTCGCTGTCCACTCAGCCGACTGTCGATTGGACTCAGGAGTGTAGTGATGGAGCCATGTTTCATCCATTGTCACATATCGATGGAAAAACTAGGGTGTATTAAGAGTTAACACCTGCAAACACCGCTCAGAATCATCAACACGTTGTTGTTTTTGGTCAAATGTGAGCTCGCGCGGCACCCATTTTGCACAGAGCTTCCGCATATCCAAATATTGATGAATGATATGACCAACACGTTCCTTTGATATCTTTAAGGCCTCTGCTATCTTGATCAACTTCGTTTTACGGTCATTCAAAATCATTTTGTGGATTTTTTTGATGTTTTCGTCGGTAACCACCTCTTTCGGGCGTCCACTGCGTCCACCGTCCTCGGTGCTCATTTCACCACGCTTAAATTTAGCATACCAATCAATTATTGTTAATTTCCCTAGGGCAGAGTCCGGAAACTTATTATCAAGCCAAGTTTTTGCTTCCACCGTATTTGTTCCCTTCAGAAAACAGTATTTTATCAAAACACGAAATTCCTTTTTTTAAATTTTTTCACAATAACAAAAGTTGCTTCACAAAAGACGCTCTATCTCACAAACTAATTGACTTACAGACTTCAAATTTTGACACAAATCATTTGAAGGTTGGTATTATATAAAAATAATATATAAAAATAATATATAAAAATAATATACGACGCCATCTATGTGTCAGACCGGGGACTTATCAGCCAACCTGTTACGATCACCTCAAACAAGTTTCAAGAGGAAAATGATATTTTTGGACGGGAAACATGTAACATGTTTGTCGCAACCATGTTGTTTTCTTGGAAATTTTGTAACTGATTTTATGGTTGACGAGAGAAAAGTTACAGTGATATCACAGTTGAGAACTTCTCTCTTTTCACTGAGTACTGTCCGATTCCATGTTTAGCTCAATGACACAGGATCTACTTTTATAGCCGAGTTCGAACGGTGTTCCCCATTCCGGTGAAACCACCTAGAAAAGCTTTGAAACTCTCAGAAATGTCACCATCATTACTAAGAGGTAGTAACCTACCGCTGAAAAACTGTTTGTTTTTCAGCCGATTAAACCAACGACACTTTGTATGTTAGGCGGGCATGTTAACCATTGCACCTGATATTGCAAGATCGTCGTCTGGCCTATCGTGAGATTGAGAGATGACTGAGTAGTACAATATTCACCTAATATGGGTGCTCGTGGGAATTTTGTGTTCTGTTCTGCAAAGAACGCAAAATTCCCACGGTTAAGCCCATCTCCTTAGGGGGTCTTGAAATTCCCTTTGGGCTATTTTGGACAGGAAGCTGAACTTTAAGACCAATATTGAAGAAAAGGACGAGAAAAGCCATGTAGTAGCTTTGTACTCGTGCTAAAACCGAAAATTGTGCATTGGCTATACATGGCAGTGGTTTGAGTTATAATGCTATATTGGTCTGTTGGCCGGCACTTCAGCAGTCGATAAGTTTTGATAAAGTTCAGCGTATGGCGTGCTTGCATATCTCAGGTGCATTCAGTAAGACAGGAACAGATTCCCTTAATGTCATGATGCATCTATTGCCTTTAGGCATTTTGACCAGTCCGTTGCAACAATGGCTGTGCGGTTGCGCGAGCTATTGCTGTGGTCGGTGAAAAGTTAGGTCACAGTTCGGTCCTCAAAATAATGCCGGATGTGCCTAACGTAGGGGATTATACTTTGGCGATACCACTTTTCGACAAAAAGTTTGAAACTCGAATTCCCAACAGTGAGGCTTGGTGCATAAAGACCCCGGAAAATAAATGTTATATAGATTGTTACACTGATGACTCCAAATCGGATGGACAAGTGGGTTTCGGTGTATATTCAAAAGACATGGGAACTTCGAACAGCGAAAAAATTACCTAATCACTGTAGTGTTTTTCAGGCTGAAATATTAGCAATAAGAGAGGTGACATAATAGCAATCAGAGATACAGTCGATCTGCAATAACACACTTGAACTCTTTACCTTAATTCGAAAACGACCATTGGCTGTCGCAAATCTCTCAACGAGAGATATTCACCTAATATGGGTGCCTGGCCACAGGAACATACCGGGGAACTGCGAAGCGGATGAGTCAGCGAGGCTAGAAACTACCATACATATTCCAGCGGATCTAGAATCTGTTGGTATGGCTCTGAGTACCTGCAAGCTTTTACTGCGTGGGAAGGCTGTTATGATGGCAAAGGGTTGTAACGACACCAAGCAAATATGGCCCCATTTAAACTTAAAGCGCACACTAGATATGCTAGTGTTCTCAAGACGTCAGATATCACTCCTGATATCTGATATAATGGGTCGCTGTCTGATAGGCGAGTTTGCAAAAAGGGTTGTAACGACACCAAGCAAATATGACCCCATTTAAACTTAAAGCGCACACTAGATATGCTAGTGTTCTCAAGACGTCAGATATCACTCCTGATATCTGCTATAATGGATCGTAGCCTGATAGGCGAGTTTGCAAAAACTATTGGCGTGAGTATAAAGACTACTGTATGAGCTGTCATGATGCGGAGGAAAAGGAATCAATTAAACACCTCCTGTGTATGTCCAGCATTTTGTGTAAGGCGTAAATGACTACTGTCTGAGTTGTCATGATGCGGAGGAAAATGAATTAAGCACCACATCTGTGAGTGTCCTGCATTTTTTGTATTGGCGCATGCCAATTTTAGGACCATATATCTTTAGATTGCTGGCGGACCTGGAAATGTTAATATAATGAGTCGGCTAATGTTTTTGTAACAATCCGATTGGATCAACAGAATAAAATATTCGGCTCGGTTCAACGAGAAAAAAGTAGTTACAGGATCTCTGATTGCTGAAGCTTTAATAAATCGATCTGTCACTTGTGAACTCTCTCTTATGAGATTTGTAGTTCGGATCTCGTTCTTTGTCTCACTGTTCCGCAATAATTTATGTATGTCTACCGCGTACTCAATCTATTATCCTGTCTATCAATGTAATCAATGTAACTACAAATAAATTCAGAGGAGTGTTCAACTTACATCAGCTACTTCGTCTTCACTTAAGCTTTCTTGCTTTCTGGGCCTCTTCTCTCGGTTGGGTGAATTAAGACCTGTAAATACAACGAAACATGAAATAACCACCGAATCATTTAGTTTCACTTGTTTCAACTTACGCCTTGGTAGTGGTCGCACTGTCAGCTCTTTGGTAGAGTTCAGACTTTCCGATGACGATGAACTGCTCGCAACCGCATGACGATTCATTAAACGTCTCTTGGGACTCTTTCGAGTGGTTATCGTCACGGCAGGGCATGGATGGTGATGTGAATGGCAATGCTTATTGCAGACATGACCACCTATACTACTTGGTGTCGATGATGTATTCAACGACTCCTTCGATGGTATGTCCAGTTGTTTCGTTGGTGATTGCGTGGCAGAACATTTGGATAATTTGCGTTCCCGCTTTTTACTACTGCTGCGACGTTGTTGTGAAAACGCCGACGTACCTTTGCCATCCGAAGAGGGGAAATCGTACAAACCATCGGAATCGGTAAATGGTAACTGATCCTTGCGTCCATAGAAATGAGGCGAAAATCGACCAATGCCCGCCCTCTCGCTCAAGGGGCTTTCAGAGCGTGAGGATACGGGCGAGAGTGTTTTATCACCACACCCATCGATTTGTATCACAATAGAAGGCAGTTGTAGTTGGGCCATTTGAGGGGCACAACTGGAGGCATAGGTTGACGTTGATGAGGACAGTGTACAGGGTGGAGGTTCCTCGACCTCAATGAGCACTTCGTCATCCAGAAACATGTCAAACCGTCGACTGCTTAAACGAGTCTCATCCAATTTTTCATCGACATGATCAGTACCAATGCCCTCATCATTTGACTCGATGAGGATATCATCGGAAAATGTTTCCGAATCTGATCGCGGTCGATGGCAATGTAAGCGATCCGTTTTAGCACCACCGGCTGCTCCCGTACACTTACCATTACTGACGTTCTCCTTGCAACTAGGCAAAATAGAACTCTTGCGACGATTCATGAGATTCACATGTAACGACAGACCTGGTCCAGAATGACCGCTTCCTGGCTCATCCATTTCATTGGGATAGAGGGGATTGCTGGAACCGCAACGACTCGGGCCAGGGCTGGCCATACTCGAGTAACCGGATGAGCTTAAATTGCTCTCCGAGATGGTGCGATCCGCTCGAGTGCACATCGTAAACGGACTTAGGTAGCACATGCCCACCGGATTCGGCGGCATTAGACCGCCTGCACCCCCCAAAGTTTTGGGTGCCGGCGACAAGGGCTCTGTGTCCGACTCAAGTTCGCTCATATTCGATGTGACCGTTATCATAGGCGGAACAAAGGGAAAATCCAACGAAGTGGGTTTCTCAAACTGTTTTAAGAGCCTGCAACGACAAAGCACACAAAATATATGAAAACTAGAATCATTTGGCATCTAAATACTAGCTCTACATAATTTACATAATATCATCTAGATAATCTCATGTATATACAAAGAGAAAACACAACATGGCACTCGGTAAGTACGCCCTCTATTGGCTCAAAAAAAAAAGTAAATTCAAATCATTATTCGCTATTAAACTTAAGGGTTCAATATTTTCCATATATCTGTATTATTTGTGTATGTATGTGTCTGTGTGAGTGAGAGAGACAATATAGAATTTTCCATATATATTTTTTTTTGTAAATTTTGCTCAAATCGTGTTTTTTGGGAGTCTTATTTTAAATGAATTGTATTCAATGGAAAATTTATGACAGGCTGTTTTGTTATTTATACCAACATAAGACAATTTTACAAACTTGAAGCGCATCAAACTTTTTACCAACCAAAGCCATACTATTTAGCTTATGAAGATTAGTAATCCAACAAGAATACTGGAAAAGTAAATGAAGAAAATAAAGACCTCACTCTTTATGTTAGTAAACGATATTCGAAATCAATAGAAAATTAAAATAAAGAAGGAACTCTCCACTAGGAATATTTTTTTCGATATAAGAACCAAACGTTCAAACCAAACTGATAAACATTACATTGAAGCTAGGGAGGAAGAGGGATATAATAGAGGAATGGACGCGAATAATAGAGGACTGGGCGCGAAGAAATCAAAGGTTTTCCTCAGAAAGGAGGAAAGTGGAAACGTGTCTGTTGTTGCGCCTGGAGTAGGTCTCCAAAGGGAGCAATGGTTAGCGTAGTTGCCTTGAATGCAAAAGGTCATGAGTTCATTACCAGTTACAACCAAACTTCAAAACGTTTTTCAGCGGTGGGTTATTCCCTTTCAGGAATGCTGGTGACATTTCTGAGTGTTTCAAAGCTCGTACTAGTAGTAGAAACGCTGCTCCGACTCGACTACATGTAGGAGGTCCCTTGACATTGACTAACAGAGTAGAATTCAGAGGCATATTTTTAAAATGAGAAAACAAAGCGATAACCTTCCCGTGCAGCCAAAAAAATGGCATGGATGCCCAGGAGGAACTGGGACCAATGGGAAAAATCCAGGAGGAAGGCTTGGATCGGGGTCAAGGGAAAAGCACAAAGGTAAGAAACACGGCAAATCCCGAATCCGAAGCTATCCTACTGGAGGAAGTATGGTTCAAGTTATTCAGATCTAACACAACGGTCATGGCAACCGGCGCTCTGTTCACTGTATCCCCAGCCGATATGACACATTATATTTGGCAAAAACGAACCACGGAACCACGAATGGGAAATAGATTGGAATTGTCGACCTTATATTGAAGCTAGCGAGGGTTTACATTGGAGAGGAAGGTGGATATCCCTCCTTTCATTACGGTGATGTGGGAGGGAATAATAACGATCGGAGGTTTTTCACAGAAGGGAGGAAAGTGGAAACCTTTTTTTTTGCCGTGTCTGATCTCCTTAAGGAGCCACCGTGGTACAATGGGTACTCTTGCCCTCCTTCATACAAGGGATCATACCTCCAATTCCAGTTACGACTTTAATTATCCCACGTAATGCACGTAATATTTCCTCTAAGAGGTTTCACCGCATTGTAAAACTCCGCTCCGACTCAGCTATAAAAAGGAGGTCCCTTGTCATTGAGCTAAACATTCATTGCTAATAAAAAAGAAGTTTACCACCTATTTCCCATGATCACCCGGAGAAAATCTGGCTGTATGAAAATTTTTGTGATCATAGTTATCTTTTATAAGATGTGAAAAGCAAGGCGATAACCTCCCGAGGAGTCAACAAAGAGAGGTATAGATGTTCTGTAGGAAGGTGAGGGATCGGGACCAGAGGGAAAACAAGGTGACCAAGAAGACCTGGAATCGGGGTTAAGGGAATTGAAGGAGGATAGCTTCTTTAGATCTACCTCTACTTTAACGATATTGTTTACGGAAGTTTCAGTCAAAACAAGCCGGCGGAATACATTGTACGTAGCACAAACGATTAACGGACAACGGATGGGAAATATATTGGAATTGCCGATCTTACCTTCCCCCTCTGTAATGCTGGTGACATTTCAGGGTGTTTCTAAGCTACTAGTGGTTTCATAACAATGCCGAGCTCCGACTCGACTATAAAAAGGAAATCCCTTTCCATAGAGGTAAATGTAGAGTGGAGAAGGCGTTAACCTTCCCGAGGAGTCGGCAAATAGAGACATAGATGTCCTGTCGGTAGGTGAGGAATCGGAGCGAAAGGGTAAACAAGGTGACCAGTAGCTGCCCCAAGGGAAGTCCTGGAATCGGGGTCAAAGGAATTGCAGGCAGATTAGGAACTCGGCGAATCCCAAGAAGCTATCCCTTCCCAAGAGAAGGGATCATATGCCTTCACTTAGCGAGGGATAGAGATCTCAATCATGTTCCAATATTAGTGTACGTTGAACATGGAACATGAAACATGTTTATCGTAACCATCTTATTTTCTGGCAAATTATTTATTTTATCTTTGGCTAGAAAACATTATTCTTGCGACAAACATGTTCCATTTTCCCGGTCCAAAGATAACATTAGGCTCTGGAAACATTTTTGAGGTGATAGTATTCCTTCTCTGCGTGTACTGGAGTAATTATTATTAAAATTCCCAGCAAAAACAAAGCGCATCCCGGAATTCCCATCATTTTTTCCCTTCAGTCCTTTTGGACAAGTCAATAAACATTTCTTATAAAGCGGATCCCGGGATACCCTATCGATCTAATTCCACTTCCAATGCATTCCTTTTGGACAAGTCTTACAAAGTACGGACTTAGGCCGTTTAAAGTTTTGGACAATTGAATTTCGCAAAAAAGAATAGAAAATCAAAAGAAACTTTTTCGCTTCCAAGGAAGTTCTTTTGATATATGTATACCATAAAAAAATATTTTTTTTACAAAAATATTTAATAAAAAAAATGCCGCTAGTGAGATTTGAACAAGCGTTCTTTATTTTTCCATTCATACTAATAAAAAAATCTCAGAAAGTAGTTAGAATGTCATATTAGGTTCATATCACAAACATTTGAATAGACGTTGCGACGCATCGTGTTCAATGGCGTTTGTGGCTGAGTGAGTTCTAAGGCGTTCTGTTTGATGCCAACAGACCCAGATTCAACCCCCGGTGGAAGCGAAGAAGTTTTTCAATTAGTAAAAATTAGATAATAAGAAAATAAACGTGTAACAAAAAATACTGATAAAAATAAAAAGTGAAATTGGAAAACATCCCAGCAAAAAAAGCGTCGCCAAAAAAGTATTGCAAATGTTCTTTTTGGATCCGGAAGTGGTGCATAATTGACGCAGAAGCGATGAATTTAATATGGGCTTGTCATAGGACGGAAGTCCTCCATTTCAACAGCCGTTGCACTGAATTTGCACCACTTCTTTAGGTGTGATCCGAATTCAATGTCTTGGATGTAAATTAAAACAAATCTGTGATATTTTGTCAAATAAATAATTTTTATAACTATGTCCTTCGTTTTGTTGACCTGTTGTTCTAATTTATTTTATTATTATTTCGGTTTGAGGTCCTTTTAATAAAAAATCCTTTTTACGATATTTGATTACTTGTTAACTTTATTCTCCAATATTTCGACTAACATCGTTAGTCTTCGACGGGGATATTAAAGTATTTTTAGGAAATAATCAAAAAATTGTAGAGAGTGATTACGTCTGTTTTTCAGTTGGCAATAAAATTTTCTAAAAAACAGACGTAATCACTCTCTACAATTTTTTAATTATTTCCTAAAAATACTTTAATATCCCCGTCGAAGACTAACGATGTTAGTCGAAATATTGGAGAATAAAGTTAACAAGTAATCAAAAATCGTAAAAAGGATTTTTTTTTTATTAAAAGGACCAAATATTTTCAAAAATTCACAATTTTTTCAGATTGAATTTAGCATTTTTTTCGACAAAATTTAAATGATTTGTCCCATTTTATAAATTCTTACTCTTCTTTTAACCAATTTGAAACAAAAAGAGTTAAAATTACCCATTAAAAGTGTGAACAAATCAAGTTATAAAAAATTGAATTAAAAAAACTTCATGGGTAGTTAATATAAAGAACATCAATGGGAGTGCATCTTCTGGAAGTGCTTTTAAAGTTGTGCCTTTGGAAGAACTTCCAATTTTTTTTGCTGGGATATGTTTGTTTTCAATTTTTTAAATTTCTTCATGCAAATGAACTTCCAAGGCACAACTTCTACAGCAATGCAAAGGATCCAAAAATGGAGTACTTCCGTCCTATGACAAGCCCATGCAAAATTCATTGGAGATGATCCAAGTGTGAAGTACTTCCGGATCACAAATTGGCGATCCAAACAACTTTTGTGGAAGCTCTTTTTTTGCTGGGTTATTGACATCTACCCCTTCTTTAGCGACAGAATGTCTGATATTGGAGCTTGGACACTTTGTTTTCTGAATAGCGTGACGTGAAAGAGCTTACAAACAAATGTCACAGTTAAACCTCTGGCGGGATTTGGAGAATGCCTACTGATCACATTGCGTATGACACAACGTTCTCATTTATAGAAGCTTTGAAACGCCCAGAATTTTAACTAGTATTACGGAGAGGATAATAACCGTAGCTGAAAACTATTTGGTGTTCGGACATGTTCTTTGTGCACAGGGTTGTGTCACGGCGGCTTTTATGGATCTTATCAACTTCATTGTTTGCAAATTAAAAATAACGCCTGGCTTTAAGTAGTCTTTATGCAGACATTTCAGAAAATATCGCGGGAGAGTTTCCCTCGGCGTTACCAATAAAAAAAAAAAAAAAAAACAAATCAATAAAAAATAAAAATTTGATAACTTTTTTTTTATATATCAGCTTTATCCAAAAATCTATGGGCCAAAGAACACAGGCAGGCCACTAGCACGTTGGAGCAGCTTACAGAACGAAACAGAAACAGAACTAGAGTGGTTAACATTGAACGAACAACGACAACGGTTGGTGGATCTGTTGGAGGAGATATTGTGTCTCTCTACTTGTATACCTTTTTTGTTGTTGCTTATTTGGAAACATAAAACTGGTTTCACCTATGCTGGCTCGTTGTGGTGGCGGTGATCCTGGAAATATAATCATGGGATGACGATTTTTCGTTGGACTCGGCTGCTCCACCGTCAATGTGGGTATGATGAGATCACGTGGGCGGGGTTGTTTCTCTTCCGGTGTTGGTGGTTCAACATCGATGGTAATGGCCGGTATGGGTAACTGCTGATGCATAGGTGCCGCTGTGACAGCAGTTGGTGCCGGTGTTATACTTAGCATTGGTAATTTATGATAGAGACCCAGACCAGTTGCGCTAACCGTCGTGGATGGCTTATTAAGCTCTGCCATTGATGTGGTAGTGGTATCGGTTGGTGCTGTTTCCACATCCGAATCAATGAGTCGTGACGATTTCTCCCTTTGCAGGCTGAACAGCAGTTTTTCCTAATGAATGGCAATGGAGAAGAGTAAAAATAAAAATTGGTTAAAATCATTTGCAAGAAGGTTTATTGGTGTTATGCACCTAGAGTATTGGTGTATCTAAGAGGCTTTAGTAAACAATAGGAAAAACTACTTCTTTAGGTGTAGCGAAAAAGTTTATGTAAACACACACACACACATAGAAACTGTCATTCAAATTGGGCCACCTAAGGTTTTCATTAATACATGTTAAAAGGGATATACGAAGAGGAGGGGAAGGAGGACCTGGGACCTTTGCTCCCTATGGAAAAGTGTCTTGGCAAAGCAGAGTCAAGAGTACATTTCCCCTTGGGCCCCTCTGAACCTGAATGTTGTGTACATCCCTGCATGTTAGGAACTATATCATAAAGTTAATGAAATGTTTCGTATTGTGAATGAAAATTCATTACAATAACGAACAATTACATTATATTTACGAAATTTCTTTGATGGACCAATTTAATGACAAATCCCTTTAATTTTATACTTTTACCACTGTAAAGCATTTTTCTAGAATATTTGGACTAGCATTTGGCGATTATAGCACTAGTTAAACTATTAACGTTAAGCCAGGATTTGTTTTGTTTTAAATAAAAATTTTGCATTTGCCTTTCAACTGAACCATTTTCGATATTCACGTTTTTTGCCAAATTCTATGACAATACCGCCATCAGAATCGACCTGGGAAAATATTTGAATAAACAAAGAATTCTTTTATAAAAACAAAAAGGCATGCATTTTTAATAAAAAAACAAAAATATTGATGATTGGATGCTAATATATTTATGTTATGAATTTCAAGACTATTACACATTATTATCATAGGGAAGTGGGGGCTTTTATGTTCATCGGTAGAAATTTCATTGGAGTTAGGTTAGATCATATCAGGGTCACTTAACTGTTCTCAGCATTGTGATATCCCAAATGGTGAATTTCTCTCTTGTCAATGAGTACTGTCCAATTCTATGTTTAGACCAATCCTAACCAAATCACTTACAAATCGATGTCTTCATTCCAAAATACGCTAAGTCTAAAAAGTGAATTTTACAGGAAATAGGTTCAACGTTTTTTTTTTGTTGAATTTATCAAAAACCGTATAAAATAGAAATTCTCTTATTTTCGGTCTTACAATCATATTAATTTTGGTATTTTTTTAGTGTGTACGAACTCATAATAGTGATAATAGAACATGGCTAAAAATGAATTAGACCACTTTAGACCGAACAAAGCGTTTTGTCCTTTTTTGATTGGACATTTTTTAAAACTTTAGTCACAGGCCAAGTACAATATTAACCATAACTTTTGATAGAAGTGTCCAATAAATTCGAACTTTTGACAGGATGTAATTCACATCAATCCGAATAAGAAACAGCAAACTCCATCAAAACATGCTAAGTCGCCTTAGCGTACTCTGGAATGAGGGCATCGAAATGTCACAAGCATTATACAGAGGAGATAAACACTGAAAAAATTGTTGGTGTTTGAACAAAACTGGGATGGAACCCGTAACCGTCTGTATGCAAGACGGCAAGTGGTTACTATTCTCGAAAGCATTCCAGAAATATGATTTTTTATCAACATTTTGTCAGAATTGGAAATAAAGTGCACGTTGGCCCACTGTGCAATGCTTGATCTACATTTTTTGGTATCAGAAGTGATCATGTGCGAAAGCATTCCAGAAATATCGATTTATGACAAACCTATAATTACTTTGTCAAAATTTAAAATATAGTGCACATAGAGCAGACATTGCACAGTGGGCGCTGGCAAAAACGACTTGGTTCTCATATCGGCTAGTTAAATTTACAATTTACAAGAGAATTTCAAATTTACGGGACGATACTACAACAAATCTTGAGATCGATTTATATTGAAACTAATCAAGTTATGATATGGTATTGAAGATACCGTGGTGCAATGGTCGTAGGTTTGACCCTTGCTTCGACCGAACACCAACTGTGTAGTCTAATTGAGCCTGAAATATCGGGCTGTCACCTAATCTAACATATTGTATGGTACGATGTACTCCTATCGAGTACCGAATTTCAGGTGTACTATCACCGCTACTTAGTTTGGATAAATGGAAGAAACATAGAGCAATAGGGTGACCTAACCTATAAAAAGACTAAGGAACTTTACCAAGATAGCAGGTGTATAAGAGATATTTGACCTGATACCTGGAATTGAGATACTATCAGTGGCGAAATCAGCACTGGAAGTTGATGTATGTATTTAGAATTAACCGAAAAACAAGTTGAATAATAAACTCATGTGTACATACACCTGGGCACTCTTTTCAATCTAACCCAACAAGAAGCCCATGGATGTCAATATATATGAGGGATGATTAATAGCATACTTAAAATTATACTGAATCAGCTTCGAAAAAGTACTTCTTTAAGACAGAAAGTATTTTTTTCATTCTGGCGAAGGTCTTTGTGAAATAAACTTGTAATTCATAAATTGCTCAATATCTTGAAAACGGCAATTAAAGTGGACTTTGGACATTCAAGACAAGACCGACTCAGTTTATAATGCTAAAATCTAGCAGAATCAGACTTATATATTATTTTATATTCTCTGCATAGACAATCATTCTCGTCTTCAAAAATATATTTTTCTGTTTGATTTGAGAAAAGAGTTTCAATTTAATTTATGAATTTAAAGTAGGTTGAAAAGGTACCAAATGTGTCGCGGGGCTAGTTTTCACACTGAAATAAAAAAGTCAAAAAAGTACAACAGCATTTACTCTACCAACCCTGGTATATATTGAGATAGACCAGGGCCTATATAAGACGAAATGGTACGCTAACGAACAGTGAGGAAGAGATTTTGCGAACACTTGTTGATCGCATCGCGTGGTTTCCCAGCAAAAAATACTTCAGCAGTAAGAGTTTAGTTGCGCTTGTTGGTATACAATAAAGTAGGCAGTGCATTCACACTGCATGAATCGGTGGCAATAATGTAAACGAGTAATCAAACTAGTTTATGATCATTCGTTTACGTTATTGCAACCAATTCATGCAGTATCGATGCATGAAAGCTAGTACTGTTTTCCTTCACGCCAACAATGCTATACTCTAGATAATATATCACTTCTGAGCAATATTTCTATTAAAATGAGCAATAATATCAGCGCTATGTAGAAGCTGTTCTAAATCGGGACATCGCCAACAAAAATCAGCGCTGATTCCGTTGTTTTGTAAGCAGTTGGTACTGCCTCCTGCTGAAATAGTGCTCCATTTTTGCTGGGTTATAACCTAATAAGAGAGAATGAATAAATTGGCGGAATGAGCGCCAGGAACATAAAACACTGCTGAGAAGTAAGAGGGTTGGAAGGCATAGAAGTTCGTGGATATTTTCGACGTGATGGCTTTAAGATTGCCAAGTCTCCTCGACCACAACCTAATAGAAATAGAATTCTATGTCAACTACAGTGACTGGTATATTTTCGTCCTTGGAGCAACTACACTCTTCTTTTTATTATTATTCCAATTGTAGATGCTATAGGTCTTCACCTGAGCTGGTACTTTTGGCTTTTATCTGGCTTTCCATTCGATGATCGCCATTTAGGCTTAAGGGCATTAGCGTAGCTAGACAATTTTCCTAGGGGGGGCTATAGCCCCCCTAGCTAAAAATTTATAGACTGAACTTATAGGTTCAATTAATGTTTTATTTCATAAAATTGAATAAAAAATTTGACATCAAAATAACTCGACAATTAATTTATAATAAAGCAGCTAAAAGTAGTTCCACACTTTTCCCAGCAAAAAAATTGTGAGTTGTTCTAAAGGCACAACTTTAAAAGTACTTCCAAAAATGTCCTCAATTATTTTAACTACACAGGAAGTTTTTTACTTCATTTTTTTTCATATTTTAATGTGTAATTTTTTGTTTCTTTTTTTCAAATAGTTAAAAAAAAAGAGTAAGAATAAATAAATTGGTACAAATTATTCAAATTTCGCCACAAAACCGATAAATCCATTATAGAAAAATCGATAATTTAGGAAATTATTCGAGGAAAAACGTTTCAAACAAGCGTCAGAATGCATTAAAAATCATAAAAAAATATAAAAATTATTTTTTTGGGAAAATATCAAAATTTTTTAATTCACATTCAAAACACTGAATTCGGATCTCACCTTAAGAAGTGATGCAAATTCATTACAACGGCTGTTGAAACGGCCGCCAATTTTGCACCACTTCTAGACCCAAAAAGAACATTTTCACTACTTTTTTGGCGACGCTTTTTCGCAGCATTATTAAGATATTAATTTATGAAAGAAGAGTTTTAATATCAATTACTATTTTTTAATTGACTAAACTAAATCAATCATAAGTTCAACCACAGCTTTATTTCATAAATATCTGACTTCAAACATTACCATTGGCAACTGCTACCACAACCCAAGTAATTCGATTGTTCATGAAAGTATTTAGCGGAACTTTGTGCGATTGTATATACTTGTTTAATTTTTATAAAAATTAAAAAAAAAAAACTATTGACATTTATTGAGAAATGGAAAATCATAAATAGAGTTTCAAATTCTGGGGGGGGCTAACATTTTTCTGGGGGGGTCTAAGCCCCCTCCCCAGAGGCCTTCCTACGCTTATGCTTAAGGGCACCTTATACGGTCGGATAAACCCTACGACACAACACGTTGGGGCGACAAATCCGCTAGTATAAGGCCATGTTCGCGTGTTGCGGGGACGTGTTGGCATAAAATCAAAACAACTTTGATTTTTTCCGGTTGGGAGGCACAAATCTTCACGTGTAAGGGGATGTTCGCCAAACATTAACAAAAACAAATTTATTTTCATAATTAAAACAAGCATTTCTGCAATGAAATTAATGAGGGATCGCTAATTCAGCTTGGAATTTTTATTGTTTCTTCCATTTTTACTGAAAAAATGGCTTCAAACCTAACTTTTCGTCCATCTTCATTGTTTGTGTTTATGCTTCTTCTTATTTCTTCATGTTGTTATCATAATTGTTCGTGCAGTGTGAGGGTAAAACTTGAACGAACACACAACAAATAGGCGAACCTCTGTCGTAGTGTTTATCCGACCGTCTAAGGTCCGCTTTAGATGAAGTTGCCAATGCTTAAAATTTTGAACTCGATTTTAGGCTATTGTCATCGACAAATAGTAATCCTTCAAAAAAGCCAACTACGTCAGTCCAGGCAGTGTTATTAGATCCGCCCTCGGAATAAGCATAGTGTTTTTTGTCAATACTTATTATAAGAGATCTATCTATTGTCCTCTCCAAAATTTAAAGTAGGAATTGGGATAAGGTTATTGTTTGAAAATTCTCTAGGTCCGAGTGATAAGAATGAAAAACGAATATATTTTGTGATGATCTAATGTCTAACATACAAGTGACAAAATAACACAAACAGTGAATAGCAAAAGTGATGGTAGTCATAGTACCAATGCTACTATGACATTTGCTGCTCACTGTATATGTATGAATGGAACTTTAATTCCCAAATCGTAATGGTAACAATTTCAACATACTGCATACATTTCATATCCATTCAACACTGCTTGCAGTATAAATACAAACTTGGTAAAACTTACCGATAAATGTGTATCACTACCATCGCTTTTCTCATCGTCGTCAGTAAAATCACCACCAGACAATGGATCCTCTTGGAATATTGGACTATTCGAGCGATGCCCTCGCTGCATAATGGGTGTTAAAGCGGGCGATGGTATGGGCGTGGGCATTTCGCGTATGGGCGAGAGGCACTTGTTATTGATGCCACTGCTTGGTATCTCAAGCAATATTGTCGGTGGGTGCAACAGATTACTCGATGTTGACGATGTCGACGCTGATGGCGATGAGCTCTTGTGCGCATTGAGAACATCTAGAACAGGCACTTCGATAGTGGTCTGACGATAGAACACTGGCGAATCTGGTGGGCCACTGGAGAAACTAACGGGTGTGTGCATCGACGATGTTGATGATTCATCATCACCCGGCGCATCATCTTGGGGACTTGAGACAGTGGGCGTGGTAGAGGGTGAAACAAATACCGAAGCTGTTGTCGAGGGTATTGTGCCAGTTGTTGCATTTGAAGCATTATTGGCCGCTGCAAAATTACGGAACATGGCCAATATCGAGTCGGCACTTGATACTTTGGGTCTTGCTGGAGAACCAATGCGGCTTCGGGGTGGTAGGCCCATGGTGAGGCCACTCAACTGATGATTGTTTGTGCTACCCATTTCACTGCCACTGGTTTGTATGGACCGTAAGCCGAAATCGGTAAGAGCCAAATCGGAACTGGAGAATGAATCACTGCCATGATTGGATGGGGTGCTGTGCGGTGATCGAATGTCATTGGTGCATGGTGAAGGTGGCATAGAACTAGCTCTCAACTGTATATCGGTTGGTAGACTAAGAGCACTAGAATTACGAGTTGCCTATGGTGAAATGAAAAAGATTTCAGATTATTTTTTTTTTTTACAAAAGCCAAGAATAATCTCTTTTTCTCTCGTCCATCCAGTATCCAAGCACTGCTTCTTTTTTGAATTACTGGAGAACTGCTTCGTACATGACGTACAGTCTAGCTACTAAACAAAAATACTCTAGGACAATTTCAACACAGCGTGTTTATGATTCTCAGACAAACATAAGTTGTTCAAATGCGGGTGTATTCTAGTGGATGAAGAAAATGTGATTGCTATTTCGAATTGAGTTAGATGATACTTTTGTTTTGTGTTTTAGAAAAGATCATGATGATTGGGATGGGATCTACAAAGAAGAAGTTTGTTTTCAGTGCATTTCACAGAAAATGATCGCTGATTTTTGTTTTTAGTTTTGTTGATTTTGGCAAATTGTTGCTATAAATTATTCTGTACAAAAACATGGTGCTCTCAATTGCGAACATTTGCTTAATTAGAACATAGATTTTTGATACTTTTCTTCTTGATATCGTTTGATTGTTTCAGAGAAAAGCCTCCCTTTCTTCTTCGTTGCTGGGATGTGTTCGTATATATTGATTCTTTGATTTTGCCTGAGAATCATAACCCTTTTCATGGTACAATAATAAAAAAAGACAAAAAATTTCGTAAGCTCAAACGATAATCATCAATGGAGAATTTTAGTGTAAAAATAAAATAGCCGGTAATTTGTTAAATACTGTAAAATGTAAAAATTGACACCACATCAATTAAAAAAATTCTTAATGCAAAATGTAATTTAATTATTGTTTTATTATTTTTGTTCACAACATTTCAAGGCATAATTTTTCTCAATTAGGGTAACTTGGAAAGAATATTGCTTCGCAAAGGCAAACTTTTCTAAACTCAGAAATAAATTGGAGTAACGTATTAATTTCAAATTCGATAAACGAAAATCAGTTCCTAGATTTACAGTTGATCGTACTTCCGGTCCTCCTTGGAGTACTAGAAACCTTTCAAAGCTAAAGAATAAGAAGAATAAATTGTATACGAAATTTAGAAAAGCCAGATCTGTACTAAAGACTGTGGAAAAGTTCACTCGCCCGAACTGAAACATGTACAGTCAGGCGTGTACAAATTTGTATCTGGCGTTTTCTTTGTCTTTATTGGTCAAGTTCCTTAATCTCCTTTGTCCATAAAAGTTCGAATAACAATTAATTGTACATTAATTTAGTTGGTTTTGGATAAATGGATTTTTATACCCTCCACCATAGGATGGGGGGTATATTAACTTTGTCATTCCGTTTGTAACACATCGAAATATAGCTCTAAGACCCCAAAAAAAAATATATATATTCTGGGTCGTGGTGAAATTCTGAGTCGATCTAAGCATGTCCGTCCGTCTGTTGAAATCACGCTAACTTCCGAACGAAACAAGCTATCGACTTGCAATTTGGCACAAGTAGTTGATATTGATGTAGGTCGGATGGTATTGCAAATGGGCCATATCGGTCCACTTTTACGTATAGCCCCCATATAAACGGACCCCCAGATTTGGCTTGCGGAGCCTATAAGAGTAGCATCTTTAATCCGATCTGGCTGAAATTTGGTACATGATGTAAGTATATGGTCTCTGACAACCATGCAAAAATTGGTCCATATCGGTCCATAATTATATATAGCCCCCATATAAACCGATCGCCAGATTTGACCTCCAGAAGAGCAAAATTCTTCCCATTCGGTTGAAATTTGGTACGTGATATTAGTATATGGTATCCAACAACCATGCAGGAATTGGTTCCTATCAGTCCATAATTATATATAGCTCCCATATAAACCGATCGCCAGATTTGACCTCCGGTGCCTTTTGGAGAAGCAAAATTCATCCGATCTGGTGGAAATTTGATACGTGGTGGTAGTATATGATATTTAACAACCATGCCAAAAGTGGTCCATATCAGTCCATAATCATTTATAGCCCCCATATAAACCGATCCCAAGATTTGGTTTTGGAGCCTCTTGGAGGAGCAAATTTCATCCGAGTGAGTTGAAATTTGTGGATGACAGTCTTTCGTAGAAGTTTCTACGCAATCCATGGTGGAGGGTACATAAGATTCGGCCTGGCCGAACTTACGGCCGTACACTGAAAAATATATTGTCGTGAGGTCAAAGATTTCATGTCTTTAAAATACGAATACAAATTTTGCTTAGCATAGAAGACGCATTTCTCTAAAATAGAGTTATTTTCCTTGTCCAAAAGTCGATAAACTTTTAAATGAAGTCATATTGTCCTTATAATTAAGTGATTTGACTTAAAAATGTGTATCTTAACATGAAAGAAAAAATTTATAGGCTACGGTCAACTTGACTTTAATAATTCAGAAAAATTCTTTAAATTTGTTGTCTTTTTGCATCTTGACTACAAAGCAAAAAATGGTTCAAATATAGGACATGTTTTTCAAAACTTTATTTTAAAGGAGTTTTTTAGTTCAAGCATAGCATAATTTCTACTGGAAGTCGAGTCCTAATTTGGAAAATAAAGTTGCCGTTAACTCGTTTTTAAAGATCTTTGATACCATATGAAGAAAAAAAGCTGAGAAAGCGAAAAATTAAAATTTGCTTCCTAGAAGCAAGTACACAAAACCTAAATTTAAAAGAGAATTGTGTCTTAAAAGTATCCTTACTTGTATTCTCTGCTTCTTTGGCTCGGAATCAATACCAAATTTTTTAAAGTAAAGACAAAATCTTTGGGACCGAGTATGCTTTTTTTCAGTGTATATACTTGTTCAGTCTGAAATGTTTGTATGCCTCTGGCTACCATGGCGAATGTCCGACGGGTGAACTGCTAGAGGGGTTGCAACGACACCAAGCAAGTATGGTCCCATCTAAACCTAATTCGCACACTAGACATGCTAGTGTTTTCCAGACTATCCTAACCTGCACTGACAAGAGCCAAAGTGGTAAGTCACCGAATTGGAGATCATCCGATGAAAAGCCACCCCAAATTGAGCAGATTGTTAATCGTATTCATCGACCGTTGGGTCACAATAGTAAATGCCGAACATTATCGGGAAATTGCCTTGAAGAGAATTGACGTTCTGGACGGACAAACAATTCGGCCGCAGTCTATGGACATTATAACAGGATTCAAAAAGTTTACTTGGATCCAAAGATTTTGACCTTCCTTTAAGGATTTTGGTATTGATTAATAGCCAAAGATGTGGCTTTTTTGAAAACAGGGTATTTTTTAGGGACCAATTTTGTTTAAATCTAGGATCAATCAAATCATAATTTTGATACAAATCTGGTTTATGGAATCTTCATTCTCTTTTGGCTACATATTAATAAAACCATTCACGTACCAACAAATACAAGTTTAAAAATCCAAATTATAACAGAAAAGTAAAAAAAGGTTTTCTTAATTAGAAAAAAAAAAAAGAAAAAACAAAACTATAAACCAAAGATATAAATACTCGAAATAAGTTTTATCCTATGTTTGAAGCCTTTGTATTTAAAATCTAAAGTTTCAACATTTCAGTTAAATTAAAGGCGATTTCTTTAAATCAAAAGTGTTTTTCTTTACTTGCTTTAGTTCATAGACATACGGGGCGCAGACACAGGGGCGCAAATTTCGAAAATTTGTGTTTTAAATTTATTTTGAAACAAAAATAAGAGACCTTCTTTTAATTAAAACTTGATTTTTTAAAGAAATTTGTCCTTAGTAATGTATAAATAGCGTGTCCTAATATTTATGTTGAGTAATCTTTAATATTTTTTTAGCGTAGGACCTTAAGTCAGCTGTCAGTAATTTAAACCGAATATCTTTGTATGCTGTATGGCTACCCAGCCAAGGCCGTATTCAGGGGGGGGGATGAGGGGGATCAAACCCCCCCCCCCCCCGAAATGAATGAATATTTGTATATAAATAAATATATATATTTTAGCTGCATAGAAAAATCTTATCGAAGATGTTGAAGGAAAGCTGAAGGTATTATTTTGAAAACGCTTACCTATAAAACTTGCACAAATCCTAGAATACTAGTTGAAAAGCCCGTCAAACGACGGTCGAAAAAACAAATTGTTTTTGTTCTCGCACCACAAATTTCATTTTTGGAAAATGTATTTCTGCTTTTTATGTGTGTTTGTTGTTCTTTTTGTGAACATGACTCGCTTTGTTTGGCCATAGCAACAACAACGAAACAGCCAAACACACATGTGTAAATGAAATGGCGCAAAACCTGCGAAAAGAACCTGCCTAATTCAGCGATGGAAGCACTTGGAGAGTGCAATAAAGAGATATTTCCAAACGTGCATATTCTTTTAAAAATTTTGGTCACTTTGCCAGTAACTCAGGGATGGAAAATACAATTTTTAAGAAAGTACAAAAAAGGTATTTTTTGAGCGGAAAGGTACTTTTTACTAAATTTCAACAAAAATTTCACTGGAAGATTATTGTCAAGAGACTGAATTTTAAAGAAAATAAAATTTTGAAAAAATTTTCATACAAAAACCTTTTTTGGGCTTTGCCCAAATAAATTTGACAAACATTCTTTTCCTCTGTTGGTTAAGCTACACTTGTAGTTTAGTCAATGTAAGGTTTTAAGCTGCAATAAAAAAACAACAACAATGCTTTAAGAACAAAACCAACAATAACAAAACAAAACGAAGGGAAATAAAATTTTGCAAAAAATTCTATAGAAATAAAGTTTTGCAAAAATATCCTATAGAAATAACATTTTTACAAAATTTTCAATTGAAATAAAATTTTGACAAAATTATCTATAAAAATAAAATTTTGCAAAAATTCTATATAGAAATAAAATTTAGACAACATTTTTTACTGAAATAAAAAATTGAGAATATAGAATCGCATTCTTTTTTCGACTAAAACATTCTTGAAGTTCAATAAAATCCTGTTTTTGACTATATCTTTTACAAAATTGAGATTTTCTTCCCACATGAACATGTCTGTTTTGCAATATTTGTAAAAGACTATTAGCAAATAAGGTTGATAAAGACTTTCTCAAAATATTAAAATATTTTGTCAAAGCTATTGTACCATAAATCGGATATCAACTCAAAAATGTCTACACAAAAGGTACTAAATCATTCGCGGGGGTACTACGGTACTGACCGGGGTGAAAAAGTATTGAAAAAAGTACTTTAGTACTGCATTTTCCATCCCTGCAGTTACTACGTGCTCCTCCGAACGTTCATTTTCAAAAATGAAGAGATTAAAGACGTATCTTAGAAATTCGACTGGTGAGAGTAGTCTCAATGGATTGGCATTAATGTCGGTTCATCGCCGAATAAATGTGCCGACTGAAGAAGTCATTGATTTATTTGCTGCCCAAAAAGCCCGTCGGCTCAATTTAATATTATAAAAATATTGTATACATACCTTTGCATAAATAAAATTTTCTACACATGAGATTATATGAATATTTTTTTGTTTTAAAGATTTCTTAAATAGCGTTTAAATTCAACTTGGTAAAGGAAATTTTATCAAACCTAATGAATCACTTTTTGAATCAAATAAATCGGTATTGAAATTGAGTTGGTTTTCATTACAAATTAAATTTTTTGATCAATACAATCCACGTTAAACGATAGTACATTAACCAAATAAACAAAAAAAAAAAATTAAACAAAACGAAAATTCTGAGTCAATGATAAAATTTCCCTTGAAATGAAAAAATTTCAATTTCTTTCGTTTGTAATGTAAACGGTTTCAATTGAAGTGAAAATGTGAAACGTAAGTTTTCAAAAATTTGCCTTATTCGCATTGATGTGGTGTAAATTTTATAAGCAACGAAAATAAATGTATTAACAACGATATTCATCCATTTTATATTCTTCTTAGTAATAACATCTTAATACCAACAAAAAAGAAACCAACAATCTTTATCTAAATACCTCTGATCCTGAACTCATTTCAGCTGAAACTTTATTTAGCAATCTGGCAAAAGTTACTTTCTTCTCCAATTTGGGATCATTAATTGCCCGCTCTACAGTGGCTGATGTTAGTGATCCGGTATTTTCCGAAAATGTGGTCTCCTTTTGATCACTCTCTGAATCGATGGTACTGGTCAATAAACGATTCTCAGACAATGAAATCAATTCGCCCAAATTCATTTTTGGCTTAGCGGTTTGGGCAGCAGGTGAAACCAGCTGTTGCAGTATTTGTTTTTTTTCGGCAGCATTTTTCTTCACTGGGGTTGAATTGTTGCGCTTTTTGCGAGGTGACGGTGAACCTGTAGAGAAATTTGTGATGTAAAGAAGAATAGAAAAAAAAACGAAACAGAAAAATTGTAATTAATTTTTTTTTGGGAAAATAGTGATTAATCAATACAATCAAGTAACAATGTTTTTTGTCTATCTATTTTGTTATTTTATTAAATTTCGAAATTATATTTAAACATCGAAAGGAAGGAACTAAAACAAAGATTTTCAATGACAGTTTTTGGGTTTGTTTTTTGGGTGAGATTCGTTCTATTTGCATTGTAGATAAATGCTTGTTTTAGACTATTGAGTACAGATGGTATACTAGAGCATCTAAGGATAGGCAAACTAGGATTATTTTGGTGTTCAGCTAATTTAGGTAATAATTTCTATCAATTACATTTATCTAAGTCATGCAAAATGAATAAAAACAAAATGGCATCCACATTACTAAGAAATAATAAAAATAATGACTCTCACATACTAGGAATGCAATTAATGTTGATTATAAAAGTTGTATGGTAAAGGATAAATGATGTGGCTAATGCTAGTCAATTTAAGATAAACAGTGCCTTGAATATTTTCACAAAAAACTGTGTCGTTTGAATTAGAAACACTTTGTATCAGTCCGTTTGTAGTATTATCTATGCGTTAAACGAGAGATATTCCTATTGATCTGTTATAGATCTTTCGGTTTTATTTCTGACTACTTCCTCAGATGTTCTTTATTATTATGAATGACAAAATAAAAAATGCTTGTTCAAATCTCACCAGCGGAATTTTTTATTAAATATTTTTGTAAAAAATTATTTTTTTATGTTATACATAGTTTTTATTTTGTTTTTTGTTTTTTTTTTTTGACATTAAAAATTATAGTAGTTTGCAAAACCTTATCAAAAGAACTTCCATTGAAGTGAAAAAGTCAAACGGCACAGGTTCAAATACCAGCCGGATGAATTTATTATTATTATTTTAAATTTTTATTGATTTTCTGGTCTTCTTTGCGAAATTTAAGTGTCCAAAACTTAAAATTTTCACTCAAAATGGCCTAATTCCGTACTTTCTAAGACTTGTCCGAAAGGACTGCATCGGAAGTGGAAAAAATTGATAGGGGATCGCGGGATGCGCTTTAAAAGAACATTTTGTGGACTTATCCAAAAGGTCTGCATCGGAAGTATAAAAAAATTGATGAAATGTTTGTGGAACAACTTCCAATTTTTTTTTGCTGGGATCTTTTATCTTTTATGCGATCTCGTTGAAATTTTGTAAGCCAGGTATATATTGAGCTGACTGCACGCATAGAAGGAATATGATCACCTCAAACATGCTTTAAGAGCAAAATGTTATTTTTGTATGGTGACCATGTAACATGTTTGCCACTAAAATGTTATTTTCTCGTCAAATATAACCTGCTTGCCGAAATCAGATTCATGATTTCCGTCCATATTTCTATATACAGTGGGGAGCAAAGCCGAGTGCATGTTTACCACCTTTTTTGCCTAATAAAAAAATATCTGTTGAGTCTAATTGCTAAAATATTTATGTTATTTATACTTTATTATTAAAATAAAATACAAATAAGCCTGCATCCAGTGAGTAGGACACCAATTACCATGCGATCTTTTATGTTACATTGATACAAATGCGAGAATAAAAACACTACTAGTAAATAACAATGTTCGTATGCAGTGTCTTGCAATCTTAAACCAATCGACATCGTAACAACGCTCGGTAAACAAAAAACGAGGTTGGCACTTAAGCGTGATTGCACTCAACAACAACAATTACTAGCAGTTGGCATTAGTTCAAGAGAATTGAGAATGTACCAAATAAGAGAATACCAAACTGCTGAGATATGGGTAACCAATTTGTGTGATTGCTTTACTACGGTGTTTTTGAGAGACCAACACTCAGACTAACAAACACCGAGAGTCGTCGGTTGCATTGGATATGGGTGGTTGAATTTTTTTTACCAATTGGTGTTTTAAGATTGCAAATGTTGATGTTTACTAAATACACTGGTCGGTTGCGGTAGATCGCAGCCGTTCTCTGCTACACACCGCAATTTTTATCCGATTTGCATGAAATTTAAAATCTCCAGGTATTTTTAGGTCCACGAGTAGTTGTTCCAAATGTGGTGTGTATCGGAACAGGCTTTGTATAGTTCCCATATAAACCGATCTCCCGATTTGACATCGTGGACTTTTACAAATTGCTCGAACTCTGTAGGTACTTTAGGTCCACAAATAGGTGTGCCGAATATTGTGCATATTGGTCCATGTTATAGTATAGCCCCCATATAGACCGATATCCCGTTTTGACTTCTTGAGCTCCTGGAAATCGCAATTTTTATCAGAGCTATCGAGCTCGTTCGAGAAATGCGGGTAAACATCTATGGAATTTAAATTTAAAATCATATGAAAGGCGTTTTTTCATCGGACTTTTTTGCACGCTTAGACGAGTAGATTAAGATTTCTCTAAAACTCAATCAAAATTGTTCTTATAAATCCGAAATCTGATGTAGTCTCAATATGTAGAAACTTTCGATTTAACTTCGGAAAACGTACTAGTTGAACCGAACTCCTTAGGAATGTATCTGCCATCAAACTCACTGAAATTCTATATATTTTCAAGGAATCCGTTACGACGAAGAATTTTGAAAGGAAACTATGGTTAATTGTGGTGGATATTTACCATTCGGCCTGAGTGAACTTAATACCGTATATAGTTGTTTTTATCTAATGCCTCATACACATTAGGCTCGAAGTCTACTAAAAGAGAATTTTAAATCCCTTGAGGCAACTGAGAATTGACATCCAGTTACGAGTGGATTTTGGGAAGTGTAATGTGAGTGAGGTATAGGTTAGGTTAGGTTATGTGGCAGCCCGATGTATCAGGCTCACTTAGACTATTCAGTCCATTGTGATACCACAGTGGTGAACTTCTCTCTTATCACTGAGTGCTGCCCGATTCCTTGTTAAGCTCAATGACAAGTGACCTCCTTTTTATAGCCGAGTCCGAACGGCGTTCCTCATTCCAGTGAAACCACTTAGAGAAGCTTTGAAACCCTCAGAAATGTCACCAGCATTACTGAGGTGGGATACTCCACCGCTGAAAAACTTTTTGGTGTTCGGTCGTAGCAGGAATCGAACCCACGACCTTGTGTATGCAAGGTGGGCATGCTAACCATTGCACCACGGTGGCTCCATTGCACCACGGTGGCGGCGTGGATCAGTGGTTGGTACGTTCGCCTTGCATGCCAAGGGTCCTGGGTTCGATCCCTGCTTCGACGGAGTGAGGTATAACATAGACTCTAACTTACAATGTAATAGACAACATTAGGAACAAAAGTATAACTTTTGTACTTTGTCCATTGCGGCAGGTATATAAGATTTGGCCTGGTCAACTTTCATCCGTTTATTATTGTTTACAAATTTAAACCCCGAAAGTAGCGACTTTAAAATTTAACTTTTCAACAATTGCAAAAGTTGTATGTCGACTTTTTAAAATGTCCAAAAATCGACATTAAAAATCGTAAAGTCGAAACTCAAAAAGTCTACTTCTTCATTCTCATTACTATCCCGAAATTATTATTCTTATTACGATTTCTAAAATTATAATCAGAAAAAGGTGTTTATCGTAAAAATTTAGAATGAAAACTCCCAACAAGAGGTGGGCCATATAATCGGTTGTCCCTATTAATAAGTTCATGTACTCACCATTTACTCAGCAAATAATCGCCATATATCGCAATTTGAAACATTTAAATCTTAATGGCAGATTATAAATATGTATAAAAACCAACATTAATGCATTCCTTTTGTGAGCTTAAATAACAGTGTCTATAAAATAAAAATCAATTTTGTTGTCTAATACATGCATATGAGCAACTACAAATTTAAATGATAGTAAAAATCATGCACAACCAATAATAAAAAAAAATAATAATAATTAAAACAAAATCATTTGTCAATTGCATTCACATTCAATGGATTAACATAGACATAACATTGACACATAAATACTATTAAATATTAAAAATGTTTTTTTTTATTCATTTAGTATAGTTATAAATTCGCCCACCAGCAGCCACAAAAGTATTCCTTAAAAAATCATTTTTTTATTTAGTATTTGTTGTTGTATAAATTCAATTAAAAAAGATATTATTAATTAATTTCTATATTTATTGAAGATGCACATAATTTTTTCTTTTCTCATAAAATTTTCCTAAAATATTCTCTTTCATGAAAAAAGTCTGTGTAAGTTTTTTTGTTCTTCAGTTTATTTGCTAGGGATAAGCTTATGTGCAACTAAAGCATTTATCCAATTAAAAATTATTTCTTTGTTTCTGTATTTTTTTTTTTTAATATTTTATTTACAACATTTTATGTTTGCATTCTAAAATTTAAGATATGGGAAAGGCAACATTTTACAATTTTCCAACACAAGGTAAATTCTACATAAAATTATGTAATTTTACATATTTTGTGGTAAAGAAATGAGATATAGCTTAAAAGGGCAGTGAGTCCGTTGTGGGGTTGTCTTCGGATTTGGAAATTTTGAAATATTTTCCGTTATCACAAATAGAAAAGTCATTACTATAGCTTGAAATTTTGAATGAAAACTGAGTTTCGAATTAGGATTAGGGTCATGTTCAGTTTTCATTGTTGGAAAAGACTTCAATTATTCAAATATTAGGGTTTTATGATAACGTTTAAGTTTAGGTCGGTATTGTTTATTTCATTAGTGTTGAAAAAACATGTCTTATTCAGGTTTTGTCAAATTTAATTTAGTCAGCAAACATTTTAGATTGTGCCTGGAAAAGAAAATTTCTATAAGAAATAATATGGTATGGTTCCATTATGTATGAAAAATATATCACACAAATGGCCTCTGGAGCACATATTCCCCAATTGGTCCAAATTTTCGATGACGTTGAGGCCTTTGTAAGATTCTATGCTGTTAATATACTGATTTATATCATCCTTTGGCTCTTGAATTTGCACTGGATTATCCAAATACACATTTTCCTTCAAATAATCCCAAAGAAATAAGGTCAAGGTACGCAAAAGTGTCAGTGTTTCGTTGACCTTAATTAGATTAATACGTTGTTCCTCAATGGTTGAAATTGGATTACCCATGGTTAGGTAAGGTTAGGTGCCACTATACCTAATACCTAATATACCGATATTTCAGGCTCACTTAGACTATTCAATCCATTGTGATACCACAGCGGTGAACTTCTCTCTGCCCGGAGTGCTGCCCGGTTCCATATTGAGCTCAATGGCAAGGGACCTCCTTTTTATAGCCAAGTCCGAACGGCGTTCCACATTGCAGTGAAACCACTTAGATACGCTTTGAAACACTCACAAATTTCATCCGTATTACATGAAGGGGATAGTCTAGATAGACTTGGTGTTCTACTGAAACTGGGTTTGAACCCACCAACATTGCACCACGGTGGCTCCCATATATGTGCCCATCATCTACAAAAATAGAAACAATGGCACGGGCAAGGGAAGACAGGTTTTTAAATTTATTAGCTAGAACACAAACGACCAGGAACATTTTTAAATATTTTCGTGTTTGGTGACCATTGCACTTCTATTACAACAAATTTTGACTCTTAGAAGTGGCACTAAAAGTGTTACTAGCAAAAAAGGCGACACAAATAGTGGTGCACTTATTTATAACTGAAGCGTTACAATTAAGCTCATTTTTATCACAGTGATCTGCATAGAATTGTGAAATAACTTTTGATTTTCGTTATTGATATTTACTAATCTAACAATTCCATTTATTCCCATTTTATTACAAACCATTCATTGAAATTTAATCCGGTTTGTCTACTATAAAATTTTCTCTGCATACTTTTAGGCGTTACACACTTCCACTCAAGACATTATGATAAAAAATGAAATTTTTTCACAAATGTAGAAAAACTAAGGGGTGATTTTTTAGCTATTATCTTCTTGGAAACACAGGTTTAAGCTGCCGACGCACGTTTCGTGTTTAATTTCAAACATCTTTAGTCAATAATTTAACCATCTTAAAAACGAACAACGCTTGCTCTGTTACAAAAGTTCATAACGTGAATGATTGTGCTCAGCGACGAAGCTCATTTTGGATTGACGGTCAACTACACACAAAAAAAATTTTCTGATTCAATCACGAAATTAATTGATCCAATTAATTTTTAATTGAAATGTCTTCAATTACAGAAATGATAGTATCAATTAAAAAATTAATTGAAGGTCAATTAAAAAGTTATTTGATCCAATTAAAAAATTAATTGATACTATTATTTTTGTGATTGATTTTTGTTTCAATTAAAAAATTTGTTGAATCAATTAAATTTTTAATTGAATATTTTTAAAACTCAATTAAAATTTTAATTGGAAAAATTTTCGTGAAATTTTTTTGTGTGTAGAAGCATTGCCAAAGTTACCAATACAGTTGGTAACTAGTTTGGAGCGGTTTATTGCTTGGTGGCATCATTGGGCCGTACTTCTTCAAAGATGATATGAATCGTAACGTAACTGTGAATGGTGAAATGATAGTAAATTTTTTGCCAAAATGGAAGAGCTTGATTTGCATGACATGTGGTTTCCACAAAACGATGTCACATGCCACACAGCAGTGGCATGTGACATCCATTGGCAGCTTAGATCGTGCGATTTAAGGCCTTTAGACGATTTTTGTGGGTCTATGTTAAAGCTCACACCTTTACAGACAAGATACCGTCCGAAATGTTGCAAAGAATATTCCACAATTTTATTTTATGTGCTATTTTTATACCCTCCACCATAGGTTGGGTTAGGTTAGGTTAGGTTAGGTTAGGTTAGGTTATGTTAGGTTAGGTTAGGTTAGGTTAGGTTAGGTTAGGTGACAGCCCGATGTATCAGGCTCGCTTAGACTATTCAGTCCATTATGATACCACATTGGTGAACTTATCTCCCCCATAAAGTATATATATTCTGGATCGTGGTGAAATTCTGAGTCATGTCCGTCTGTTGAAATCACGCTAACTTCCAAACGAAACAAGCTATCGATTTGAAACTAGGAATAAGTAGTTGTTATTGATGTAGGTCGGATGGTATTGCAAATGGGCCATATTGGACCTCTCTTACGCATAGCCACCATATAAACCGACCCCCAGATTTGGCTTGTGGAGCCTCTTAGAGAAGCAAATTTCATCCGATCCGGTTGAAATTTTGTACGTGATGTTGCGTGTTGATGGTCTCTAACAACCATGTAAAAATTGGTCCATATCAGTCCATAATTTTACATAGCCCCCATCCGGTTGAAATTCGGTACGTGGTGTTAGTATATGGTCTCTAACAACGATACAAAAATTGGTATATATCGGTCTATAATTATATCCCCAGATTTGAACTCCGGAGCCTCTTGGAGGAGCAAATTTTGTAGCCTCTTGGAAGAGAAAAATTCATCCGATTCGGTTGAAATTTGGTACATTGTGTTAGTATGTGGCCCATGACAACCATGCCAAACTTGGTCCATATCGGTCTATAGTCATATATAGCCCTCAGACAAACCGATCCCCAATCACAAAAATTGGTCCATATAGGTTCATAATTGTATATAGCCCCTATATAAAGCGACCCCCGTATTTCAATCCTGGCTCTCTATTTACCGCGTTCATATCGGTTCGTAATTATTTGTAGATTTCTTTATACATATACCGGTCAAGAACTGAATTATATACGTATTTAATCGGTCTTTGTATACCCTACCCTATAGGACGGGGGTATATTAACTTTGTCATTCCGTTTGTAACACATCGAAATATTGCCCTAAGACCCCATAAAGTATATATATTCTGGGTCGTGGTGAAATTCTGAGTCAATCTAAGCATGTCCGTCAGTCCATCAGATATTGCAAAAATTGGTCGAAATCGGTCCATAATTATATATAGCCCCCATATAAACCGATCCCCAGATTTGACCTCCGGAGCCTCGCGGAAGAGCAAATTCGTCCGATTCGGTTGAAATTTGGTACGTGGTGTTAGTATCTAAGCATGTCCGTCAGTCCATCAGAAATTGCAAAAATTGGTCGAAATCGGTCCATAATTATATATAGCCCCCATATAAACCGATCCCCAGATTTGACCTCCGGAGCCTCGTGGAAGAGCAAAATTCGTCCGATTCGGTTGAAATTTGGTACAACCATGCAGGAATTGGTCCATATCGGTCCATAATTATATGTAGCCCCCATATAAACCAATCCCCAGATTTGACCTCCGAAACCTCTTGGAGGAGCAAAATTCATCCGATTCGGTTGAAATTTGGTACATTGCGCTAGTATATGGCCGCTAAAAGCTATGCTTAAATTGGTCCATATCGGTCTATAGTTATATATAGCCCATGGCCAATCACACAAAACTTGGACCATATCGCCAAAAGTAATCTACCAAAATTTTATTTCTATAGAATATTTTGTCAACATTTTATTACTATAGAAAGTTTTGTCAAAATTTTATTTCTGTAGAAAATTTTGTCAAAATTTTATTTCTATAGAAAATTTTGTCAAAATTTTATTTCCACA
The DNA here is from genome assembly GCF_050003625.1 of Haematobia irritans. NCBI lineage: Eukaryota > Metazoa > Arthropoda > Insecta > Diptera > Muscidae > Haematobia > Haematobia irritans. The sequence goes on along the minus strand of NC_134399.1, from coordinate 62,133,390 downwards.
GAAAATGTTGTCAACATTTTATTTCTATAGAAAATTTTATCAAACTGAATTACATACGTATTTAATCGGCCTTGTTTTTTGTTTAATATATCCCCCGTATGGACTAACTTACAATTTAGAAGACGGTATTAAGGAAGTTTTAAGATAACTTGTCATTGGTAAGTTTTACCGCAACTCAAGTAATTCGATAGTGGATGACAGTCTTTAGTAGAAGTTTCTACGCAATCCATGGTGGAGAGCAGAACTGTGGGATCGGAGCCGGAGTCGGAGTCTTGGAGTCGGAGTCTGAAGATTTTGCTGGAGTCGGAGCCGGAGTCGTATAAATTTTGCTCGACTCCGGCGAAACAAAATTTGAAAAACACTTCATATCTTTGTAGCAAAAGAAATATTTCGACAAATTAGATTCGATTGGGGTTTTTAATCGAACAACGAAGTACTTTATTTCAGGCCATTCAAAGTGTATTTATATGGGTGAAATTAAACGGTGATATAAAGAGTAGGTTTTACTAGAATATGGGCTGAATTGATCAATTGTATAGTCTATTTTTAACATATTAAACTATAAATTTTTAAGCCTATATATACTCTTGATAAAGGTACAATTTTAAGGAAATATAGCAGTAGAGCCTAAAGTTCTGAATCTTTGGCAGGCATGTTGAGTTCGAAGATGGGTCATACCGAACAATTTTGTGATATAGCACCTACATATAAAACCATCTCCGATTTGTTTTAAGAAATTTTTCCCAGTCTAAAATTTTCATAAGATTTGTCAGAAATTTTGAGTTATTTGAGATCCATTAATAAATGCGGAAATTTCACATCGGCCCAGATTTTGTATATGGAGATAATTATTTGAGAAATCTCCATGTATACCCGATGTCCTTAGAAGCTGTAATTTTAAATTAAACCTCTGCCAACGTGCCATCTGAGGCGGACTTTTGGGAGAAAGTTTGTTTCATCAATGTCACTCGAAATTCTTTACATTAAATTAATGGCCTCTAATGTCCATAACTGATAAACCATTTATAAATCGATGTTTCGCCATTTTAATTCTATAGAAACAATATTTGTAACTGTCCAGCTCTTCCTGTCATCTGTTGTATGGTAGTGGTTATTTAAAATTCCGCCTGTCCTAATTTATAACAGTTTATGTTTGTTTTATATATCCGACACATTACATTTTTTAACATCTAAACTTTCAATGTGATTAATCCGACATTTCAATTTTTGTGTATTTTTCTTTTTTATATAGATTTATTTTTTTTATAAAATGCCTATATAAACCAATACCAGGATTTTACTTCTTAAACATCTGGAATCCTAATTATTTTTTGAAATTTTGTGTTTTTATAAATTCATATTCTGGATATTGTTGTTATCTACCCATATTTGGATGTGGTCTCTATATATTTCTTGTGTCGTATTTTAATTTATTGGGCTGAAATTAAAATGTAGAGTTACATCCCTAAAATGCTGAGGTTTGCCGTCGAGTCGTATCAAAATTTAAAATTAGAGTTCTTTTGTACATATAAACATATATGGCAAAATAGAGTACTTATATCGGTCAATTTTTGGGACACTATACCTTGAAATTACAATTGGAATACTGAGATTTAGGTACACCACCTGGAGTCGACTCCGGAGTCGGAGTCGAGGCTAGGTTAGGTTAGGTTAGGTGGCAGCCCGATGTATCAGGCTCACTTAGACTATTCAGTCCATTGTGATACCACATTGATGAACTTCTCTCTTATCACTGAGTGCTGCCCCATTCCATGTTAAGCTCAATGACAAGGGACCTCCTTTTTATAGCCGAGTCCGAACGGCGTTCCACATTGCAGTGAAACCACTTAGAGAAGTTTTGAAACCCTCAGAAATGTCACCAACATTACTGAGGTGGGATAATCCACCGCTGAAAAACTTTTTGGTGTTCGGTCGAAGCAGGAATCGAACCCACGACCTTTTGTATGCAAGGCGGGCATGCTAACCATTGCACCACGGTGGAGTCGAGGCTAATAAGAAATGCTGGAGTCGGAGTCGAGCAAAATTGTCTCTACTCCACAGCCCTGGTGGAGGGTACATAAGATTTGGCCTGGCCGAAATTACGGGCGTATATACTTGTATAAGTTTCCAATAGCTCTTAAAAAACCGCCTTTTATTATAGTGAAAATTAACGAAATGAAAAAGTGACACCGTCTGACAAAAGGGACATATATTAAACGCCATTCGGTGGCACAAAAGTACCGCAAAACTGGAAGTATGTATAAAACTAGCTATAAATCGGTATTTACCGCTTAATATGCTTATCCTCATTTTTACTAAAGACACTGGAGAGATTGCAATATCTATCTATCTACCTACAATTATTTATTTAAAATTGGTTTCAAGCGGACAACATGGGGTCAGATTTATGAAGAGATTATTTATTGAATACGAAGTTCTATCAGCTATAATGTGAAGTGTTTCTATGAACAGGTTTTGCTATTCCTATAGAAGGTATATAGTAGTCGGGAAAAAATTATCAAATGGTCCAATCTTCAAGACCGAAAGAAGAGAGACCATTAAAGAAGATCATGGAGTGGTGTCTGTGCTTATTGAAGCCTCAATTAAAACAAAAGAAAAAAAAAATAGATATAAATTCCTCTAATGTGATGTTGCATATATTGCCCTTGGACATATTGACCAAAACAGTTAACAAGAATAACAGAACTAAAATGTTTTATCGTCCACAAATTTCAAACAATAATTTCATAAAGCTTTGCGTTGCGCTGTATACACAGTCCGGATATTAGTTTGTTGAAATTTACGATAATGCGTTTGCGACACCAAGCATTGTTCGATGCCTGATTTTAACTCCAATGGTCTTTCAATATGTGTGTCCTGTATAATAAATTGAAATAAACATTACCTTACCTTTATAAATTTTCTTTTCTAATAAGCCAATAAGTGAAATTTCGACAAATGGACTCAATTATTTGGTATATCTTAATATTGAATGTATTTTGGTGTGTGTTAATAATTCTGGGGTATCTACCAGGTTGGGGGACAATTATTTAAGCATGTGCCAAAAGCCAAATTTATTTGTACAGGTTTTGAGTGCAAAGTGTTGCTGATATTTTATTGTCTTATAAAGTTTTTATCAACAGTGTCGATAGGCTGGGGAGAAAGGGTCTACGGTATAAAGCGGGGGTAACATTTGCTAGTGCATTGTGGAATTGAGAGATATCTTTAGAAATATTTTGTACACTATGAGGGAGCGACGGCTGGAAAACCAAAAATCAATAGGAATAGGGTTTCCACTTTCTTCATGTTTCACAAATACTTGAATGGTTAAATTATTGGTTAAAATTTCGTGGAGTTGATTTTCAATAGTCCAATAGCACATTGGTTAAAACATTAAAAAAATATTCGTATTGTTTATTAATTGTATTAAGATATTTTATATTTTTGCGTGAATAAAAAATATGAAGCTAAGTTAAACAATTATCGTTTCACAATTAACACCGGCCACTTAGAAAAGGTAGAAACAAATTGAGTAAAGCTTGCAGAAAAGGTTTGTGTTGTGGTAAAAACTTGGTATCCCATTGATTTTGTGATAGAGGGAGGGCCTCATCGTTATGAACCAATTTACTTGAAAAGTGCACGAGACCGTTGAGAGGTAAAATTCATTCTTAGCCATTACCTAAAGCGGACCTTACACGGTCGGATAAACACTACGATAGAGGTTCGCTTATTTGTTGTGTGTTCGATCAAGTTTTGCCCTTACACTGCACGGACAAATATGATGACAAAACGGAAAAATAAGGAGAAGCATAAACATAACCCAGCAAAAAAATTTGGAAGTTCTTCCAAAGGCACAACTTTAAAAGCATATCCAGAAGATTCACTCCCAATGATGTTCTTTATTTTAAGGAAGTTCTTTTAATTCAATTTTTTATAACTTGTTTTTTTTTCATACTTTAACCGCCATTTTCATAAAGCTCCATTAGGGTTCCGTTAACTAACCAACTTTTAAACCGTATTATGGACGAAGCTGTCATCTTGCATATATATTCCATATGCCAGTTAGGAACTTAACTGACGAAACTTTTTCAGTTAAAGTTAACTGGAGAGAAGATATTTGCAATTTATTTTCTGTCAACTGGCAGTTAAAGCCTAACGGAGCTACATGAAAATGGCCGTAAATGGGTAATTTTAACTTTTTTTGTTTCAAATAAGTTAAAAACAGAGTAAGAATTCATATAATGGTACAAATCATTTAAATTTTGTCGAAAAAAATGCTAAATCCAATTTGAAAAAATTGTGCATTTTTGAAAATATTTGAGGTCAAACGTTTCCGACAAGCGTTAGAATCCATTAAAAATTCTAAAAAAAATATAATAATTATTTATTTGACAAAATATTACAGAATTTTTTAATCTACATCCAAAACATTGAATTCGGATCACACCTAAAGAAGTGATGGAAATTCAGTGCAACGGCTGTTGAAATGGAGGACTTCCGTTCTATGGGAAACCATGAAGATATACGAAAAGGTTTGGTCGAAGCCATTTTTAACTAAAAAACAAGTAAGGAAAGTCTAAAGTCGGGCGGGGCCGACTATATTATACCCTGCACCACTTAGTAGATCTAAATTTTCGATACCATATCACATCCGTCAAATGTGTTGGATGCTATATATAAAGGTTTGTCCCAAATACATACATTTAAATATCATTCGATTTGGACAGAATTTGATAGACTTCTACAAAATCTATAGACTCAAAATTTAAGTCGGCTAATGCACTAGGGTGGAACACAATGTTAGTAAAAAAATATGGGAAACGTTTAAATCTGAAGCAATTTTAAGGAAACTTCGAAAAAGTTTATTTATGATTTATCGCTCGATATATATGTATTAGAAGTTTAGGAAAATTAGAGTCATTTTTACAACTTTTCGACTAAGCAGTGGCGATTTTACAAGGAAAATGTTGGTATTTTGACCATTTTTGTCGAAATCAGAAAAACATATATGTGGGAGCTATATCTAAATCTGAACCGATTTCAACCAAATCTGGCACGCATAGCTACAATGCTAATTCTACTCCCTGTGCAAAATTTCAACTAAATCGGAGCAAAAAATTGGCCTCTGTGGTCATATGAGTGTAAATCGGGCGAAAGCTATATATGGGAGCTATATCTAAATCTGAACCGATTTCAACCTAATTTGGCACGCATAGCCACAATGCTAATTCTACTCCCTGTGCAAAATTTCAACCAAACTGGGGTAAAACTCTGGCTTCTGGGACCGTATTAGTCCATATCGGGCGAAATATATATATGGGAGCTATATCTAAATCTGAACCGATTTCTTCCAAAATCAATAGGGATCTATTCTGAGCCAAAACACATACTTGTGCCGAATTTGAAGTCGATTGGACTAAAACTGTGACCTAGACTTTGATTACAAAAATATGTTCACGGACAGAGGGACAGACGGACATCGCTATAGCAACGCATAGCAACAATGCTAATTCTACTCCCTGTGCAAAATTTCAACTAAATCGGAGTTAAAAATTTGCCTCTGTGGTTATATGAGTGTAAATCGGGCGAAAGCTATATATGGGAGCTATATCTAAATCTGAACCGATTTCAACCAAATTTGGCACGCATAGCAACAATGCTAATTCTACTCCCTGTGCAAAATTTCAACTAAATCGGAGCAAAAAATTTGCCTCTGTGGTCATATGAGTGTAAATCGGCCGAAAGCTATATATTGGAGCTATATCTAAATCTGAACCGATTTCAACCAAATCTGGCACGCATAGCTACAATGCTAATTCTACTCCCTGTGCAAAATTTCAACTAAATCGGAGCAAAAAATTGGCCTCTGTGGTCATATGAGTGTAAATCGGGCGAAAGCTATATATGGGAGCTATATCTAAATCTGAACCGATTTCAACCTAATTTGGCACGCATAGCCACAATGCTAATTCTACTCCCTGTGCAAAATTTCAACCAAACTGGGGTAAAACTCTGGCTTCTGGGACCGTATTAGTCCATATCGGGCGAAATATATATATGGGAGCTATATCTAAATCTGAACCGATTTCTTCCAAAATCAATAGGGATCTATTCTGAGCCAAAACACATACTTGTGCCGAATTTGAAGTCGATTGGACTAAAACTGTGACCTAGACTTTGATTACAAAAATATGTTCACGGACAGAGGGACAGACGGACATCGCTATATCGACTCAGGAGCCCACCCTGAGCATTTTTGCCAAAGACACCATGTGTCTATCTCGTCTCCTTCTGGGTGTTGCAAACATATGCACTAACTTATAATACCCTGTTCCATAGTGTGGAGCAGGGTATAAATATGGGAAACATTTAAATCTGAAGCAATTTTAAGGAAACTTTGCAAAAGTTTATTTATGATTTATCGCTCGATATATATGTATTAGAAGTTTAGGAAAACTAGAGTAATTTTTACAACTTTTCGACTAAAAAATGTTGGTATTTTTACCATTTTTGTCGAAATCAGAAAAACATATATATGGAGGCTATATCCAAATCTGAACCGATTTCAACCAAATTTGGCACGCACAGCAACAATGCTAATTCTACTCCCTGTGCAAAATTTCAACTAAATAGGAGCAAAAAATTGGCCTCTGTAGTCATATGAGTGTAAATCGGACGAAAGCTATATATGGGAGCTATATCTAAATCTGAACCGATTTCAACCAAATTTGGCACGCATAGCTACAATGCCAATTCTACTCCCTGTGCAAAATTTCAATTAAATCGGAGTAAAAGATTGGCCACTGTGGTCATATAAGTGTAAATTTGGCGAAAAATATATATGGGAGATATATCTAAATCTGAACCGATTTCAATAAAATTTGGCACACTTGACAGCACTACTAATTGAACTCCTAGTGCAAAATTTCAACCGATTTGGGCCAAAACTCTGGCTTCTAGGACCGTATTAGTCCATATCGGGCGAAAAATATATATGGAAGCTATATCTAAATCTGAACCGATTTCAATAAAATTTGGCACACTTGAATATAGTACTAATTGTTTTTCTTGTTTCTCTGGCTTGTGGGGCCATATAAGTCCATATCGGGCGCAATATATATATGGGAGCTATATCTAAATCTGAACCGATTTCTTCCAAAATCAATAGGGTTCTATTCTGAGCTAAAACACATACTTGTGCCAAATTTGAAGTCGATTGGACTAAAACTGCGATATAGACTTTGATTACAAAATGTGTTCACGGACTGACGGACATGGCTATATCGACTCAGGAGCCCACCCTGAGCATTTTTGCCAAAGACACCATGTGTCTATCTCATCTCCTGCTGGGTGTTGCAAACATATGCACTAACTTGTAACAGGGTGTAAAAAAAAGACTCAAATGAACTTCCTGTGCAGTTAAAATAAAGAACATCTTTGGGAGGGCAATTTTGGAAGTTCTTTTAAAGTTGTGCCTTGAGAAGAACTTCCAAATTGTTTTGCTGAGTAGTCCATTAATTTAAACGTGAGCGCGTATTAGTTTTATTTTTCTTTTCCCATAAAAGTAGTCAAAAGTAGAGTTTCCAATTAGGTTAGGTGCAGTGGCACCTAGGGGTTTTCCCGTGAGCAAGATCCCGGTATTTTGCCATATTTTTGTTCCTGCTTTCCTGGGAACTAAGTGAGGGGATTCCTGGGAATTTTTCATCATAGCATTTTATATTTATCATTGTTTTATACTCATCACCATAAGGTGGTGATGGGGGTATAATAAGTTTGTTGTTCCGTTTGTAACACATCGAAATATCGATTTCCGACTATGATCATGGATAAATTCTAAGACGATATAACAATATCCGTCTATCCGGCTATTTGGCTGCCTATCTGTTGTAATAACGCTACAGCCTTCAATAAATTTTGCATTAGGCAGTCAAGTTCGAAGATGGACTATATCGGTCACTTGTAAACTATATACAGTGACTTATAAACTAATCCACCGGTTTATATGGAAGCTTCTTGAGCATAGAGACCCAGCTATTTTTATCGGACTTTCATGAAATTGGTTATCTAGAGGCGTTTTAGGACCATAAGAAGATGTGCCAAATTTGGTCTATATTGGTCCGTGTTTTGATATAGCCAACATATAGACCACTCTCCCAAGTTGACTTCTTGAGGGCATGGTAGCCGCCATTTTCATCCGATTTGCTTGCAATTTTTAATCTATCGATATTTTCGGTGAACCCTTTCACTACCGAAATAAACCTAATGTTAAAAGCTTTAATATTTCTTCTATTTTTACTTGTACTAAAAGCATTTAGAACAAAATTTTTAATTTTGAGGACCTACCTCAATTACTTCAAGAGATACATGAGTTTGTTCTGAAAACTTGATTCTTGAATTGTGACAAAATGATTTTACGAAAATAAGCGCTATTTGGCCTTTAATACCTCACGAGGTGTGGACAAAAATACAAAAAAAGAACCCGAAAAGATATGAATGTTCATTTACTAGACACATACAGTATAAAAATGGTCTCAAAATTTTGTATTCTTCTTTTATTTTTAAAGAATTTTATAAAAAAGCATTTTAGTGCTCGCCAATAAGGAAAATGTTTATGGTTGATTTAGATTAAAGCCTCTACTTTAAATTAACGTCGAGAAATAAATCGAAACTAAGTGAGGAAATAGAGTTTGGATTCGTTTTTGAATGTCCTCCTAATTGGAAGATTAAGACTTCTCTGACTTCTTTTCTCGAAAACTATTTAAAACATTATGTCATAAATTTATCAATTTTTGTATGTGCTATTGGACTTAAATTAATCATAAATTTTGCAGTAGTTTGATTTGCATAAATAATTTAGGGAAAGTATTTGATTGTTTATATTCACAATTATTATTGCTTTGCTAGGGGTTGTTGCATTGGTTAAATATTTTTGTGTGACTGTACAAGTTTATGTGAAACTAAAAAAAAAAATATTTATATCTTTATTGTTATTAAGTTTTTTTTGTATAGATTCTATATATTTATGTGAACACAACATCGAGAATTTTGTGAAAAAAAATATTTTTAATTTTATTTACTTTAGAGGTGAGGATTTAGAATATGAGTAAATTAGTTTTTTTTAACAATACTTCAATTTTACACAAGGGGAAAAGTTATTAAAAGGTCGGTGAGATAAAGAGATACGCACGCACACACATAGATATATATGTATATATTGGATAAATTAAAGGGTATTTGTAAAGAGCCACACAGAGAAGAACACACAGAGTGGAGGAATCTTTTGAGACAACAGGGTGTTTCACAAACAGAGGACATTTGAATGTTGAGAATCAAATAAAAGGTAAATTCAAGTTCGTTAAGAGAGTGGATTGAAATTATACAAAATAGAGAGGGAGAGAGTAAGATAGATAGAGAAACAGAGAAACATATGTGGATGGAAACGGAAGTGGTCAAATTTAATTTCCAAAGGATTTGAAAGAGTTTTCTGTTAATTGTTTGCTAACGCATTTTTTCTTGGATATTTGTGATTTTTTTTTTAAATATTTTTGCAATTTGTGATTTTTTTCTTTTAAATTTGCGTTTGCTTGTTTTGGTTTTTTTTTTGATTCAATTCAATTTAATTTTTCAATTTGGAATTTAGCCTAATCTTACGTCGGGGAGGCGGTCGTAACAGATCGTCAAGTGAAAATGTACGCGCTGCTGCCCCTCCCCCTCCAGGTACTGGATTGGGGCTGCTGAGGCTCAATAACGATGGTTTTCTTATACCCAATCTGTTGAATATGGATCGAGGTGCGCCCGGTGCGTTATTAGCAGTCGACTGTGGGATGGCAGTTGTAAATTGTAATTGCTCGCGCAAAGATGTGTGATGATGATGTCCATGTACTGAACCAGGTGCTATACGATTCAGAAGGGAGAAAGAGAGAAAGAAAAGTTTAGAATAAAAAAAGAAATTTGACAAAATTTTCATATTATCACAAAGAAATTTGTGAGTAAACAAATTAAACAAATTTTGTTTTGTTGTATGTTTTATAAGAATATTTTAGTCGAATTAGTTAAGATAAAAATAGTAAGAAAAAAATTTACAGGGACAAAAAAGACAATCACAATATGAAAGAAGCAGTAAGAATTCATATTATGTTGAAAGAAATATATATTTGGATTAGCAAAACGAAAAAAAAACATTAAGAATTGGAACAAAGAGAAAAATGTTGAAAAAAAAACATAAAAGTTATTTTTGTAGTAATTAAGCGAAAATAGTAGTTATAATGAAGTTTTTTTTTTTTTGTTATATACAAAGAGTAGAAGTAGTAGTTACTTTTATTTGTTATAAAAGGTCCTTTAACAAATTTATAAATATAATTTAAATTATTTTTGATAATTTATTCATATAGCATTTATATATGGATCCCAGATTCAGACGGGCTTGAATTGATGAGGTGTTTCTTTTGAATTACAATTCAGTATGGATAATAATCATTGTAATAACTGAAAAAACTTACTTTTATTACTCACCTTACTTGAGTATTACTTTGACATAAAAAAAATTATAAATATATAAATTATCCTTATACCGTAATTCATGTTGGGAATCTAAATTTCGAGCAATTACTTTTTGAACTAATCGTACTTAGTCCAAATAGTCGACTCAATAATTTGCAATTTTTAAGCTCCTCCTGGGATTTAAACTCTACTTAAATTATTTATTTAAGTAGAGTTGTTCGTCAAAATCGATTATCGATGAAATTGCAATATTTATTTTTCAATACAGGAAAATATTGCAATTTCATGAGAACAACAGAAAAATAAATGGTAAACGATGCACAACGATAAATAGACTCTTTGCAAAGTCTGAAAGCTAAGTTATTCGAAACTTTATGGATTTAAAACTCGAACAAACAATAGATTCAATAATCAATATTTTGCATATTTTAGAACTCTTCGTGGACTTATAACTCGTTTTGTCAACTGTCGCTTTTGGCTAAAACCGATTGATTGGCTTTCAATACTGGCTTTCAATATATTAAATGTTAAAATGTCAAACACATTTTAACAGCAAATTGGTCGATTTAACTATGTACGAATAGTGATATCAGCTTGAATCATGGAGCAAGTACTTCTTATTGCAGTAAATCGCTCATTCTTGCAAATGGGGTTATGAATAGGTATACCCGTCATATATACTGACATCTTTTTTAATGTCTTGAAAACTTTAGGATAGGTTACGTAACGTGTTGTGATTCTTATCGCTTTTTCTTATATAAAGGATGATACGGTCAAAATTTGGTCAAGGGAAAACGCGTGTAAATCGGTGAAATCGTTTATTTAAAAAATCTAATTAAATTTCTTTTTCAAGTTCAATTAGTAGAAAATTCAGGACCAATATTCAGTTAGGCTGTCGCTTTTCCAAATCCGAATTGCCGGGCCTCACGCTTGACACCTGCCATCAGATTTTGTACAGCCACCTTGTCCACCTTCTTCGCCGCAGAAAGCCAGTTTGCCTTGAACTGCTGCTCGTCCTTAGCAGTTTTTTTTGGTCTTCTTTAGGTTCCGCTTGACAATAGCCCAGTATTTCTCAATTGGGCGGAGCTCTGGCGTGTTGGGAGGGTTCTTGTCCTTGGGAACCACCTGCACGTTGTTGGCGGCGTACCACTCCATGCACGCAAAGAAAAAAAACGTTTGGAAAACGTGTACCGAAAACGTTTTTCTTTTGTTAGAGTTTTTTGAATTTCTTTGAAAATGTTGAACTTTTATCACCAAAAAATTCGTTTGTTACAAAATTTTTATTTTTTCAATAAAAAAAATATTTTTGAACCAACAACACAGTCCATTTCGTTTATATCAAACACTGTTCTTTTCTAAATTTAGGTCTTTAATAAGACACATTTTACAGTTCATAGTAAAAATTTAATATAGTAGAATGTAATGTTGAAAATTTTTTCGGAGTCTTCCGATCATATCTGGAATATATGTAAAAAAAAAACCTTTGGTCGAAGCAGGGATCGAACCCACGACCCTTGACATGCAAGTCAGACGTAGCAACCACTGCTCCACGGTGCCCAACTAAATGTATTTTTCTGTTAAATAAACTTTGTTTAATCGGCTCGTGGGCGCCGCAATCTATGCTATATAAATATAACTTAGTTATATGGGTAATTATCTATTGATGACAATAACGGCTACATGGCTCAGTGGATAGTGTGTTGGCTTACAAATTGCAAATTGAAAGGTAAAAAAAAAATTTAAATGTATAAAATCGTATAATTCCTTCTACATTGTTTGTGTTACAGAAAAAGGTTCTAAGAACTAAAAAACTTCGTGGAAGTGGGAAAGATGTGAGGGAAAATGCAATTAGCCAGAAAAAAAATTTTTTGAGTTAGTCTTTATGAAATTGTTTTTACATCCTGGAAAAGAATAAACGTTTATCACAAAAAAATATACTTTTCTTCCAAATACACTTCCTTTCAACGAAAAGCAAATGAGAAACGAACTTTGTTTGTCTAAAATTTCGTTTGGGAGGAAAGAATTATTTTTTTGCGTGTGGCCTTTTTAACGTAATGGCAAGATGCCAAATCCGGCCAAAACAGTACGGAACAACCGTGTTTCTTCAGGAAAGGCAGCAGACGTTTATTCAAATACTCTTTCACGTAAATTTCTTGGTTGAGAGTCCTGGAAGCTATGAAAATGCTGCTTTTCAAGCCACAGGTACATATGACTTGCCAAACCAGATATTTCTTTGCGAACTTTGACAGTTTTATGTGCTTGAAAATATCTGCTACCTTTCCCCTTCCTTTTGTCGTATAGAACTCCTGTCCCGGAAGCTGCTTGTAGTCGGCTTTGACGTAGGTTTCGTCGTCCATTGTCGTGTACAGCCTCCGGGATCGTATTTTGTTTATCATCGCGATTTGGAGTCACTACCTTCTTGTAAGTCGATAGTCCGGCTCGTTTTTTGGCTCGATGCGCGGTTGTAGACGATACACCCAGCTTATTTGCGGCATCTCGGAGCGAGAGGTTAGGGTTTCGCTTGAAACTACCGGCAACTCTCTTTGTCGTCTCAGCGGCTTCCGGTTTTCGATTTTCCCCCGATCCAGACTTCCTGGCTGTCGACAAACGTTCCCCAAACACTTTAATTACATTTGTAACGGTTGATTTGGCAACTTTTAGCGATTTTGCGTGCGAGTAGCTCGGATTTTCGCAATGCGCGTGCAAAATTTTGATACGCTGCTCTTCTTGCTTGGACGGCATTTTTACAACTGAAGAGTGAATTCCAAAATCAAAATAGGAGCAACATTCTACACACACACCTTCAAAATGGGGGGTGTTCAGGTTTTTTAAACGCAGAATTGAAAGAAATACGTCAAGTTTATATTGACCAAATTTTGACCGTATCACCCTTTAAAGGAGGTCCCTTTATATACAATTTTTGGCGTTTCGTCAAAACTGGGATTGAAGCCACGACCAAATCTGTTCAATATTTAGGAACTGTTAAATATCTACTTTCTCAGATTTATTTAACAGAAAACAATTTTTCTGGTTTGTTGAGTAGAGGGATACCACCGCTTGACAAAACGCGCTTGAAATTCACAGGAAATATGGAGGATGGTCCAACGAGTTTTAAAATAATTGGGTGTGAAGCGACCATACTCTCCTCGACTTTTTCTTAAGAATATTAACAAAACATTTTCAGACCATTTTACATCTGCATATTTACCCTATGTCTGTATATACGCATCCCTGCGATTTACGAAGTTCGCATCCCTCCGATTTACGAAGTTCTCCGATTTGAAATACAAAGGACTTGTAGAAGCCATTGGGAGTACTTCTTTTATGGTGCCATAAAGAGGACTTCCCTTGGCCCTACACTTTAAAAGAGTACTCCAGTTTATTTTTGGTTTGTTAACATCACAAGCGGTCCATGTTAATATTTATGCATAACTTTTACTGTTAGAATTAAGAAAATTTACTGTTAGCATTATTGAAAGTGATCCAGGGAATTCACATTTTATTAGAATTTTCATCCATATTTTATAAAAAATTACAAACACAAAAGATGAAACTCTGCCCTGAGTGAATCCTCTTTTACAAGTAGGACGTACGTAGACGTACGGCTACTAGTACTATGAGTGGCACCACTTGAAGAGAAATCAACAACAGCTGAAGGAAAGGCGCAGCGATGCGGGCAGAGTTCGTCTAGATAATTTATAATTATCTCGTCTATGAAAACAATCGCTGTCGCAATGACATAAGCGAATGCTAGCAGGAATACGTCCTGCGGCATTTGATTCGCCATATGGCGGGCCATTTTTTTTTTGTCATTTAGAAGTCAAATTTTTATTCCAGATTAAGATCCCTGGCGCGATTTGCCGAATATGCTTTGTAGCGGTTAATTTGTATATAAGCAGAGAAGGAATATGATCACCTCAATTATGTTTCAAGAGAAAAATGTTATTTTTAGAATGGGGAACATGTAACATGTTTGTCGCAACCATATTATATTATTAAATTCGAATCTCTTAATTATAACATTGACAATTTTATCGACTTTTGGATAAGGAAAAAACGGTATATCAGAGAAATCATTGGTCTCACAACAATATTTTTGCAGTGTATCTCTTTCGAGCGGCCCATATCCGTCTGCCTGTGAACACATTTTTGTAATCAAATTCTAGGTCGCAGTTTTAGTCCTATTCGGTACAAATATGTATTTTCGGCCAGAGTGAGACCCTATTGGTGTTAGAAGAAATCGGTTCAGATATTTATCTTTCACCCGATATATCCTCATGTGACTACAGAGGCCAAAGTTTTACACCAATAAACATGAAATTTTGAGCAGGGGGTACATTCTAGCTATTCATGCAAAATTTGGTTGAAATCGGTTCAGATTTATATAAAGCTCCCGTAAACATGTAACCCTTTACTTTCTTATGTACAGTAAGGGAAGAAGTGAGAGGGATCAGCCACATCGTATGCGATCTATTCGATTAATCAAAATGTCGAAGTCGACTTTTTGTAATACACAAATTCTACCAATGGACTTATGATCATTTTGCAAAATCGAATTTTAAAGAAAATGGTCGAAAATTCGACATACATAGATATACATATATACATATATACTCTGAATCTCCATTCTTATATTTTGAAAAAGTCGAAAACTCGAAAAGTAAAGTTTTCCAAATAAAAGATTTTTCTGATGTTTTCTGAGCTTATCTATATTTTTCCTAATTTTGTAGGCAAGAAACATAGGGAAATTTTAATGTTACTTGCTAAGAACATATGGACTAAACTTTTTCGCATGCAATTATGGGATATACATGTTCCACATTTTAATATGTTTTGATATTATTAATGACATGCGCAGCAACATTTTGAGTATGTGTAAAAATGCTCTCTTTGAGGCATGTAAAATTGCCTGCTTGTAGAAGCGAAATGTGCATGACATTCGAATCTTTGAGAAGCACTTATAGTTGCAGTGTAAATGAGAAAGCATCTAAGATTCCGCTGCTGGGTTCCTTCTTTGCGTGTACCTTTCGTTAAAGAATAACGAGTTGACAAAGATGAAAGCCCACACACATGAGGTCCCTCATCGTTGAGATGAAAATTGAATTGGTGAACTGGTCTGAGATCCTAATATGAGTTTTTCATACGACTTTTTTTCCTCATGCGATGTTCGTATATTTGAGATTTAATATATTCATCGGGATGTAAACGCCATTGAAACTAATTTTTTATTTAAATTTTTTCATACAAAATTATTTACTTGGGTAATGTGTAGGGAAAAATAAAGAATCCTTCAGACTAGCTTAGCTCGATTATAAATGCCAAATAAATAATTTAAGCACAAATTGGCTACATCAGTTAATATAATGATCAATTCAAGCCCGCTTCCATTACCATATGCTAAAGAAATACCAACAATTTATATCTTTTTTCCTTTTTGAACGAACACCAATTGTTTACAAATTTTCTTACATTATTACAATTTGGGGCAATATTCATGGATTCTGTCAATTAAAATAAAATAAAAATTTTTTCAAACTTACGTCTATTGCGATCAGCTTCCTCGGCCAATAACTTCTCAATTTTCTCTGGGAAATGTCTTTTCGCACACCACACCAAACCAATAACAGCCAAAACCACAAATACCGTAATTAGACCCAACCAGAAAGGTTCCTGCAACATACGTTCCGACAATGGTTTATAGGGTATATGCAGCATACGTTTCTCACAACGATGACCCTCCCACCAGGCATAACATCTGCAATAGGTGAAGGTTATCACATCAAAGCGTTCTCCCAATGATGCTCAAGGACAAATACTTACCGGCAAAAGAAACCACCATTCTTTTCGATACAAATGCCACGTCCCTCACAGGGATTTTCGGAACAAGGTTTTTGTTTTTGTTCACACGTTGTACCCATGTAACCAGTTTCACAGTGACACTGTGGATGAAAAAAGGAAGCACGATTTATGCGACATTCATATTGAACTTTTTTGTGGATGACTTCATGGGAATTTTATATAGAAAACACATGGCCGAATGCTGATTTGAACCAATTGAAATCGTTAGGAGTCAAATCAGCGTTCGGTCCCTAATGATTTCAATTGGTTCAAATCAGGGTTGCCATGGTTTTATGCGAAATCCCCAAAATGTCGTCCAAATAAAATAATAAAAATA
This sequence comes from Haematobia irritans, assembly GCF_050003625.1. NCBI lineage: Eukaryota > Metazoa > Arthropoda > Insecta > Diptera > Muscidae > Haematobia > Haematobia irritans. Next base: position 62,116,715 of record NC_134399.1, on the reverse strand, counting down.
TGGTATGAACGGCGCATTAGTGACATTAGAAAATCAATTATTTTAATAGTAAGCTAAAATGAAGTGGTAGTGTAAAGTAACAAAAATTAGCCTGAGCGGAATATTAAGTTTTAATCAGATTGTGGATTAAACCTTAACCAAAAACTAATGGGATTGCAGAATAGGGTGATATCTTTCTTGGATCTTACAATTATTTGCCATTATTGCCTGGATACTGCAACATTTTAATACACTTCAGGTTGCTAGCATTTCTAAGCCGCGCGTCTGACATTTGATAGATTTAATCCAGTTCATTTTACTGTTTATAAGCCTAGAAAAGCATTTTGATCTATTGAATGCATACATAAATTTAGTCGTGATGGAATTGAAGCTTGATAGTCTGTTTCATATTTGCCTGAATAACTATAAGTCACTATTGTTAGAACCCTCAAGCATTTAAATGTGGCGAAATCTTTTGTTTCTCGTTTTGTTACTTTACCATGATACTGGAAGTATTGGATCGCGACCAAAATAACTTTTTCATCGTCTGGTAACAATACCAGAAATGATTCGAAATGTGAAGGCCGTGGGGTCAAAATAAATGCCGAATATTATCGGGAAAGTATCCTAAAGGCGGTATTGTGCCGCTGGAAAGACAAACATTTCGGACGCAGGGCATTCCAACAGGACTCAACACCATCCCACTCAGCATACGTAAAGGAAGAATTGGTTAAAAAGGCAGTTCTTCGTGTTTTAATATGTTGGAATTTTGCGCTTGGGGCATTTTGGAGAGTAAGCATGGAATTAACGATCATTTCGAGGCGGCGCTTCGCTGTTAATGGGTCAAAACACCGAAGAGTCTCTTTCGTCCATTATGGAATGGCTTAAATTGTCTAAGTTTTACTGGATAAAAACATTACGAGTACAAAATTAATACTGTAAAATATTTGAATAGTTGGCTGATGTCTTCCTTGGCAGACGGGAAATTTCGGGTGAAATATTTGAAAGTAAATGTCATCCCGTCTTTGCGTAGCGATTAAAATCAAATATGTTAAAAAATTGTTTTATTTTTATACCCTCCACCATAGGATGGGGGTATATTAACTTTGTCATTCCGTTTGTAACACATCGAAATATTGCTCTAAGACCCCATAAAGTATATGTATTCTGGGTCGTGGTGAAATTCTGAGCCGATCTGAGCATGTCCGTCCGTCCGTCCCTCTGTTGAAATCGCGCTAACTTCCGAACGAAACAAGCTATCGACTTGAAACTTTGCACAAGTCGTTGTTATTGATGTAGGTCGGATGGTATTGCAAATGGGCCATATCGGTAAATATTTACGTATAGCCCCCCATATAAACGGACCCCCAAATTTGGCTTGCGATTGCTCTAAGAGAAGCAAATTTCATCCGATCCGGCTGAAATTTTGTACATGGTGTAAGTATATGGTCTCTAACAAGCATGCAAAAATGGCTCCATATCGGTCCACTTTTACGTATAGCCCCCATATAAACGGACCCCCAAATTTGGCTTGCGATTGTTCTAAGAGATGCAAAATTCATCCGATCCGTCTGAAATTTGGTACATTATGTTAGTATATGGTCTTTAACAACCATGCAAAAATTGGTCCATATCGGTCCACTTTTACGTATAGCCCCCATATAAACGGACCCCCAAATTTGGTTTGCAATTGCTCTAAGAAAACCAAATTTCATCCGATCCGGCAGAAATTTGGTACATGGTGTTAGTTTATGGTCTTTAACAACCATGCAAAAATTGGTCCACATCGGTCCATAATTATATATAGCCTCCATATAAACCGATCCCCCGATTTGGCTTGCGGAGCGTCTAAGAGAAGAAAATTTCATCCGATTCGGCTGAAATTTGGTACGTGGTGTTAGTATATGGTATCCAACAACCATGCAGGAATTGGTCCATATCGGTCCCCAGATTTGAACTCCGGAGCCTCTTAGAGGATCAAAAGTCATCTGATCCGATTGAAATTTGGTACATGGTCTTAGTATATTGTCTCTAACAACCATGCCAAAATTGGTCCATATCGGACATTAATTATATATAGCCCCCATATAAGCCGATCCCCAGATTTGACCTCCGGAGCCTCTTAGAGGAGCAAAATTCATCCGATCCGGTTGAAATTTTGTACGTGATGTGAGTATATGGTATCCAACAACCATGCAGGAATTGGTCCATATCGGTCCATAATTATATATAGGCCACATATAAATCGATCCCCAGATTTGGCTTGCGGAGCCTCTAAGAGAAGCAAATTTCATCCGATCCGGTTGAAATTTGGTACATGGTGTCAGGATATGATATCGGTTCATAATCATGGTTGCCACTCGAGCCAAAATTTTATTTTTATAGAAAACTTTGTCAAAATGTTATTTCTATAGAAAATTTTGTCAAAATTTTATTTCTATAGAAACTTTTTTCAAAATTTTATTTCTATAGAAAATTTTGTCAAAATTTTATTTCTAAAGAAAATTTTGTCAAAATTTTATTTCTATAGAAAATTGTGCCAAAATTTTATTTCTATTGAAAATTGTTTCCAAATTTTATTTCTATAGAATTTTTTTCCAAATTTTACTTCTATAGAAAATGTTGTCAAAATTTTATTTCTATAGAAACTTTAAACTTAATTATATACGTATTTAATCGGCGTTTTTTAGTTTAATGTATACCACGTATGGACTATGTGATATATATTACGGTGTTAGGAAGTTTTAAGATATCTTGCCATCGGCAAGTGGTACCGCAATCCAAGTAATTCGATTGTGGATGACAGTCTTCAGTATTAGTTTCTACGCAATCCATGGTGGAGGGTACATAAGCTTCGGCCTGGCCGAATTTGCGGCCGTATATACTTGTTTTGTTATACCCTCCACCATAGGATGGGGGTATATTAACTATGTCATTCCGTTTGTAACACATCGAAACATTGCTCTAAGACACCATAAAGTATATATATTCTGGGTCGTGGTGAAATTCTGAGTCGATCTGAGCATGTCCGTCCGTCCGTCCGTCTGTTGAAATCACGCTAACTTCCGAACGAAACAAGCTATCGACTTGAAACTTTGCACAAGTCGTTGTTATTGATGTAGGTCGGATGGTATTGCAAATGGGCCATATCGGTAAATATTTACGTATAGCCCCCACACTGAAAAAAATATTGTCGTGAGGTCAAAGATTTCATGTCTTTAAAATACGAATACAAATTTTGCTTAGCATAGAAGACGCATTTCTCTAAAATAAAGTTATTTTCCTTGTCCAAAAGTCGATAAACTTTTCAATGAAGTCGTATTGTCCTTATAATTAGTGATTTGACTTGAAAATGGGTATCTTAACATGAAAGAAAAAATTTATAGGCTAAGGTCTACTTGACTTTAATAATTCAGAAAAATTCTTTAAATTTAATGAAATTGTCTTTAAATTTGTTGTCTTTTTGCATCTTGACTACAAAGCAAAAAATCGTTCAAATATAGGACATGTTTTTCAAAACTTTATTTTAAAGAAGTTTTTAACTTCAAACATAGCATAATTTCTACTGGAAGTCGAGTCCTAATTTGGAATTTGGACAGTGCATATAAACGGACCCCCACACTTGGCTTGCCGATCCTCTAAGAGAAGGAAATTTCATCCGATCCGGCTGAAATTTTGTACATGGTATTAGTATATGGTCTCTAACAACCATGCAAAAATTGGTCCACATCGGTCCATAATTACCATACACCCATATAAACCGGTCCCCAGATTTATCCTCCGGAGCCCCTTGGAAGAGCAAAATTCATGCGATTCGGTTGAAATTTGGTACGTGATGTTAGTATATGATATTTAACAACCATGCCAAAAGTGGTCCATATCAGTCCATAATCATATATAGCCCCCATATAAACCGATCCCCAGATTTGATTTTGGAGCCACTTGGAGGAACAAATTTCATCCGAGTCAGTTGAAATTTGGTACATTGTGCTAGTATATGGCCACTAACAACCATGCCTAACTACACTGAAAAAAGCATGCCCGGTTCCAAAGATTTTGGTATTGATTCCGAGCCAAAGAAGCGGACACTACAAGTAATGATACTTTTAACACACAATTCTCTTTTAAATTTGGGTTTTGTGTACTTGCTTCTAACAAGCAAATTTTAATTTTTCGCTTTTTCTGCCTTTTTCCTTCATATAGGTAAGTACTATGTTCGCTTTTCGCGTTGAAATTTTCGCGGTTACTTTACTAAAACAGTTCAATATAAAGCAGATAGATTAACTCAATTGATGTGCAATTTCTTGTTCCTCTAGATTTCGGCAAGACTTTACAGGAATCTGTCTGCTTTCATTTATAATTTTGATTATTTCAGGAAAAGTAATCGCGAAAATAAAGTGAATTTCAACTCGAAAACAGAACATAGTACACACCTTATGCTATCAAAGTCCTTTTAAAACGAGTTAACGACAACTTTATTTTCCAAATTAAGACTCGATTTCCAGTAGAAATTATGTTATGTTTTAAGTAAAAACGTCTTTAAAATAAAGTGTTGAAAAACATGTCCCACATTTGAACGATTTTTTGCTTTGAAGTCAAGATGCAAAAAGAGAACAAATTTAAAGACAATTTCATTAAATTTAAAGAATTTTTCTGACTTATTAAAGTCAAGTTGACCTTAGCTCAAACATTTTTTCTTTCATGTTATGATACCCATTTTTAAGTGAAATCACTTAATTATAAGGACAATACGACTTCATTGAAAGTTTATCGACTTTTGGACAGGGAAAAAAGCTTTATATTAGAGAAATGCGTCTTCTATGCTAAGCAAAATTTGCATTCGTATTTTAAAGACATGAAATCTTTGACCTCACGTCAATATTTTTTTCAGTGTAGGTCCATATCGGTCTATAGTTATATATATAGCCCTAAGATAAATAGATCCCCAATCACACAAAAATTGGTCCATATCAAGTTCATAATTGTATATAGCCCACATATAAGCGACCCCCATATTTCAATTCTGGCTTTCTACGTACCGTGCAAAAGTCCATATCGATTCGTAATTATTTGTAGACTTACATATACATACCCACAATTTAGAAAACGATGTTAAGAAGTTTTAAGATAACACAACCCAATTAATTCGATTGTGGATGACAGTCTTTCGTAGAAGTGGAGGGTACATAAGATTCGGCCTGGCCGAACTTACGGCCGTATATACTTGTTTGTTTTGTTTTAATGAAATCCAAAGTATTGAAGTGGCATAACATCTGAATAAATGATGCGAAACAAATACAACGGATACTTAATAGAAGAACTTCTATCCTATGACAAGTCCGTGAAAAATTCATTGTTTCTGAACGGCACATTTGCACAACTTTTGGATAATCAAAACATTTTCATTGCTATTTTGGTAACGCTTTTTTTGCAGGGATGTATTGGAGTAATAGCTACCCCAGCCCAAGGTTAGGTTAGGTTAGGCAGCCCGATGTATCAGGCTCACTTAGACTATTCAGTCCATTGTGATACCACATTGGTGAACTTCTCTCTTCCATGTTAAGCTCAATGACAAGGGACCTCCTTTTTATAGCCGAGTCCGAACGGCGTTCCACATTGCAATGAAAGCACTTAGAGAAATTTTGAAACCCTCAGAAATGTCACCAGCATTACTGAGGTGGGATAATCAACCGCTGAAAAACTTTTTGGTGTTCGGTCGAAGCAGGAATCGAACCCACGACCTTGTGCATGCAAGGCGAGCATGCTAACCATTGCACCACGGTGGCTCCCAACCCAAATATGTCGCCAAAAAAGGAATGAGTGATGCGAAATCGGCTCATAACATATTCAATAAATTTTTCATGTGTTTGTCATAAGATGGATGTCATCTTTGTAAGCATCCGTTGCATGTATATCGCATTAGTTCTTCACACTCAAACAAAAGTTTACTTGGATCGAAATATTTTGACCTTCCCTTCATGATTTTGGTATTGGTTCCGAGCCAAAGATGCGGCTTATTTAAAGTAAAGACATTTTTTAGGGGCCTATGTAGCTTTAAATTTTGGATCAATAACATTAAAATTATGAATTTTTAGCTTTATCAATATATCTTTTTGTGATATATTGATAAAGCTATTCACGTACAAAACAAATGCCAGTTTAAAAATCCAAAAATACATAATTCCAAAAAAAAAACTTTAAACCAAAGATAAGTCTTAGCCTATATTTGAAGCGAGTTTATCTTAAATCTAAATATTCAATATTTCAGTTAGTTTAAGGACGATTTATTTAAATCAAAAATTTCTTTCTTAATTTTAAGGTAAATTTTCAAAATTTGTGTCCTACATACGCACACTTTTCAAATAATATGAAAGATTTTGCAACCCATTTACACAATATTAAGGACAAATTTCTTTATTGTAAAGCTATTTAAATTAGAATCTTAATCTTTATGTGAAGAATTGTTTTCTTTAAATTTAGGACACGCATTTTTGAAATTTACGTGTTTCCGTTATAGTCGTATGTCTTTCAAATAAGGAAAATTTCCTTTAATGTAAGAAAAATATTATAGATTTAAACAAATAATCTTTAGATTAACTGTGACATTGAATCATTGGATTAAAGATAAAAAAGCTCAAAAAATAGGCCAAAGCTTATTTTGAGTTTTTAGAATCTTTACTTCAAACCTTATTTGAAATCAAGGAAACTTCTTTTGCTTTGAAGCACCTGTTGTAAATTTAATTATTAAACTGTTATTTATTTGTACATGAACACCTTTGTCGATATATCAGATTTTTTGGCGATACACAGAACAATTTTAGGTAACCAACATTTTAGGAGGAAGTTTTATATATTTTCCTTTATTTTGCCACTGTGAAATTTTCATAGACTTACCTTGAAGTTGTTGGTGGTTAGCTCACATTTGCCAAATACACAAGGATCCAATTCACACATGTTAAGACCGCAAAATCTACAAAAAATTTCAAAATATCATGGAAATATTAGCATAGTTTATCAATTCAATGTGAGAGGATAAGAATATATAACATTTTCTATGGGTATTAATGGAACATTCTCAGTCTTTTTATTATACCTTCCTGTGTAATGACCCAGACATTGGCAATAGCTGCTACCATTATTCACAATGCATTTGCCATCAAATTGACATGGATTCGGTTGACACGACTCGACACTTTTGTCTCCCGATAACAGCTTCATTTTGTAATTAGAGTCTGAAAAATAAAACCAGAATGTGTACTTACTTCCAAATTCTGAACGATTTCAAAATATGAATGAGACAGTCATAGAGTCAGGAGCAATGGACAATACCTGCACCAACCTTAAGCAAATAGTGGAATTTGGTAAATTTAAAGGGTTTTGGAAAATAGAAATATATGTATGTAAAAATTTGATAACTGTGGGAGCATTAGTTTCAAATAATAGCATTTTGATTGAAGACTTTTTATCCTAAAGACTATCAGTTCAAGGTGTTTGATTTCCGAAGCTAAGTTTGAGAATACGAAACTCTGTTTGACTGAAACTGAATAATCAATATCATTCAATAAATAAGAAAAAAATCCGAGCCGTTTGGCCTTTTCTCTTCCATGGAAGCTTTTCTGAGAAGATTTTGAAAATTATAAGATTTATCAATTTTTCTTAACAATACGCAAAAATTCTGATTCAATCACGAAATTAAAGGGTGGTTAAATTGTAAGGGCCGATGTTGAATGTGAACCACACCTAAACGCCAAGTTTTTTTCCGAATTTTATTTGACATTTCTCTATTTCAGACTTATTCAATTTGAACCATTGAGAGATACACAATCCAACAACGTGTTAAATGGTTCCAAGAAATGGCAACAGTGAATGATCAATTTTCGAAGAAAATCATCTTCAGTGATGAGACACATTTTCATCTCAGTGGATTCTTCAATAAACAGAATTGCCGCATTTGGGCGAATGAGAATCCAAGAGTGATTGTCGAAAACCCAATACACCCACAAAGAGTGACTGTTTGGTGCGGTTTATGGGCTGGCGGCATCATCGGTCAGGCAGTTACTGTGAATGGTGTTCGCTATCGTGAGATGATAACGAACTTTTTATGGCCCGAATTGGAAGATATGGATATGGACGATATGTGGTTTCAGCAGGACGGTGCCACTTGCCACACAGCTTACGAAACAATGGCTCTTTTGCGCAACAAAATCAATAGCCGTGTTATCTCACGTAATGGCGATGTCAATTGGCCGCCAAGATCATGTGATTTGACATCGTTGGACTTTTTTCTTTGGGGTTATTTGAAAGAAAGGTGTACGTCGATAAGCCAGCAACAATTCAAAAGCTAAAGGATGAGATAATTCGGCACATTAACGGCATAGAACCACCATTATGCCTCAGCGTCATCGAAAATTTGGACCATCGGATGAAGGTGTGCCACCGAGGTCGCGGCGCCCATTTGGCCGATATTTTGTTCCATACACAATTGAGTAATACCAATATATCATAATAAAATAAAATTACAATAATTTCCTAAATAGTTTGTGTTTTTTTCAAAATCAACATCGGCCCTTGAAATTTTAACCACCCTTTAGTTCCCATACATATGTACCGATTTTCCCAAATTTGGCCATACAACAACCTTTAGTTATTAACCGATCTTACACAAATTTAGCAAAAAATAACCTTCTCTGGTATAAACTAAACCGGCCAATGATCATTCAAATCTGTTCAGATTTAGATGTAGCCCTCATATATATGTATCGCCCGATTTTCACAAATTTGGCCATAATACTCCCAGCAAAAAAGAGTAGTTGGAAACCCAATCTGTCATCTAGAAGTAGTGCAAACTTGATTCATCTCCTATCAAATTTACACGGGCTTGTCATTGGACGGAAGAATATAAAAAAATAACTAAAATAACAGTTTTAGAGGCTCCGCAAGCCTCAGATTTGGCTTGGGGAGCCTCTAAGAGAAGCATATTTCATCCGATCCGGCTGAAATTTGGTACATGGTGTTGGTATATTGTCTCCAACAATCATGCAAAAATTGGTCCACATCAGTCCATAATTATGTATAGCCCCCATATAAACCGATCCCCAGATTTGGGTTGCGGAGCCTCTAAGAGAAGCAAATTTCATCCGATCCGGTTGAAATTTGGAACATGGTTTTAGTATATGGTCTCTAACAACCGTGCCGGAATTGGTCCATACCGGTGCATAATTATATATAGCCCCCATATAAACCGTTCTCCAGATTTGACTTGCGGAGCCCAGGGGTGTGCACCTGAGTAATATTTTACTCACGCACACTCACGACGGAAAAATCTTACTCACGCACACTCACGCACGATATTGTTTGGTAGGACTCACGCACACTCACGAAAAGAAAATTTGTACTCACGCACACTCACGCACGAAATGTCGTGACTCACGAAAAATACAGTGACTCACGAAAAATATCGTGATTCACTAAATATGTCGTGACTCACGAATAATTTTATGAGTAATTTACCTGAGGGACGTGTCTAAAATCATGACCACGATTAAAATCGAGAGCGTTATTAAACTCTTAACATCCTAGGTGTCACTGAAATTGCAAATGAATTTAACTTTTAAGCGTTTTATGTTGGAGAGCGCGATTATTTTCGTGAGCGTAATTCGTTACTCACGCACACTTACGCCGTTGACATGAGCGTCACTCACGATTCACGCGTGAGTCACGAAAATTTTCGTGAGTCACGTGCACACTAGATAGGGTCACGAAAAAAGTTGATGCGGTCACCCCCAGTTTTGTAGCATATTGGAAGACAATTTCAGAACACCAAAACTTTTTTTTCGTGCACCCTACGACCCCCCAAAATACAATTTATTGTGCTGTGTCGTCATTTGATGTCCGATCGAAAAGAAACGCATATCGTTGCTCGTGATTTATCAGTGGCTATATTTCGTGCATTGGTCATTTTTGACTCCGACGTCAAAATTGATTTTTAATTTTTTTATTTCGCTTCGTATACCCCTATGATGGTGGTGTGTAGGGTGACCTATTGACTTTTTAAAATCTCTGTAACTTTTTTGTTTATGAATATAAGTAAATACTTCAAAAGCAAAAGTTTCATATTTTGTTAAGATCTTTATAATGGTTATCAGAAATGGGTATACGAAGCGAAATAAATCGAAGCGAAAAATCAAATTTGACGTCGGAGTCAAAAATGACCAATGCAAGAAATATAGCCACTTATCAATCACGAGCAACGATATGCGTTTCTTTTCGATCGGAATTCAAATGACGACACAGCACAATAAATTGTATTTCGGGGGGTCGTAGGGTGCACGAAAAAAAAAAGTTCTGAAATTGTCTTCCAATATGCTACAAAACTGGGGGGTGACCGCATCAACTTTTTTCCTTTAGGTCGTGACCCTATCTAGTGCACACCTCTAGTTTGAAAACATGAGCATGATTAAAATCGAGAGCGTTATTAAACTCTTAACATCCCAGGTGTCACTAAAATTGTAAATGAATTCATCTTGTAAGCGTTTTATGTCCGTGGCGGGATTTTTTTTCGTGAGCGTATTTTTCCGAATTTCGTTACTCACGCACACTCACGACGAATTTATTTTCATGACTCACGCCAACTTTTGGTTTGATAATCACGCACACTCACGCCGTGCTAGAATTGTTCCATATCGGTCCATAATGATATATAGCCTCCAAATAAACCGTTCTTCAGATTTGACCTCCGGAGCCCCTTGGAGGAGCAAAATTCATCCGATCCGGTTCAAATTTGAAACGTGGTGTCAGAATATGGCCGCTAACAACCATACCAAAATTGATCTATATCGATCTATAGTTATATATAGCCGATCCCCAATCACACAAAAATTGGTCCATATCGGTTCATAATCATGGTTGCCACTCGAACCAAAAATAATCTACCAAAATTTTATTTCTATAGAAAATTTTGTCAAAATTTTATTTCTATAGAAAATTTTGTCAAAATTTTATTTCTATAGAAAATTTTGTCAAAATGTTATTTCTATAGAAAAATTTGTCAAAATTTTATTTCTATAGAAAATTTTCTAAAAATTTTATTTCTTTAGAAATTTTGTTAAAATTTCATTTATGTAGTTTTGTCAAAACTTTATTTCTATAGAAAATGTTGTCAAAATTTTATTTCTATCGAAAATTGTGTCAAAATTTTATTTCGGTAGAAAATTTTGTTAAAATTTTATTTCTATAGAAAATTTTGTCAAACTGAATTATATACGTATTTAATCGCTCTTACTTACAATTTAATTACTTACAATTTAGAAGACGTTGTTAGGAGGTTTTAAGATACCTTGCCATCGGCAAGCGTTACCGCAACCCAAGTAATTCGATTGTGGATGACAGTCTTCAGTAGAAGTTTCTACGCAATCCATGGTGGAGGGTACATAAGCTTCGGCCTGGCCGAACTTACGGCCGTATATACTTGCTTAATAATGGACTCAATATTAGTGGCATACTAACTCTGTAGTTGTAAAATCAAGTAAAGCTCAAATGCTTATGGTTACTGAATCAGTAGTGTTGGTTTAGGGTATGATATAGTCGGTCCATCCGACTTTCTACTTTACTCACATGTTTTATTCATACGTTGAAATACACATTGAGAAGTTTTTTTTTACTCAGTTGTATTGATATCATATTACATTCATACCATAATTAATCTTCGATTTACAACTTTGACCAAATGACCAACATAATTTATTTGGCTGTACAGATTCTAGCACTTTTTCTTGAATATTATGGTGTTTTCTTTTCTGAAAAAAGTGCTTCGCCTTCATTTTGTCTGTACAGAATGCGCATTTTTAAAATGTTACCAGCAACCTAAAAAAGTGCTATCATTTCAGCGTGCAGAAAAGAATTCAAAGAAGAAAACAGGGCAATCGCAGCACTCTCGTTTGTTGGCAGTGCTGAAAATGCCCGTAATTTGCCTCTATGCGTGGCGCTATTTTCACAACAGAATTCGAAGCCTTTTCGCACTTTTGCCTGTTTTTTTAGAAAAGAACCTAAAAAGTACATTTTCCGGGCAAAATGCACAAAAAGTGCGAATTTTTTACAAGAAAAGAAAACGCCATTAGACAATCTACACTAGACTACAGGCTGTGTAATCTTTCTGATACCTCTTCCCTCAAAAAAAAAAATTGCTAACATTAATAAACATTAACCCATTTTAGCTCTGTTGATATGCCCATTGGTCCTTGTATCTCAAGTGCCCATTCAATGGCCTACTATTTGTCATTCTTGTATGTTTTACTCACCCCTTTGTAGGCGAACTGTAGAATTGAGATTAGCTATAGATTTGGCAGTAGTACGTTGACGTATATACAGTGTGTTCAGGTAGGAGGTTATATACACAGGTGGAGGATCCGTGGGACGTGTAGGCAAATATAGATGTTGCTGCTGTTGCTGTTGTTGACGCAATAAAAACTCAGCAATTGTTGTTGTGGAGGCCCATGATGATGTTGTATCCATATGACCATCAGCCAGATGGCTAGCACTGACAACATCATTGTTCAAATGAAACTCCCCTGGGCCAGTACTGGTGTGAAACATTTCAGGCTGTTGCATGTTATGGTAGTTGGTTGTAAGGTAGCTATCATCGTCGACTGGAGGACTACCGGTCTGGGCCACATTAGCATATTGAAATTTACATAGTTGCCACTTGGTTCCATTATAGTCGGCATAATTATCATACACCTGCAAAATGAAAAAGAGCATTTTATATGACTTGAGGCATACTTATCTACATAGATAATGACATACAATTCATGTCGAATAATAAGCTTATAATTCCATTAAACCTGCTAATTAGGAAAATTATATTATACGGCTAAGTTTTAATTTTGAATTTTGAATATGAATTACACATTAGTGGATATTTTATTGGATGGGCAAATTGATTATTAGAAATTCAGTATGAATGGAATGGGATGAGATGAGTTATGTAAACACATTCAGAGCATTATACAGACTTACAAAATCTCTAAGAACAAAAAGAAATGATAAAGGTTCTTGAAGTAATTAGAAAATATATGCATTATCACTTCTTGATTTCACATCCAAAAAAAGTGAACCCACCATGAAAGAAAATTTAGAATTTAATACTTTTTGTCAAATTGAAGAAAATTTATTAAAAATAATATTTTTTTTCAGTTGTTTAAGAAAATTTCATATATTGAAGGAACAAAATTAAAATTAACAAGTATATATGGCCGTAAGTTCAGCCAGGCCGAATCTTATGGATTGCGTAGAAACTTCTACGAAAGACTGTCATCCATAATCGAATTGCTTGGGTTGTGGTATCTTAAATCGTTTTCTAAATTGTTAGTTAGTCCATACGTGGTATATATTAGACAAAAAAGGTATGTATAGGTAAGTCTACAAATAATTACGAATCGATATGGACTTTTGCACGGTACGTAATGAGCCAGAATTGAAATATGGGTTTCGCTTTTATGGGGGCTATATAAAATTATGAACTTGATATGGACCAATTTTTGTGTGATTAGGGATCGATTTATCTGGGGGCTATATATAACTATAGACCGATATGGACCTAGTTAGGCATGGTTGTTAACGGCCATATACTAGCACAATGTACAAAATTTCAACTGACATGGATGAAATTTGCTCCTCCAAGAGGGTCCAAAACCAAATCTCGGGACCGGTTTATATGGGGGCTATATATGTTTATGGACTGATATGGACCACTTTAGGCATGGTTGTTAAATATCATATACTACCACCAACCAACCAGATCGGATGAAATTTGCTTCTCCAAAAGGCACCGGAGGTCAAATCTGGGGGTCGGTTTATATGGGGCTATATATAATTATGGACTGATATGAAACAATTCCTGCATGGTTGTTGGATACCTTATACTAACATCACATACCAAATTTCAACCGAATCGGATGAATTTTGCTCTTCCAAGGGGCTCCAGAGGTCAAATCTGGGGATCGGTTTATATGGGGGCTATATATAATTATGGACCGATGTGGACCAATTTTTGCATGGTTGTTAAAGACCGTATACTAACACCATGTACCAAATTTATGCCGGATCGGATGAAATTTGCTTCTCTTAGAGGCTCCGAAAGCGAAATTGGGGGATCGGTTTATATGGGGGCTATATACAATTATGGACCGATGTGAACCAATTTTTGCATGGTTGTTTAAGACCGTATACTAACACCATGTACCAAATTTACGCCGGATGGGATGAAATTTGCTTCTCTTAGAGGCTCTGAAAGCGAAATTGGGGGATCGGTTTATATGGGGGCTATATATAATTACGGACCGATGCGGACAAATTTTTGCATGGTTGTTAGAGACCATATACTAACACCATGTACCAAATTTCAGCCGGATCGGATGAAATTTTCTTCACTTAGAGGGTCTGCAAGCCAAATCTGGGGATCGGTTTGTATGGGGGCTATATATAATTATTTACCGATGTGGACCAATTTTTGCATAGTTGTTAGAGACCATATACTAACATCATGTACCAAATATCAACTGAATCAGATGAATTTTAGTCTTCCGGAGGTCAAATCTGGTGATCGGTTTATATGGGGGCTATATATAATTATGGACCGATGTGGACCAATTTTTGCATGGTTGTTAAAGACCGTATACTAACACCATGTACCAAATTTACGCCGGATCGGATGAAATTTGCTTCTCTTAGAGGCTCCGAAAGCGAAATTAAGGGATCGGTTTATATGGGGGCTATATATAATTATGGACCGATGCGGACCAATTTTTGCATGGTTGGTAGAGACCATATGCTAACACCATGTTCCAAATTTCAGCCGGGTCGGATGAAATTTGCTTCCCTTAGAGGGCCTGCAAGCCAAATTTGGGGGTCCGTTTATATGGTGGCTATACGTAAAAGTGGACCGATATGGCCCATTTGCAATACCATCCGACCTACATCAATAACAACTACTTGTGCCAAGTTTCAAGTCGATAGCTTGTTTCGTTCGGAAGTTAGCGTGATTTCAACAGACGGACGGATGGACGGACATGCTCAGATCGACTCAGAATTTCACCACGACCCAGAATATATATACTTTATGGGGTCTTAGAGCAATATTTCGATGTGCTACAAACGGAATGACAAAGTTAATATACCCCCATCCTATGGTGGAGGGTATACAAATTGTTAAAATGTTTTTGGCGCTGGTCGAAGTTCAAGACAGGTACAATTTTAGTAAAATGTACTCATTGAGAGACTTATGATCCCAATTTAAGTAAACATTTCCCATTTTAGGAAATTATAAACCACGTAATTTTTTAGTAAAACTATACGCTATATTTGTATACAATTTTTTTCTTGTTTTTAGTTCACGTCATTAAAGTAAGCAAAAAAAATATTCACATTGGGCAAAATTTAACTAAAATCCAGTAATCTTCATGGACTAAAATAAAGTTGTGATGGGATTAGTGCTCCGTTTTTGAGTGCATTTATTGAGTTATGTTATTCTTCATTTTCTTGTGTAAATGAGGGAACTTTTGGAAGTATATAAGTTCGGCCGGCCCGGTCGATTCGTACAAAATAATTTTCTTTTCATGAATATCTATATGATCTCTGCTGGAATTTGACAGACCTATCATAGGACTGACACCAATTCTCCAGTTTACAGCAATTTTAAAAATTTCCTATATAATTTTTTAACTACCGTACGTTCCTCACATTAAATTTATTATTCAATATATCGCATAAAATGTGTAAAATAAAACAGGCTTTACGAGGTTGTTCAAGACTGATTCATGGGCATATTTGTTTGGGGTGGTTCTACTAAACTCTTACAGAACGTGTACTAAATCTTATATATTGACCAGTACTTTCAATACGTTTTGACCCGACTTGGGACCACCATAAACATCAGGGCTAGTCCTTAGGTTAATCCCTTTTCTGTAGGGATAAGGTTTCTAGGGACTATAACAAGTCGACACTGAATGAATGTGTAATTAGGGGCCATATCAGTTATAGAAATTTATATGAAAATTTTTTGGTGGATTTGGAGAAACATACTCCCTGAAGAATTTCGGTACTGATGGTGTAGTTCGCGAAGTTAAATTTTAAAATATGGTAACTACATAAGATTTTGAACCAAGAAAAACACTTTAGTTTAAGTTCGAACACACACCGAAAAACATGTTTCGACAAAACACAAAAAAGTTTTTCAGTGGTGGTTTATCCCCTCTTAGTGGTGGTTTATCCCCTCAGAGCGAATCACAGATTCTCTGTATGGTTTGACCGTAATGTGTCAGTGAGCTTACTATAACACTCTTTGATAAGAGAGAAGTTCACTTTAAGTTTTCATAAAACGTAGAGGGCAACCCTGTGGTGAAAATAGGGTACCTCATTTTTGATATCTGGTCGAAGTGGGGATAACCCACTTCCCCGATATTTTGAAACTTGGAGCAAAGTACTCCGGGTTGCTTGAAATATTCGGGGACGGTTAATTTTGGCGTCTAGACTTAACTCCTTAACTTCTCCGATTTATTTGAAATTTAGAGAGAAGTTGGGGGAGGTTATGAAGTTATTATGGGGTACCTAATATCTTTAACATTTGGAGGGGAACCTCCCTTGCCCGACTTTGTGAAAATTAGACCAGAATTCGCCGAGTTGCTTGAAATTTTTAGGAAATGATAAAGGTGTCGTCTAGGCAAAGATCCTCTACTTCATTTTTCGATATTTGGTTAGGGAAGGGGGCCTCCCCAGTCCGACCTTTTGTAAAATACATTGAAAAACTCAACTTCTCCGAATTACTTGAAATTTACTCGAGACGTGTGGGAAGAAGGGGAGGTTACGGGCCAAAAAGGCAGGGGGACCTTCTCCTGCCGACATTTTGAAACTTGAAGAAAAGTTCCCAGATTTTCTTTCTTCTAAACCAATAGAGCAAATCTGGTCGAGGAGTTAAACCGATTTTTGGGTAATTTAAAGTTTTCACATTTTTTGAAACTTATGCGATTTACTTGACATTTGGCCCATTTTTATTTTAATTGAAAGTTTATCTCGGATGGAAATTGAGGCTTCTATGGCAAACAAACAAACAAACATTTACCATTTGTTTTGCGCTGTAAGGAAATTTGTTTGGAAGAAAGGTTTTTTTTTGTGATAAACGTTGACTTATTTACAGGATGAGAAAATACTCGTAACTTCATAAAGGCTAACTCAAAAACTTTTTTGTTTTTCTGGCTGATTGCATCTTCCCTCACATCTTTCTCACTTCCCCGAGGTTTATTCAATTCAAAGGCTTTTTTATGTAACACAATCAATGTATAATAAATTATTCGATTTTATAAATTTTACCTTTTGGTAGGCCAACACATTATCCACTGGACTAACTAGATGTTATTGTCATCAACAGACAATTGTCGTTATAGCCATTAAGGCACAAGCAACCCATACAGTCAAGCAGTTATATTTATAAAACATAAGTTTTGGCGCCCACAAGCCGATTTAAAGAAACTTTATTTAAAAGAAGCAAATCGCTTTCTTACGAACGATGTATCAAATACAACTTTTGGAAATGGAAATAATGTGATTGCACACATATTCCAAAAGTGTTCGCAAGATTGCGAAAGGATGTTCGGCATTACATACTAAGATATTATATACGAAACTTCCACATATGTCTTACTTAAGACATAAAGACGTAAAAGAACAGTGCTTGACATAAACGAATTGGACTATGATTTTGGAATAAAAAGCATGTTTTATCTTAAAAATAACAAGTAAGGAAAGTCTAAAGTCAGGCGGGGCCGACTATATTATACCCTGCACCACTTTGTAGATCTAAATGGGAATTGGGTGCTATATATAAAAGGTTTGTCCCAAATACATACATTTTAATATCCCTCGATCTGGACAGAATTTGATAGACTTCTACAAATTCTATAGACTCAAAATTTAAGTCGGCTAATGCTAATGCTAATGCACTTTTACAACTTTTCGACTAAGCAGAGGCGATTTTAAAAGGAAAATGTTGGTATTTTGACCATTTTTGTCGAAATCAGAAAAACATATATATGGGAGCTATATCTAAATCTGAACCGATTTCAATCAAATTTGGCACGCATAGCTACAATGCTAAATCTACTCTCTGTGCAAAATTTCAACCAAATTGGACCAAAACTCTGGCTTTTAGGACCATATTAGTCCATATCGGGCGAAAATTATATATGGAAGCTATATTTAAATCCTAACCGATTTCAATAAAATTTGGCACACTAGACTATAGTGCTAAGTGTACTCCTAGTGCAAAATTTCAACCAAATTGGGGTAAAACTCTGGCTTCTGGGACCGTATTAGTCCATATCGGGCGAAAGATATATATGGGAGCTATATCTAAATCCGAACCGATTTCAAGAAAATTTGTCACACTAGACTATAGTAATAGTTGTACTCCTAGGGCAAAATTTCAACCAAATTGGGGTAAAACTCTGGCTTCTGTGATCGTATTAGTCCATATCGGGCGAAAGATATATATGGAAGCTATATCTAAATCCGAACCGATTTCAATAAAATTTGGCACACTAGACTATAGTGCTAAGTGTACTGCTAGTGCAAAATTTCAACCAAATTGGGGTAAAACTCTGGCTTCTGGGACCGTATTAGTCCATATCGGGCGAAAGATATATATGGGAGCTATATCTAAATCCGAACCGATTTCAAGAAAATTTGTCACACTAGACTATAGTAATAGTTGTACGCCTAGGGCAAAATTTCAACCAAATTGGGGTAAAACTCTGGCTTCTGGGATCGTATTAGTCCATATCGGGCGAAAGATATATATGGAAGCTATATCTAAATCCGAACCGATTTCAATAAAATTTGGCACACTAGACTATAGTGCTAAGTGTACTCCTAGTGCAAAATTTCAACCAAATTGGGGTAAAACTCTGGCTTCTGGGACCGTATTAGTCCATATCGGGCGAAAGATATATATGGGAGCTATATCTAAATCCGAACCGATTTCAAGAAAATTTGTCACACTAGACTATAGTAATAGTTGTACTCCTAGGGCAAAATTTCAACCAAATTGGGGTAAAACTCTGGCTTCTGGGATCGTATTAGTCCATATCGGGCGAAAGATATATATGGAAGCTATATCTAAATCCGAACCGATTTCAATAAAATTTGGCACACTAGACTATAGTGCTAAGTGTACTCCTAGTGCAAAATTTCAACCAAATTGGGGTAAAACTCTGGCTTCTGGGACCGTATTAGTCCATATCGGGCGAAAGATATATATGGGAGCTATATCTAAATCCGAACCGATTTCAAGAAAATTTGTCACACTAGACTATAGTAATAGTTGTACTCCTAGGGCAAAATTTCAACCAAATTGGGGTAAAACTCTGGCTTCTGGGATCGTATTAGTCCATATCGGGCGAAAGATATATATGGAAGCTATATCTAAATCCGAACCGATTTCAATAAAATTTGGCACACTAGACTATAGTGCTAAGTGTACTCCTAGTGCAAAATTTCAACCAAATTGGGGTAAAACTCTGGCTTCTGGGACCGTATTAGTCCATATCGGGCGAAAGATATATATGGGAGCTATATCTAAATCCGAACCGATTTCAAGAAAATTTGTCACACTAGACTATAGTAATAGTTGTACTCCTAGGGCAAAATTTCAACCAAATTGGGGTAAAACTCTGGCTTCTGGGATCGTATTAGTCCATATCGGGCGAAAGATATATATGGAAGCTATATCTAAATCCGAACCGATTTCAATAAAATTTGGCACACTAGACTATAGTGCTAAGTGTACTCCTAGTGCAAAATTTCAACCAAATTGGGGTAAAACTCTGGCTTCTGGGACCGTATTAGTCCATATCGGGCGAAAGATATATATGGGAGCTATATCTAAATCCGAACCGATTTCAATAAAATTTGTCACACTAGACTATAGTAATAGTTGTACTCCTAGGGCAAAATTTCAACCAAATTGGGGTAAAACTCTGGCTTCTGTGATCGTATTAGTCCATATCGGGCGAAAGATATATATGGAAGCTATATCTAAATCCGAACCGATTTCAATAAAATTTGGCACACTAGACTATAGTGCTAAGTGTACTGCTAGTGCAAAATTTCAACCAAATTGGGGTAAAACTCTGGCTTCTGGGATCGTATTAGTCCATATCGGGCGAAATATATATATGGGAGCTATATCTAAATCTGAACCGATTTCTTCCAAAATCAATAGGGTTCTATTCTGAGCCAAAACACATACTTGTGCCAAATTTGAGGTAGATTGGACTAAAACTGCGACCTAGACTTTGATTACAAAAATGTGTTCACGGACAGACGGACATGGCTATATCGACTCAGGAGCCCACCCTGAGCATTTTTCTGGGTGTTACAAACATATGCACTAACTTATAATACCCTGTTCCACAGTGTGGCGCAGGGTATAAAAATTTTGTAACAATTTTCTTTTTTTTGTGATAAATTTCCATTTTCCAATTGCTATTTTCTTTGCGTGTATGGGAGCTATATCAGAACCGATAAAAAACAAATTTGTGATAGTTCAGTTAAAAATTTAGTGGAATTTTTCAGATTTTTAAAATGGAATATTCGAAATATTAAAAAAGTCAACATGTAGAATGGTAGCCCATTATCAAAAATTTAAACAAACTAAAATTTTTAAATATATACTTTTTCCGATTTGAATTTATATACAATCTGTGCAATCTAATGTGTTTGGTCTAAATTTAAAAGCTTTTCCTGCAAATATTGATTTGTGAAGCTAAGTGCTTCTGATATTACGATACAGATATTTTCCTTTCCTTCATTTCACTACACATTTACTTCTTATCACTACCAATAAACCCAATAATATGGTGCATTACCATGCAATTTCCACCATAACCATCGACAGCAATCACCATTGTAAGAACGTTACTCTCAAGTCAATATCAATTTACATACACAGTGGAACCTCTTCGAAGTGGACACTCAAGGTAGCCTAAATTTTGTCCACATTTGGAAGGTGTCTACTTATAAAAGATTAATTTTAATGTGCCATTTTAATAAACATCTCACGAAAATTGTTCACTTTTGCGATATGTCCGGTTTTCATAGTTGAGAGGTTTCACTGTATACATAATACTCCATAATCGATACTCCACAGTTTCTTGGTTTCTTGCATTATGTCGTCTACATACATACCTCTATTATATTATTATCTGGACATCCATTTTCGGTGAACTCAACATCATACAATTCCAAAAGGATATTGTGACCAAAGGGGGCCACTAAGTGCTGAGTAAAGTCCACGTTTTCGGGCATATCATGTGGATAGTTTAATTGGTAAAGATATCCAGTGCCATTGGTAGTTAATTTAATAATGCGTTCACGTTTTTCCATTTGACCAACTGAAAATGAAGAAAAACAAAATAAGGAGTGACATTTCTTTTATGGTCCAAATAATTATACTGTGGGAAAAAAGTAGGGTGAATTTTCCAATTTCCCTTTTTTACATTTCAATTACGACACAAGGCAGATTATTTAAGAGTTATGAATTGTTTGCGTAAAGCAATTCACTAAAAAAAAAAACAAAATTATGCATTTACACTGCTCTCATTCTTCTTGACAATTTCACCAAGGCTTTATCGTTCACATCTGAATCTGAGCTTCGGTTTATATGGGGGCTATACGTAAAAGTGGACCGATATGGCCTATTTGCAATACCATCCAACCTACATCAATAACAACTACTTGCGCAAAGTTTCAAGTCGATAGCTTGTTTCGTTCGGAAGTTTGTGATTTCAACAGACGGACGGACATGCTAAGATCGACTCAGAATTTCACCACTACCCAGAATATATATACTTTATGGGGTCTAAGAGCAATATTTCGATGTGCTACAAACGGAATGACAAAGTTAATATACCCACCATCCTATGGTGGAGGGTATAAAAACGGTAAAAACACGAGAAATGATGCGAAAAGCGTAGGCCAGATTTAATCGAAATACACGCCACTTGCTCTTAAGCTTAACATATCGCGATAATGCTTGCAACGCATTTTTAAAATCGGGCATAGAGTAAAGTCATTGAAGTTCCAAACAGTACAAGATGCACATAAAAATTAGATTGGAAAGAGTCAAGGAAATTTTCACCTACTATGTAATACCAGAACTCAAGCGCCACCGATGGTAATGGTGTAGGTCGCCGCAACGCTCTATCGTTCAATGCCGAATATTATCGGGAAAATGTGTTGAAGCCCTGTGTAGACAAACATTTCTGACGCGGACCATAAACAAGCCAATGGAACTCAGTTCCCGCGAGCTTAAAAAGAGGCTAATCGCTTAATTTTTACCGCACAATTGGACCAAAATGTACGGATCTCAATCCGTTGGACTTTTGCAACTGCGGCATTTTGGTGAGTAAGGTTGGCACTAAAAAATGGCAAGATATCTGAAATTGGGCCATAATGCCGTCAAACCATATAATGGCTTTAGCGACCGTTTGAAGGTCATAATTTGTACCAAGTGTAGACAATTCGAACAAATCTAAGGTGATTTTAAAACTTGATGATATTTTCAAAATTATTTGCTTGTGAACAATAAAGTAGATTGCAAAAAATGCGTGCTCTGTCGTTGTTTTCAGCACGAAGCTCATTTGTGGTTCAATGGATACGTAAATAAGCTGAACTGTCGATCTTGGAGTGAATATCAGCCAGAAGCATTGCAAAAGTTACCTATGCATCCAGAGAAAGTCACATTTTGGAGCGGTTTATGTGCTGGTGACATCAATGGACCGTACTTTTTCTTCAATGATGATGATGATATTCAACTTGTTTTGCCCAAAATGCAGAGCTATTGAAAAATATATCTATACAGACAAGCCCGCTTCAATTGACGCTTTGGTAGACAACATTGATGCATGTATTCATGAGATGCTGGCCGAAATATTGCATAGAGTATGTCAAAGATGGACTAGGCGGATGGAACATTTGAAGCACGGTCACGGTCAACATTTGCTTGAAAAGCGTGGTTATGTTAGTGAGCGTATTTTTCCGCTTACAGTTGACACTTTGATATCACGCGCATTGTTGGAAAACCTGGGATCAAAAACGTATACCGAATTCTGTTTCAGGGGAGGATTGAGCTAAAATTTCATATTGACTTTGGGTGACCATGACATTTTTCCATAGGGGAGAAAAAATTTCAGCGGTACTGCCCCTCTGAGATGCTCTGTGTAATGAGTGCTAAATCAATAAGCGCTTCCGATTATATCTGACAAGGACCTGATATACGATAGCAGAGTCCAGATAGCATCCCAGAGTTTGCGATACGACGAATGGAGAGTTTACTTCGATCCAATGATTTTGACCTTCCCTTAAGAATTTTGGTATTGATTCCGAGCCAAATATGCGGCTGCTTTAAAATTAAAACATTTGTTAGCGACCAGCCAGATAGCCAAATGATATCCCAAAGATACAAAATCCTCTTAATAAGTTTAGCGTATAATAGAAGATTTTTATACCCTCCACCGTAGGATGGGGGTATATTAACTTTGTCATTCCATTTGTAACACATCGAAATATTATTAAGACCCCATAAAGTATATATATACTGGGTCGTGGTGAAATTCTGAGTCAATCTGAGCATGTCCGTCCGTCCGTCTCTTGAAATCACGCTAACTTCCGAACGAAACAAGCTATCGACTTGAAACTTGGCGCAAGTAGTTGTTATTGATGTAGGTCGGATGGTATTGCAAATGGGCCATATCGGTCCACTTTTACGTATAGCCCCCATATAAACGGACCCCCAAATTTGGCTTGTGATTGCTCTAAGAGAAGTAAATTC
The DNA here is from genome assembly GCF_050003625.1 of Haematobia irritans. NCBI lineage: Eukaryota > Metazoa > Arthropoda > Insecta > Diptera > Muscidae > Haematobia > Haematobia irritans. The sequence goes on along the minus strand of NC_134399.1, from coordinate 62,092,858 downwards.
CATCCGATCCGGCTGAAATTTGGTACATGGTTTTAGTATATGGTCTCTAACAACCATGCAAAAATTGGTCCATATAGCTCCACTTTTACGTATAGCGCCCATATAAACGGACCCCCAAATTTGGCTTGCGATTGCTCTAAGAGAAGCAAAATTCATCCGATCCGGTTGAAATTTGGTACGTGGTGTTAGTATATGGTCTCTAACAACTATGCCTCAATATACACCGATTCCCAGATTTGGTTTGCAGATCCTCTAAGAGAAGCAAATTTCATCCGATCCGGCTGAAATTTGGTACATGATATTAGTGTATAGTCTCAAAGAACCATTCAAAAATTGGTCCATACCTGTCCATTTTTATATATAGCCCCTATATAAACCGATCCCCAGATTTGAACTCCGGAGCCACTTGGACGAGCAAAATTCATCATATCCAGTTGAAATTTGCAACGTGGTGTTAATATATGGCCGCTAATAACCATGCCAAAATTGGTCCATATCGGTCTATAGTTATATATAGCCGATCCCCAATCACACAAAAATTGGTCCATATCGGTTCATAATCATGCTTGCCACTCGAGCAAAAATAATCTAGCAAAATTTGTCAAAATTTTATTCCTATAGAAAATTTTGTCAAATTTTATTTCTATAGAAAATTTTGGCAAAATTTTATTTCTGTAGGAAATGTTGTCAAAATTTTAATTCTATAGAGAATCTTGTCAAAATTTTAAATCTTTTGAAAATTTTGTCCAAATTTTACTTCTATAGAAAATGTTGTCAAAATTTTATTTCTATAGAAAATTTTGTCAAACTTAATTATATACGTATTTAATCGGCCATTTTAAGTTTAATATGTACCACGTATGGACTACGTGGTATATATTACGGTTTTAGGAAGTTTTAAGATACCTTGTCATCGGCAAAAGTTACCGCAACCCAAGTAATTCGATTGTGGATGGCAGTCTTCAGTAGAAGTTTCTACGCAATTCATGGTGGAGGGTACATAAGCTTCGTCCTGGCCGAACTTACGGCCGTATACACTTGTTTTATCTTTAATTCAAAGATTCATTGTAGCAGTTAATTTTAAGATTATTTCTTTAAAACAAAACTCTTTCCCTTTTCTAAGGGGTAGTTTTTCAATTTTTCAAAAACATATGACTTTAATTTTCCAAGATGTGTGTCCTAAATTTAATGAAAAATAGGCACCAACTTATAATAAAAAACTGTTGAAGCAAAGATGAAACCCTTTTTTATACCCACCACCATAGAAGGGTGATGGGGGTATTATAAGTTTGTCATTCCGTATGTAACACATCGAAACATAAATATCCGACTATATAAAGTATATATATTCTTGATCAGGGAGAAATTGTAAGACGATATAAGCATGTCCGTCCGTCTGCCTGTTGTAATCACGCTACAGCCTTCACTAATGGGGATATCGTCCTGAAATTTGGCACATATTCGATTTTTGTTTGCAGGCAGGCCAAGTTCGAAGATGGGATATATTGGTCCAAGTATTCATATAGTCCCCATATAAACCGACCTCCCGAAAAACCGTAGTTTTTATTCAATTTGCCTGAAATTTCAAATCTAGAAGTATTTTAGGACCATAAAAAGGTGTTTGAAAATGGTGCCTATCGGTCCATGTTTTGATATAGTCCCCATATAGACCGATCTCCCGATTTTACTTCTTGGGCTTCTCGAAACTGTATTTACTATCCGATTTGCCTGAAATTTGAAATCTAAAGGTATTCTAGGACCACAAAAAGGTGTGGCACAAATGGGGCGTATCGGTTCATCTTTTGGTATAACCCCCATATAGACCGGTCTCCCGATTTTAATTCTTAGGCTTCTAGAAACTGTACTTGCTTTCCCATGTGCCTGAAATTTGTAATCTAGAGGTATTCTAAGGCCATAAAAAGGTGTGCCTAAAATGGTGCCTATCGGTCCATGTTTCAATATAGTACCCATATAGACGGAGCTCCCGAATTTACTTCTTGGGCTTCTAGAAACTGTATTTACTATCCGATTTGCCAGAAATTGAAAATCTAGAGGTATTTTAGTACCAAAAATTGGTGTAGCGCAAATGGCGCATATTGGTCGATCTTTTGGTATAGCCCCCATATAGAGCGATCTCCTGACTTTACGTCTTGGGTTTCTAAAATCCGTAGTTTTTATCCAATTTGCCTTAAATTGGAACTCTAGAGGTATTTTAGGACCATCAAAAGGTGTGCCCCCATATAGACCTACCTCCCGAATTTATTTCTAGGACTTCAAAAATCCGACGTGTCGATCGATGTTTTGGCTCGACACACACCATAGACCGATCTTCCGATTTAACTCCTTGGGTTTCTAGAAACCGAAGTTTTTATCCGATTTGCTCGAAAATGTAAATATACTGGTATTGTAGACCCTCAAAAATCTGTATCGCATTTATTGCTACCGGTCCATTTGGTAAGGCATCGATATAGACCGATTTCTCTTCTTGACGGTACACCCAAAGAAAATCTATTTTCCTCCGGAATGAAATTTTAGATAAACGAAATTCCCCTTTCGTATAAAGTATTTTCATTTAGAGCAAATAATTCAAATTTTTGATAAGCGATTCGACAATTGTCTCTAAAATTTGTGTCAAGAGGAAACTTTGCTTGTCTAAAATTTCGTTCCTCAGAAAGGAAAACTCTTCTTTCAGCAGGCGCACTGTTCATGAAAATTGCTTTAAACGAAAAGTACAATGTCCAGATTTTACTACTCGCATTCATTTAAATAATGGTGGTAAAAATCTACAGATTTAAGATTTCAAATCAAGGTGTTCTTTCATCATTTGCACGATATGTTTATAATTTCTCTAAAACTCAAACAAAAATGGTTCTTATAAATCCAGAATCTGATCTAGTCTTCATAGGAAGAATCTTTAAATTTATCTTCGAGAAGCGTACTGGATGAACTGATTCACTGGGGAGAATATTTGTCATCAAACCCCCAGAAATTCTATATATTACCAACTAACCCGCTACGAGGAAGAGTTTTCAAAGGAAATTATTATATTTGATTCATGATGGTGGGTATTTAAGAATCGGGCCGACCGAACTTACTGCTGTATATACTTGTTTTTAATTAAATTTTCATTATTTAAAAGAAATTTAGGTTGCATAATCTTTCATATTAGGTGCATATTTTTTTCAGTGTACATACGAACTGCATTAATGATGGTATATCCCACTGAAAACTAGTTTTGTTCTTCAATAGTGCCTGGCATATAAAATGGGTATGCTAGTTTAATTGCCTCACTTTCGTAAATAATCAACAAAAACAATAATTAAGGATTTTACCACTTACCTGTATGATAAATAGCCTGAAAGCCTTTACCCCTCGGATGTTGACCAGTACGGAATTGTACACGCAGTTGTTCCTTGAGGCTCACAAACAGTCCATCATTAACAAGTTCCGCCAACTCAAATGGCCGGAAGGCTCCATTGCCCAAATCAATTTCCAGTAAAGCATCCTGTAGGAAATCATATTCAATGATTTCCAACCATACTCTCTTACCCACCGGTGCCTGGATGACAAAGGCACAATTTAAATTGTTGAGTAAAAAATGTGGATAATTGGGACTGGAGATGGTACCCTCACGTGAGGTTAGGGTACGCAAGGGGCAACCAGAGACATCAATAGCTTTCCATATGGCTGCGAAGCCTAAACCGGCCATCGAATAATCACTGTGAAAATTCATCATGACCTCATTACTGCTGGATACGAAATCAAATTTGGACATATTCGATTCATGCGAGCCACACCAGCGTACATAGGGCAGAAAGGATTGGGAATTCTCAGGGGGCAGCGCATCGATGTTTTCCCCTACTATTGTACTGCGACGATGGCGCTTTCCCAGGATTCCTTGATTATGATGCGCTTTCCGTTTATGACGTCTGTCACCCGCATTGTCGACCATATCTCTTTTTCGCCTTTGTTTGTGTTTTGTTTTTAGCATCTTCCTGTTTTTGTCCGACACTGACTTCCACCAAGCCTGGTGGATGTCCTTTTTTGTGTGTGCTTTGTAGTTTTTTTGAAACCACCTTCCACCGGAACTTCCCTGTTCTTGGAGAAGTTTGTCAGCACTTTTGTGTTGCACCCATGCATGGCGAAAGTTAATTTCCTTACTATGGCGTCGCATGCGGTGATGCTGATGGCCTTGTTGTGTGGGTCCTTGCAATTTGGCAGTGTTTCCATTATACGGAGCTTTTGCAATGCTACGTCGTAATCTACGTTTAGAGCGTTGCTGCTGTGGATACATCGACAATTTGTTCCCATTATCATGGATGCCACCTCTTAGAGTGGTTTCATTATCGTCGCTTTCGTACTCATCATTGGTTCCCCCATTATGAGTTTTACCATGTTCATTGGACTCGCCGTCAAGTGCAGCAGTTGCCCTACTGGTATCTGCATCATTGGATGCATTAATGTCACCTCCATTGTCATCGAAGCTTTTTCCTCCTCCCCCTCCGTCTCCTATACCGCCTTCGTTGTTGTCACCCTCATAAGCTGTGAGTTGTTCGGCTGCCATTAGCATGGCCATTGGCACAGTATTTGCCCCAGGTTCCAGAGTTATCTTCGATACGCTATCATAATCCTGTATGCTTACGAAGTCGTACAGGCATTCATCTTGTGGCTCCAAGTCAATTTTTTGAAATTGCACAATAATCCTTGTACGTTCGGGTGCTTTGATATGTATCCAATAGTTTATGTTCAGTGGATACGTATTGGGATATGCTATAAACGAAAAGGAGAAAATGGAAAAAAATTATGGGCAATATAGAATAGCGATAAATTTCATTGGAACATTTTATTGCTGTTCATTGGGTAGTGTTGGCTTGAGGACAATGGCTGCATTGGAATGGGAGATTTCTATATGCTTTAGTTCTTGTGTTTAAGATTAACTAGGATTTATAGGAAATTAATTAAGTGCCATGACTGTGTCATAGGATCATAATATACTATTTGATCTGTATACAAGGAGATAAATAGATTTTTATATCCTCCCCCATAGGAAGGGTGTGGTATATTAACTTTGTCATTCCTTTTATGTAACACATCGAAATATTGATCTCAGATCCCAGTACACATATTTTGTGTCGTGGTGAAATTCCTTGTCGAACTAGATATGTCCGTCCGTTTGATCGTCTGTTGAAATCACGCCAACTTCCGAACGACACAAGCTGTTGATTTGGAACTTATCACAATCAGCTATTATTGATGTAGGTCGAATGCGTCATATCTAACCATAACATAGATATAGCCCCAGACTGGAGCCAACGTGGTGCAATGGTTAGCACACCCGTCTTGCATACACAAGGTCGTGGGTTCGATTCCTGCTTCGACCGAACACTAAAAAGTTTTTCAGCGGTGGATTATCCCACCTCAGTAATGCTGGTGACATTTCTGAGGGTTTCAAAGCTTCTCTAAGTGGTTTCACTGCAAAGTGGAACGCCGTTCGGACTCGGCTATAAAAAGGGGGTCCCTTGTCATTGAGCTTAACATGGAATCGGTCAGCACTCAGTGATAAGAGAGAAGTTCACCAATGTGGTATCACAATAGGTTAGGTTAAGGCTGCCACCTAACCTAACCTAGCCCCAGAGTACTCTATTGGGAATTATAAACTGAAGTATTTGCTTAGAATTAATGATTAAGGTGTTTTGTTTGACTAAAAGTTTGATTTTGGTCCTCATATTAAGGAATGGGTTAATAAGGTTGCAGGTGTGTTGGGATTCATAAAGAGATGACCAAAGATCCTTATCTTACAAAAAGGCTCTTCACAAAAAAAGAGCTTCCAAAAATGTAGTTTGGATCCCCAATCTGTGATCCGGAAGTAGTGCAAACATGGATCATCTCCAATGAATTTTACATGGGCTTGTCATAGGACGGAAGTACTCCCTTTTTGGGAGTGCTTTAGAAGTTGTGCCCTGGAAGTTAATTTGAATGAAGAAATTTAAAAAGCGAACAAAAAAAATTTTTTTCAACCAATTTCACTTTTTTTTCACCCATATGTTTTATTACACTATTATTTTCCTATTATCTAATTTTTACAATTTGAAAAACTTTTTCGCTCCGACCAGGGTTTGAACCTGGGTTTGCTGGCACCATAACAGAACGCCTTAGCACACTCAGTCACAAACGCCATTGAATATAAAGCGTCGAAAGGCCAATTCAAATGTGTGTGATATGATCGTAATACGACACCATGGAATAACATTCTAATTGCTTCTCGAGAAGTTCTTTATTAGTATGAACGAAAAAATAAGAAATACAGTTTCAAATCTCACTAGCGGCAATTTTTTTATCAAATACTTTTCTAAAAAATTATTTGTTTTATGTTATGCATTGTTTTTTATACCCTAAACCACATAGTGGTCAGGGTATAATAAGTTTGATCGGCCAAAAAATGTGCCTACCAGAAATATTGATTTTAGACCCCATAAAATATATACCGATCGACTCAGAATCACCTCCTGAGTCGATCTAGCGCTTGGTGTCCGTCCGTCCGTCTGTCCATGTATTTGTTGTTCACAGGATTCCGGTCGCAATTATTAACCGATTTTGATTAAATTTGGTAAGGGAGTTTTTTGGGCACAAGGACGAACGCTATTGAATTTGGAAGAAATCGGATCAAATTTAGATATAGCTCCCATATATATGTATCGCCCGATTTCGACAAATTGGGTCACGTTGAGCTTTTTTCAAACGGATCGTCACCAAATTTGGCACAAGCTAATCTTTTCCATCGCCCTTCAAGTTTGCAAAATTTTATCCAAATCGGTTCAGATTTAGATATAGCTCTCATATATATGTATCGCCCGATTTTTCTAAATTTGGCCATAAAACCCTTATTTATCAACCGATCTTACTCAAATTTGGCTAAATGTAGTCTTCTGTAGCAATAACTATATGTTAAAAAAATCATCGAAATCGGTTCAGATTTAGCTATAGCTCTCATATATATGTACCGCCCGATTTTTCTAAATTTGGCCATAAAACCCTTATTTATCAACCGATCTTACTCAAATTTGGCTAAATGTAGTCTTCTATAGCACTAACCCTATGTGCAAAAAATCATCGAAATCGGATCAGATTTAGGTATAGCTCCCATATATATGTATAGCCCGATTTTCCAAATTTGGCCATAGAACCCTTATTTATTAACCGATCTTACTAAAAGTTGGCTAGATCCAGTCCTCTATAGTACTAACTATATGTGCAAAATTTCATCGAAATCGGTTGAGATGTAGATATAGCTCCCATATATGTATCACCCGATTTCGAAAAAAATCGCCCCTAATAACCTTATGTTTGACCATACAGGCCTCATTTCTTAACTGATCTTACTCAAATCTTGCACAAGGTAACCTTTTGTGGTATTAATCAAACCAGCAAAATATTATGCAAATTGGTTCAGATTTAGATATAGCTTCCATATATATGCATCGCTAGATTTTCCCAAATTTGGCCATAGTACTCTTATTTATTAACCAATGTTACTCAAATTTAAAATTTTGATGTACTAGCCGATCGTACTTACACGTACTTGTAGCTCTTACATAAGAATATTGCTCGATTTTTACAAATTTGTATTTATTACCCACACTAATTTAACGATTTTCTCTTTTTTAATAATGGGCTCAATATTAGTGGCATACTAATTCCGTAGGTGCAATATCAACACAGCCAGTGTTGCTAGAAGTAAGGGAAATTCCCTATATGTAGGGTTTTTCTAATATTTAGCGTCTTGTAGGGACGTAGGGCCACAATGTAGGCCATTTTCATTCAACACAATTTGAAATAATTTTTATATTTAGTGGCTCCAGAGGAGGAAGTTAGAAGGCTTGATCTTCAACAATGTGTGGTAAACTTTATTCCTGTAGAAATTTTTGTCAACATTTTATTTCTATAGACCTTTTTGTCAAAATTGTATTTCTATAGAAATTTTTTTCAAAATATTATTTCTATAAAAAATTTTCTCCAAATTTTATTTCTGTGGAATTTTGTCTCAAAATTTTATTTCTATACAAAAATTTCTCACAAAAATTTGTTTATAGAAACTTTTTCCAAAATTTTATTTTTATAAAGATTTAACAAAAAAGATTACTAATTTGGGTAGAATTCTACCAACTGTGGCAACCGTGGTCGTAATACAAATTTATATTCTAAGTTATATACGTTGAATATTCATGTTTTAGGATAATAAAGTACTTAGAACCATTTTTGTTTTGTAAAATTTTTTAAATTTAACGAAAAATATAGTAGGGAAAATTGTTTGGGAATGTATGGGAAAGTAGGGATCTTTTTTTGTCCTTGTAGGATAAACCGAACATTTTCCGTGGCAACATTGACTTTGAGCTATAGTCAGATTGACACAAAGCACCCATAGACATGTACCCCTTAATTTTCTTAAATATGCAACTGCGGTTTATCTCCCAGACCTATATGTTACCCCACAAATGCTTATGATTACTAATTCTGTAATGGTGGTTTAGGGTATGATATAGTCGGCCCCGCCCGACTTTCTACTTTACTTACTTGTTATACCCTGCGCCACACTGTGGAACAGGGTATTATAAGTTAGTGCATATGTTTGCAACACCCAGAAGGAGACGAGATAGACACATGGTGTCTTTGACAAAAATGCTTAGGGTGGGCTCCTGAGTCGATATAGTCATGTCCGTCTGTCCGTGAACACATTTTTGTAACCAAGGGATTAGGTAGTAATTTAAGGCCAATCGACTTCGAATTTGGCACAAGTATGTGTTTTGGGTCAAAATAGAACCCTATTGATTTTGGAAGAAATCGGTTCAGATTTAGATATAGCTCCCATATATATCTTTCGCCCGATATGCACTTATACAGCCCTAGAAGCCTGAGTATTACCCCAATTTGGTTTAAATTTTGCACAGGGAGTACAATCGGTAGTATAGTCAAATGTGCAAAATTTTATTGAAATCGGTTCAGATTTAGATATAGCTCCCATATATATATTTCGCCCGATATGGATTAATACGGTCCCAGAAGCCAGAGTTTTACTCCAATTTGGTTGAAATTTTGCACAGGGAATAGAATTAACATTGTAGCTATGCGTGCCAAATTTACACTCATATGACCACAGAGGCCAATTTTTTCCTCCGATTTAGTTGAAATTTTGCACAGAGAGTAGAATTAGCATTGTTGCTATGCGTGCCAAATTTGGTTGAAATCGGTTCAGATTTAGATATATCTCCCATATATAGCTTTCGCCCGATTTTCACTCATATGACCACAGAGGCCAATTTTTTGGTCCGATTTAGTTGAAATTTTGCACAGGGAGTAGAATTAGTATTGTAGCTATGCGTGCCAAATTTGGTTGAGATCGGTTCAGATTTAGATATATCTCCCATATATAGCTTTCGCCCGATTTTCACTCATATGACCACAGAGGCCAATTTTTTGCTCCGATTTAGTTGAAATTTTGCACAGGGAGTAGAATTAGCATTGTTGCTATGCGTGCCAAATTTGGTTGAGATCGGTTCAGATTTAGATATATCTCCCATATATAGCTTTCGCCCGATTTCCACTCATATGACCACAGAGGCCAATTTTTAACTCCGATTTAGTTGAAATTTTGCACAGAGAGTAGAATTAGCATTGTTGCTATGCGTGCCAAATTTGGTTGAGATCGGTTCAGATTTAGATATATCTCCCATATATATGTTTTTCTGATTTCGACAAAAATGGTCAAAATACCAACATCTTCCTTGTAAAATCGCCACTGCTTAGTCGAAAAGTTGTAAAAATGACTCTAATTTTCCTAAACTTCTAATACATATATAAATAAATCATAAATAAACTTTTGCGAAGTTTCCTTAAAATTGCTTCAGATTTAAATGTTTCCCATATTTTTTTTTACTAACATTGTGTTCCACCCTAGTGCATTAGCCGACTTAAATTTTGAGTCTATAGATTTTTTAGAAGTGTATCAAATTCTGTCTAGATCGCGTGATATTTAAATGTATGTATTTGGGACAAACCTTTATATATAGCCCCCCAACACATGTGATATGGTATCGAAAATTTAGATCTACAGAGTGGTGCAGGGTATAATATAGTCGGCCCGCCCGACTTTAGACTTTCCTTACTTGTTTTTTTTTTATTTTCGGCATATATTTTCGTATAAATATATTTCTTTCATTACAAATCAACAAAAAAAATTAAAAATTATCGTAATTTGCACAATCTTCTCAAAAGAACTTCCATGGAAGCGAAAAAGTCAAACGGCACAGGTTCAAATCCCAGCGGTCGTGGGTTCGATTCCTGCTTCGATCGAACCTACCACCATTAGGTTAGGTTAGGTGGCAGCCCGATGTATCAGGCTGACTTAGACTATTCAGTCCATTGTGATACCACATTGGTGAACTTCTCCCTTATCACTGAGTGCTGCCCGATTCCATGTTAAGCTCAAGGACAAGAGACCTTTTTATAGCCGAGTCCGAACGGCGTTCCACATTGCAGTGAAACTACTTAGAGAAGCTTTGAAACCCTTAGAAATGTCACCATTAGCATTACTGAGATGGGATAATCCACCGCTGAAAAACTTTTTGGTGTTCGTTCGAAGCAGGAATCGAACCCACGACCTTGTGTATGCAAGGCAGGCATGATAACCATTGCACCACGGTGGCTCCCACCTAACCTAAGCTAATGGTGGTAAACATCTATAGATTTCAAATCATATGAAAGGCGTTATTCTATCGGATTTTCGAGTACTTTTTGACGAGATAATTTGTGATTCCGCTAAAACTCCAACAAAACTGGTTCTTATAAATCCCGAATCTGATGGAGACTTCGCGAAGATTATCATTGGAACCCAACTGCTAGATTAGTTTAGGTTAGGTAAGGTTAAAGTGGCAGCCCGATTAAGTCCCAGGCTCACTTAGACTATTCAGTCCATTGTGATACCACATTAACTAAAAGTACTTATTACATATGGGCACTTCTTGTTTTAACCGCTGAAGCTTCTCGATTATTTTCTTCTGTTGAACCAACCAGATTGTTCCAAAAACATTGACTGACTTCTTATGTTAACGTTTTCCAGGTCCCAACTGTTACGAGTGAATATCTGTCATCAAATCCACCTGAAATTCTATATAGGTTCAATTAACCAGCTACGTTGAAGATTTCTCAAAGGAAACTGTTATATTTGATTAATGCTGGGGTGTATATAAGATACGAATGGTTTTTGGTATAATTAAATTTAATTTAATTTGATTAATAGAATTTTAATTGATTACGAATTCATCTTCAATCGTTTTTTAATTGGAAATAGTTTGGTGGTACTTTTTTTCTGTGTATGGCCAGATAAAAAAAAAAAAAAACAACAACAACAAAACACTCATAAATGTACCATGTAGTACATTTTTAGTCCCTCATTCAATTTTGCGGTCAAATGACCTTGAGCATGACAAGTGCTAAGGGATTTGCAATTTATTCCAATGCATAAAAACATTTCATTGCAGTAAATATCCATTCATGCATTTGATTTGTCCTTGTTTGGTATATATAGGATGGGAGATTGGATGAGGGGATGAGAGTAATATTAGGACATGCCATCATCGTCCATGTATTGTTCAAAAGCACATAGTATATAAAACATACCTGGCGAAATGAGACGTCCTTCTGAGCCAGTCACAGTGAAGTTACTAAAGGCAAAAATTCCATATGGTTCCTTTGGTTTTTTACACACATATCCACCAACCTTACTGCATTTCTGTGATTGCCAATATAGACCGGATGGCAGCATTGGTGTGGGTGACATCTTCCATTGCAATCCCAGGCATATGGCATCCACAGGATACGTATCGAATTGACCTTGGCCAGGTAACCAGCCCTGCAAAGACAAACCAAAAAACAAAACGAGAGAATAAAAGAAAAACCACATTTGGAAAAGGGAAATGAATTGAAATTGTGTATCCCAATTTGATTGACTATTAAGGAAATATTGGTGAAATGTATAATACAGAAAATCTACGAATGTGAGGATACTCGAAAACAGCACAGATATTTAAGGAGATAGGTTCAGTCAAGATGTTCTCCTTTTAATGAAGAGTTTTATTGGGTTTGAGCTCGACACAAGAAAAAGAAATATTGTCATAACCACAAAGATTTCATGTCGTTAAAATGCGAATGCCATTTTTGCGTACACTTCTAAGATTTTGACCTTAAAAAATATTTATGTGAAAAAAAAAAATATTTACGTGATATTAAAGATTACGCAGCCTCAATTTTAGGATGCCCTATTCATACACTATTAAGGACAAATTTCTTTAAAATAATGATATTTTAATTAAAAGAAAATTTATAATCTTTGCTTCAAAAAAAAAATTTTTATTAAATTTAGGACACACATTTTGAAAATTTGCGTTCTTTCGTTAAAGTTGCATGTCTTTAAACTAAGGCAAATTTATCTTAAAGTAAATAAACACATTTTTCATTTAAAGAAATCGTCCTTAAATTGACTGAAATATTTAATCTTTAGATTTAAGATAAAAACGCTTCAAATATAGTCTAAGATTTATTTTGAGGATTTAGCATTTTTGGTTTAAAGTTTTTTTTGGAATTAAGAAAATTACGAAGTATCCGTCATAATTTGGATTTTTAAACTGGCATTTGTTTGTACGTGAATGGCTTTATTAATATACCGGAAAAAATAGAATGAAAATTCGATAAATGATATCTGTATCCTAATTTTAATTATCTGCACTGAAAAACGAGTAAGTAAAGTCTAAAGTCGGGCGGGGCCGACTATATTACCCTTCACCCCTATGTAGGCCAAAATTTGTGTTACCATCTCAACTACTTCACATTTGCTGGAAGCTATATAAAGGAGACAATTTTTTTACTTCTACGAAATCCCTAGAAGTAAAATTTAAATCGGCTAACGCTATCCAGTTAATTGGAGGAAATTTTCATTGAAAATGGGTCTAAAATGTGTAACAGTCTACCATATTTCCCCAACTCTGGTGTACGTATATATGGGAGCTATATATAATCTGAACCGATTTTGACTAAATTTGACATGTATAGTTAGAATAATAATTCTGCTATCTATGCGAAATTTCACGTAAATGGGAGTATAACTTTGGCCCCCCTGGTCATATGAGTGCAAATCTGACGGAAGATATATATGGGAGCCATATCTAAATCTGAACCTATTTCAACCAAATTTGGCACAATTACCGATACTACTAAACGTACTCCTTGTGCGAAATTTGAAGCAAATCACGGCAAAACCCTGGATTTTGAGGCCATATAAGATATATATGGGAGCTATATCTAAATCTGAATCGATTTTGACCAAATTTAGCACATACAATAGTATCGTTAAAAGTACCGCTTGTGCAAAATTTGAAGTAAGTCAGGGCAAAACTCTGGCTTTTGAGACCATATAAGTCCAAATCGGGCGAAAGATATATATGTGAGCTATATCTAAATCTGAATCGATTTTAACAAAATTTGACACACTTAACGATACTATTAAACGTACCCTTGTGCAAAATTTGAAGCAAATCACGGCAAAACTCTGGCTTTTGTGGCCATATAAGTTCAAATCGGACGAAAGATATATATGGGAGCTATATCTAAATTTGAACCGATTTCAATCAAATTTACCAAGCATTGGTAGAATGTCAATTCTACCCTCTGTGCAAAATTTCACGAAGATCGGTAGTAAACTTTGGCCTCTGTGGACATATGAGTCTAAATCGGACGAAAGATCTGAACCGATTTGGCTGACATTTTGCAAGATTTTCATAAAATATTTGGATGTACGGTATTTCAAGAAAATCGGTTGATAAACACGCTAACTAGGACCACATCGGGGATAAATATATATGGTAGCTATATCTAAATCTGAACCGATTTTTTCCAAAACCAATAGCGATTGTCTCTGTCCCAAGAAACGGCCCTATGCCAAATTTGAGGACGATCGGACTTAAATTGCGAGCTGTACTTTGTGCACAAAATTACATATACAGGCAGACGGACGGACGGACAGACAGACAGACAGACGGACATCGCTAAATCGACTCAGAATTTAATTCTAAGCCGATCGGTATACTAAAAGATGGGTCTACGACCACTATTTCTTGGCGTTACATACAAATGCACAAACTTATTATACCCTGTACCACAGTAGTGGTGAAGGGTATAAATAGTAGTAGCGCGAAGCATAAGCGCGAGTTTATGTCCAAACTTGCTTTACACAACGTTGTCGATATTCATTGAAGTTAACTAAAATATATGGAAACGTCATTGCAATTATCCAAGGGTAAAATTCAATTTCTTTTCTAACGCCTCGCCTACTATGTTTTCACCAATTCAAAGCTTTCAAAACGGAGTGAATAGGAATTCCATATAGTTTTGCTTGTATTAGCTTGAGTTGCAGTGCTCAAATTTTTTCTGCTTGCTACATTGTGTTAGTTACTTATCGAAATGTAATCGCTGAAAATGTCAGCCAAACGCGGCAAATATAGCAAAAGTTATACCACTATAATGTTAGTAAAAATGTTGAAAACATGCTAGTGTACATCTTTGAATATGCAACGTAAACGGGTGCGAATGACTAATAAAGCAGTAATGTGGCAATAACAATCATACGCTCCCATGACCAATGAACTGCCCAGTACAAAACAATTGGAAGTTGTTCCACAAACATTTCTTTTAAAGCGCATCCCGGGATCCCCTATCGTTTTTTCCACTTTCGATACAGTCAGCATTGCCACAATGAATTTTTATTTTGGACCAAAATATTTCCAAAATTGGACCAAAATTAAATTAAATTAAATTAATATAATTTAAAAGTTAGAATGTGTCCAAAATTTTATTTCTATAGAAAATTAAGCCAAAATTTTATTTCTATAGAAAATTTTGACATAATTTTATTTCTATAGAAAATTTTGTCCAAATTTTATTTCTATAGAAAATTTTGTCCAAACTTTATTTCTATAGAAAATTTAGCCAAAATTTTATTACAAAGAAAATGTAGCCAATTTTTTTTTTTTCTATAGAAAGTTATCGCCAAATTTTATTTCTTTTTAAAATTTTTACATAATATTGTATCTATAAAAAAAATTTAAAGCTTATTTCTTTACAAAATTTTGTTAAAACTTTATTTCTACAGAAATTTTTGTCAAAATTAATTTGTCAAAATTTTAAAAATTTTGAAAAATTTACAATTTGGCGAAAATGGTCAGCATTGCCACAATGAATTTTTATTTTGGACCAAAATATTTACAAAATTGGACCAAAGTTAAATTAAATTAATATAATTTAAAAGTTAAAATGTGTCCAAAATTTTACTTCGATAGAAAATTTGTTCAAAATTTTATTTCTATAGAAAATTTTGACATAATTTTATTTCTATAGAAAATTTTGTCCAAACTTTATTTCTATAGAAAATTTAGCCAAAATTTTATTTCTATAGAAAATTTAGCCAAAATTGTATTACAAAGAAAATGTAGCCAATTTTTTTTTCTATAGAAAGTTATCGCAAAATTTTATTTCTTATTAAAATTTTTACATAATATTGTATCTATAAAATTTTTTTTTTTAAAGCTTATTTCTCTACAAAATTTTGTTAAAGCTTTATATCTACAGAAGTTATTGTCAAAATTAATTTGTCAAAATTTTAAAAATTTTTAAAAATTTACAATTTGGCGAAAATGGACCAAAATGGACCAAAATCAACCAAATTCCATTTGGTCCGACCAACGGACTAAATTTATAATTTAATAATTTTTTGGACCAATTTTGGTCCGATCGGACCAAAATGGCAACCCTGGATACAGTCCTTTTGGACAAGTCTTAGAAAGTACGGAATTACGCCGTTTTAAGTAAAAATTTAAGTTTTGGACAGTTAAATTTCGCAAAAAGAATAGAAAATAAATAAATAAGCAAAAAATAATAAATAAATAATAATAATAATTTGAAGTTATTCCGTTTGTTTTTTTTACTTCCAAGGATGTTCTTTGAGAAGGTTTTGCAAATTTCGATAATAAAAAAAATTAATTTATGAAAAAATATATGCCGAAAAAAAAACAAAATAAAAACGATGTATAAAATAAAAAATATTTTTTTTAATAAAAATTTGCCGCTGGTGAGATTTGAACCAGCGTTCTTTATTCTTTCATTCCCGGCAAAAAAAAATTGGAAGTTGTTCTAAAGGTATAACTTTAAAAGGTCTTCCAAAAATGTTCTCCCAAATATGTTCTTTATTTTAACTACACAGGAAGTTTTTTAAATTAATTTTTGATAACTTGTTTTTTAACCCTTATATTATGTTAGGGTCATTTGATGACCCATATCGTATTTTTCATCAGCGCATTTCATACTGTTGAAATATAATTAAAAGTTCTTACTACTCAGCAAGAATTCAGTACATGCCAATAATTCATGCACTAACTAGGAAGAACTTGTATTTATATTACGAAAGTAAGAAATGCGCTGATGAAAAACACGATGTGGGTCATCAAATGACCCTAACATAATATAAGGGTTAATATTTGTAATGGGTAATTTTAATAGGTAAAAAAGAATAAGACTTAACAAAATAATACGAATTATTTGAATTTTGTTAAAAATGATCAATTAATTAATTCTAGATTCTAAATTACGAATTTTTGCAAATACTTGAGATCACAGGTTTCAGACAATGCATTTTTAATGCATTAAAAATGATAAAAAATTATAAAAATTATTTATTTGCAAAATATCACAAAAATTTTTAAATCCCAACCAAAACACTGAATTCGGATCACATCCTAAAAAGTAATGCAAATTCAGTGGAACGGCTGTTGAAATGGTGAACATCGGTGAACTATGACAAGCCCATCCTAGCAAAAAATTTGGAAGTTGTTCTAAACGCATAACTTTAAAAGCACTTCCAAAAATGTCCTCCCAAAGATGTTCTTTATATTAACTACACATGAAGTTCTTTTATTTCAACTGTTTATAACTCCCTGTTTTCATATTTGTAATGGGTAATTTTTACTTTTTTTTCAAATAGTTTAAAAACAGATGGAGAATTAATAAAATGGTACAAATTAATTAAATTTTGTCGAAAAACAAAATGCGACATACACTTTAGAAAAATTGTGAACATATTTTGGATCAAACATTACAGACAAACAATATTAAAAAATTATTTTGTTTTTGGCAAAATATCACAAATTTGTTCAATTTGTGATATTTTGCATCACTTAAGAAGTGATGCATCACTTAAGAAGTGATGCAAATTCAGTGCAACGGATGTTGAAATGGGGGCATCCGTCCTATGACAAGCCCATCCCAGCAAAAAAAGAGCTTCCAAAAAAGTAGTTTGGATCCCCAATCTGTGATCCGGAAGTAGTGCAAACTTGGATCATCTCCAATGAATTTTACACGGGCTTGTCATAGGACGGAAGTACTCCCTTTTTGGATCCATTGCATTGCTTTAGAAGTTGTGCCCTGGAAGTTAATTTGAATGAAGGAATTAAAAAAAAAAATGTTTCCAACCAATTTCACTTTTTTTTCAACCATATGTTCTATTACACTATTATTATACCCTCCATCATAGGATGGGGGTATATTAACTTTGTCATTCCGTTTGTAACACATCGAAATATTGCTCTAAGACCCCATAAAGTATATATATTCTGGGTCGTGGTGAAATTCTGAGTCGATCTAAGCATGTCCGTCCGTCCGTCCGTCCGTCCGTCCGTCCGTCCGTCTGTTGAAATCACGCTAACTTCCGAACGAAACAAGCTATCATCTTGAAACTTGGCACAAGTAGTTGTTATCGATGTAGGTCGGATGGTATTGAAAATGGGCCATATCGGTCCACTTTTACGTATAGCCCCCATATAAAGGGACCCTCAGATTTGGCTTGTAGAGCCTCTAACAGAAGCATATTTCATCCGATCCGGCTGAAATTTGGTATATGGTGTTGGTATATGGTCTCTAACAACCATGCAAAAATTGGTCCATATCGGTCCACTTTTACGTATAGCCCCCATATAAACGGACCCCCAAATTTGGCTTGCGATTGCTCTAAGAGAAGCAAATTTCATCTGATCCGGCTGAAATTTGGTACATGGTGTTGGTATATGGTATCAAACAATCGTGCAAAAATTGGTCCATATCGGTCCATAATTATATATAGCCCCCATATAAACCGATCCCCAGATTTGGCTTGTGGAGCCTAAAAGAGAAGCAAATTTCATCCGATTCGGCTGAAATTTGGTACATGGTATTGGTATATGGTCTCTAACAACCATGCAAAAATTAGTTCACATCGGTCCATAATTATATATAGCCCCCATATAAACCGATCCCCAGATTTGGCTTGCGGAGCCTAAAAGAGAAGCAAATTTCATCCGATCCGGCTGAAATTTGGTACATGATGTTGGTATATGGTCTCTAACACCCATGCAAAAATTGGTTCCCATCGGTCCATAATTATATATAGCCCCCATATAAACCGATCCCCAGATTTGTCTTGTGGAGCCTAAAAGAGAAGCAAATTTCATCCGATCCGGCTGAAATTCGGTACATGCTGTTAGTATACGGTCTCTACCAACCATGCAAAAATTGGTCCACATCGGTCCATAATTATATATAGCCCCCATATAAACCGATCTCCAGATTTGGGTTGCGGAGCCTCAAAGAGAAGCAAATTTCATCCGATCCGCCTGAAATTTGGTACATGATATTGGTATATGGTCTCTAACAACCATGCAAAAATTGGTCCACATCGGTTCATAATTATATATAGCCCCCATATAAAACGTTCTCCAGATTTGACCTCCGGAGCCTCTTGGAAGAGCAAAATTCATCCGATCCGGTTCAAATTAGGAAGGGGGGGGGGGGATTTAGTATATGGTCGCTAACAACCATACCAAAATTGGTCCAATCACACAAAAATTGGTCCATATCGGTTCATAATCATGGTTGCCACTAGAGCCAAAAATAATCTACCAAAATTTTATTTCTATAGAAAATTTTATTTCTATAGAAAACTTTGTCAAAATTTTATTTCTAGAGAAAATTTTGTTAAAATTTTATTCGGTTCATAATAAAATTTTCATCATTTTCAAAATTTTATTTCTATAGAAAATGTTGTCAAAATTTTATTTCTATAGAAAATTTTGTTCAAATTTTATTCGGTTCATAATCATGGTTGCCACTCGAGCCACAAATAATCTACCAAGATTTTATTTCTATAGAAAATGTTGTCAAAAGTTTATTTCTATAGAAAATTTTGTTAAAATTTTATTTCTGTAGAAACTTTTGTCAAAATTTTCTTTCTATAGAATATTTTGTCAAAATTTTTATTTCTATAGAAAATTTTGTGAAAATTTTATTTCTATAGAAAATTTTGTTAAAATTTTATTTCTGTAGAACATTTTGTCAAAATTTTATGTCTACTTTGTCAAACTGAATTATATACGTATTGGATCGATCTTTTTTGATTTAATATATACCACGTATGGACTTACATACAATTTAGAAGATGGTGTTAGGAGGTTTTAAGATACCTTGCCATCGGCAAGCGTTACCGCAACTTAAGTAATTCGATTGTGGATGGCAGTGTTTAGAAGAAGTTTCTACGCAATCCATGATGGAGGGTACATAAGCTTCGGCCTGGCCGAACTTACGGCCGTATATACTTGTTTTTCTATTATCTAATTTTTACAATTTGAAAAACTTTTTCGCTCCGACCAGGGGTTGAACCTGGGTTTGCTGGCACCATAACAAAACGCCTTAGCACACGCAGCCACAAACGCCATTGAACATATAGCGTCGAAAGGTCAATTCAAATGTCGGTGATATGATCGTAATACGACACCAAGGAATAACATTCTAATTGCTTTTCGAGAAGTTCTTTATTAGTATGAACGAAAAAATAAGAAACGCAGGTTAAAATCTCCCCAGCGGCAATTTTTTATCAAATATTTTTCTAAAAAATTATTTTTTTATGTTATGCATCGTTTTTATTTTTTATTTTCGGCATATATTTTCGTATATATGCCGGAAGTAGAAAAACTGCATCGGAAGTAGATAAAAAATCATTCGGGGATCCCAAGATGCGCTTTAGAAGAAATGTTTGTGCACTTGTCCAAAAGGACTGCATCGGAAGTGGAAAAAATCATTGGGGATCCCACGATGCGCTTTAGAAGAAATGTGTGTGGACTTGTCCAAAATGACTGCATCGGAAGTTGAAAAAACTCGATGGGGGATTCTAGGATGGGCTTTAAAAGAAATGTTTGTTGAACAACATCCATTTTTTTTTGCTGGGATGTTAAATTCATCGCTTCTGCGCCACTTCACTACTTTTTGGCGGCGACTTTTTTGCTGGATCATAATAATAAAGAACATCTCAGGAAGCAGTTAGAATGTCATGCCGTGGTGTCATATTAGGTTTATATCACAAACATTTGAATAGACATTTTAATGCATCGTATTCAATGGCGTTTGTTGCTTAGTGTGCTAAGACGTTCTGTTATGGTGCCAACAGATCCAGGTTCAAACCCCGGTGGAAGCGAAGAAGTTTTTCAATTTGTTAAAATTACGTAGTAAGGAAATAAAAGTGTAACAAAAAATACTGATAAAAATAACAAGTGAAATTGGAAAAATATTTGTGTTTTTGAACTTCCCAAGCACAACTTCTAAAGCAATGCAAAGCATCCAAAAAAGGAGTACCTCCGTCCTATGACAAGCCCATGTAAAAATCATTGGAGATGGTCCAAGTTTGCACTACTTCCCGATCACAAATTGGGGATCCAAACTACTTTTTTTAGAAGCTCTTTTTTTTGCTGGGTGCAAATAGTGTTCAACTCCGAGCCTGTTCAAAAACTACATCATAACAGGATGGCTGATAAGTCCCCGGTATAACAAAGAAAAACACATTTTTTTTGTCAAAATTCGTTTTTATTATTCAACATAGTTCCCTTCAAGAGCTATACAACGATTATAACGACCTTCCAATTTTTTGATACCATTTTGGTAGTACTCCTTCGGTTTTGCCTCAAAATAGGCCTCAGTTTCGGCGATCACCTCTTCATTGCAGCCAAATTTTTTCCCTGCGAGCATCCTTTTGAGGTCTGAGAACAAGAAAAAGTCGCTGGGGGCCAGATTTTTGGCATCGTTCTCAATGACTTGTGGCATGGTGTATTGGTGGAACAACATTTTTTTCTTCTTCATATTGGGCCGTTTTGCCGCGATTTCGACCTTCAAACGCTCCAATAACGCCATATAATAGTCACTGTTGATGGTTTTTCCCTTCTCAAGATAATCGATAAAAATTATTCCATGCGCATCCTAAAAAATCGAGGCCATTACTTTGCCAGCGGACTTTTGAGTCTTTCCACGCTTCGGAGACGGTTCACCGGTCGCTGTCCCCTCAGCCGACTTTCGATTGGACTCAGGACTGTAGTGATGGAGCCATGTTTCATCCATTGTCACATATCGACGGAAAAACGGACGGTGTATTACGAGTGAACACCTGCAAACACAGCTCAGAATCATCAACACTTTGTTGTTTTTGGTCAAATGTGAGCTCGCGCGGCACCCATTTTGCACAGAGCTTCCGCATATCCAAATATTGATGAATGATATGACCAACACATTCCTTTGATATACTTAAGGCCTCTGCTATCTCGATCAACTTCATTTTACGGTCATTCAAAATCATTTTGTGGATTTTTTTGATGTTTCCGTCGGTAACCACCTCTTTCGGGCGTCCACTGCGTTCACCGTCCTCCGTGCTCATTTCACCACGCTTGAGTTTTGCATACCAATCAATTATTGTTGATTTCCCTGGGGCAGAGTCCGGAAAACAGTATTTTATCAAAACACGAAATTCCTTTTTTCCATTCTTTTTCATTAACAAAAGTTGCTTCGCAAAAAACGCTCTATCATTTGACACGAATCATTTGAAGATTGGTACTATATAAAAATAATAATCATTTAATACTAGCGACACCATCTATGTGTCAGACCGGGGACTTATCAGCCAACTTGTTACTATTAGTTTGTTGTGCGAAATGGAAACTTTTGCCGAACTAGAAAAAATTATATTTATTCAACATTGTAAATTGGATCATTGTAAAGTTAGCTTTGCCGGTACCTATAATGGGTTAATTACAATATGGGAGGATACAATCCCATCAGAAAAACTAGGTTCCACAGTTGCTCCCATCACGTGGGCATTATCTCACTAATATGCGATAAAATCGCCTACATACATAGTTGCCAGACGGAAGCAATATGGATGCAAAATAAATACTCCTTTGCCTTGTGTTAAAACTATATTTTATGCAAGCCGTATGCAATAAATTATTGCACAAAAGTAAGCGGCCAAACAGACAGTAGGATCCATTCAAGTTAACTTATAGGTTTTTTTAAAACATTCTGGCATTCTTGTTTGCACAAAAAAAGAAAACTTCTTTGTTCTGGAACTTCGTTTCCTAGAAATTTTAAATGAACCGTGACGCAAATGTCATTTAAATCCATCATATTTTCCTTAATTATTATTACCACAGCAACTCAACTAGCATCATAATGCTAGAGGAAATTCCATTTTTTATTTAATATTCATACATACCTGAAAGGACATTTTTGCACCATCCGTCCATTCGAATTGAAGATTTTTTTCCAGTTCAGCTCCGAGCCAATAAATTAATTGTGGTGAATAATCAATTTGGTTGCGGATATTGGATGTTATAAACCTAAAGTTGTGTTGGTCGAAGCATTCACATTTGAAATAGAAATACATGGAAAAATATTAAAATTGGATTGAAATGATTTCTATATAAAGAGATAATGCAGATTTGAATAAGAAAATTCAATAAATGTTGAAGTTTTTTGGTTTATGTACATTCCGTATTAACTGAGACATCACCATAATACATTTTTACAAAAAAAAATATTTTTTTTTTTGGATTCCATCACGAACACAAGTGATCCAATAAATAATGAAGCTTCTTCATTCACAAAAAAATGGATTGATCCAATTACAATTTTAATTTATACAAATAATTTCCGTGACTAACTTTTGTTTTAATTAAAAAAATGTGTTGGTTCTCTGTGATTTAATGTTTTTTAATGAATTAAAATTTAATTTGAAAAAAAAAAAAAAAAATTTGGTGGTATTTTTTCTCTGTGGACTAAACCAGCGCTTGGAGTCTAAAAATTTTGCTGCGAAATCAAAACACTTCGTTTTTCGGAAACTAAACAAATATTTACGACAAATTGATTTCATTAAATTCTTCAATCAATCCATGGCTGTATACGCTGACATATAAACCGATCTTTTGAATTGATTTCTTGAACGCTTAGGTTATGTTAGGATAAAGTGGCAGTTCGATTTATTTCAGGGTCTTTGAAACCTTTCATTTCATTGCGATTAGGTTAGGATAGTCTGATTTTTCATACGATTTTCCAGAATTTGGGATCCCTAAAGAAATATACAAAACATTGTCCTTGTGGGTCCGGATTTTAATAAAGGGTGATTTGTTAAGAGCTTGATAACTTTTTTTAAAAAAAAACGCATAAAATTTGCAAAATCTCATCGGTTCTTTATTTGAAACGTTAGATTGGCCCATGACATTTACTTTTTGAAGATAATTTCATTTAAATGTTGACCGCGGCTGCGTCTTAGGTGGTCCATTCGGAAAGTCCAATTTTGGGCAACTTTTTCGAGCATTTCGGCCGGAATAGCCCGAATTTCTTCGGAAATGTTGTCTTCCAAAGCTGGAATAGTTGCTGGCTTATTTCTGTAGACTTTAGACTTGACGTAGCCCCACAAAAAATAGTCTAAAGGCGTCAAATCGCATGATCTTGGTGGCCAACTTACCGGTCCATTTCTTGAGATGAATTGTTCTCCGAAGTTTTCCCTCAAAATGGCCATAGAATCGCGAGCTGTGTGGCATGTAGCGCCATCTTGTTGAAACCACATGTCAACCAAGTTCAGTTCTTCCATTTTTGGCAACAAAAAGTTTGTTAGCATCGAACGATAGCGATCGCCATTCACCGTAACGTTGCGTCCAACAGCATCTTTGAAAAAATACGGTCCAATGATTCCACCAGCGTACAAACCACACCAAACAGTGCATTTTTCGGGATGCATGGGCAGTTCTTGAACGGCTTCTGGTTGCTCTTCACTCCAAATGCGGCAATTTTGCTTATTTACGTAGCCATTCAACCAGAAATGAGCCTCATCGCTGAACAAAATTTGTCGATAAAAAAGCGGATTTTCTGCCAACTTTTCTAGGGCCCATTCACTGAAAATTCGACGTTGTGGCTCGTTAGTAAGTCTATTCATGATGAAATGTCAAAGCATACTGAGCATCTTTCTCTTTGACACCATGTCTGAAATCCCACGTGATCTGTCAAATACTAATGCATGAAAATCCTAACCTCAAAAGAATCACCCTTTATATCCTTACATAAACAGATTCTAGAGCCATTATGGCCGTCGAACTCGTTTTATGTGACTAAAATTTGGATCGCAGACTGAAAAATAAATATGTGGTTCTAAAGATTATACAACTGAAATTTTAGTTGCGCAATTTCCACAATGTTAAAGACAAATTTCTTTAAAATAATTTAATTAAAATAAAGAAAAAAAAACATATTTTTATTAAACTTAGGACACAAATTTTAGAAATTTGCGTCCCTCCCTTAAAGTTGTATGCATTTGAACTACGGCAAATTTTCCTTGGAGTAAAGAAAAACATTTTTAATTTAAAGAAATCGACCTTAAATTAACTGAAATATAGAATCTTTAATTTAAGATAAAAACGCTTCAAATATAGGCTACGATTTATTTTGAGGATTTTGAATCTTTGGTTAAAAGTTTTGTTTTTTTATACTCACCACCCTAGAATGGTGACGGGGGAATAATAACCCTGTAGGAATATATTGAACTCACTCAAAATCAAACTAACTTTTTACTAACTAATCTGTGGTGACTTCAAGCTAACTCAATACTTATGCAGCCTTGAGTCAATTGAATTTTGTTCAAACTCACTTTTTCTCGATCAGTAATGAGTTACCTTTTTGTTCACTCAAAGCTGATGCATATGTAATTAAAATAAAGTCATAGAAAAAATCAACTAAATAAACAAAAAAAATATATCCACTGCTATAAATGTCATTTAGATTTTTAAATAAATATTTCAGAGGACTTTTGCATTTTTCCGATGGATAGCGGTAAGTAACATTTAAATGCATAACTAAAATGCAATTTAATAATTGAAATTTGTATTTTTTAACGTAGAACCCATCATAGTGGTATCATTGACGGAATAAATGGAAACTTTTCAATGGGCTGTTTGCTGTTTAAAAGTAAGTACTATGTTCAGTTTCCGCAACGAAACTCCGAAATACTTAAGGTTGGTACTATATTCGGTTTTCGAGTTGAAAACCACTTTATTTCGTCATCACTTTTACACAAATAATCAAAATTATAAATGAAAACAAACATATTCCTTTTAAGTCTTGCCGAAATCTAGAGGAACAAGAAACTGGACATCAATTGAATTAACCCTCTAATCCCGCCTTTAATAAGGAAGCTTTTAGTAAAACACTCCTTAAGACAACAAAAATGGGTAAAATAAAAAGAAAATTTTGTTGAAACTCTTCAAGAGGCTTTGCAGCATATACTGAATTTTAC
Organism: Haematobia irritans; assembly: GCF_050003625.1. Classification (NCBI taxonomy): domain Eukaryota; kingdom Metazoa; phylum Arthropoda; class Insecta; order Diptera; family Muscidae; genus Haematobia; species Haematobia irritans. The sequence continues at coordinate 62,067,129 of NC_134399.1, read as the reverse complement.
CGTATAAATTTTTCTTGTTAAGTTTTCTTGCTTTTGTGTCGTTAACATTGAAAATTTAATCAGCTGGAAAAAAATTGGGGCATTAGAGGGTTAATTTATATTGAACTGTTTTAATAAAGTAACCGCGAAAATTTCAACGCGAAAAGCGAACATAGTGCTGATCTTAATAGGTATAGTAGTAAATCAATTTATCATTCTCTTCTTATATATTCTTATTGTTATTCGTAGATGCAATTCTTTGTAATAGAGGAAAATATCCAGAGAAATGCTTTCAAGGCTTTTGGAGTTCTCTGATGAAGCCCACTTTCAATCAGCGAACTGCAATACAATCTCAAAGGAAAGAAAAGCGAATGATATTAAGACAACACCCAAGCCTAATATTAGAACTTATATTTTATATTTTATATTTTACATTTTATTTATTATTTAATATAGTTACAAAGACTGAGTAAGCTTATAATTACTTCAGAATAAAATGAATAAAAAATAATAAAAAATAATTTTATTAACCAGATAGCTCACCATAAACTAATCAGTTAGAAGCTAATTTATAGTGTCCTTGTATATTATAAGCCAAAAGCTAACTCATTTTGAGCTAATTTTTGGTTAGCTGAAACTTATGCAGAGGTGAGTGAGAACTGACTCGTTCCAATGACAACACGTGTTAAAACTGAATAGGATTTTACATGGGAAATGAGTGAGTTTTTGAGTCACATGTAACTCAGTTTTGATTAACCATTTGTTAGCTTAAAGTCAGCTCAATTTCCTACAGGGAAGTTTGTCATTCCGTTTGTAACACATCGAAATATCGATTTCCGACTATATAAAGTATATATATTCTTGATCAGGGAGAAATTGTAAGACGATTAGCAATGTCCGTCTGTCTGTCTGACTGTCTGTCTGTTGTAATCACGCTACAGTCTTCAATACTAAAGCAATCGTGCTGAAATTTCGCACAAACTCGTCTTTTGTCTGCAGGCAGGTCAAGTTCGAAGATGGGCTATATCGGTCCAAGTTTGGATATAGCCACCATATAAACCGACCTCCCGATTTGGTGTCTTGGGCTTATAAAAACCTTAGTTTCTATCCAATTTGCCTGAAATTGGAAATCTAGAGGTATTTTTGGACCACAAAGAGGTGTGCCAATAATGGTGAGTATCGGTCCATATCTTGGTATAGCCCCCATATAGACCAATCTCCCGATTATATTTCTAGGGCTTCTAGAATCGATAGTTACCATCCAATTCGCCTAAAATTGTAAATCTAGAAGGTATTTTAGCACCATAAAGAGGTGTGTCAAAAATGGTGAGTATCGGTTGATGTTTAGATATAGCCCCCATATAGACCGATTTCCCGATTTTACTTCTTGGGCTTCTAGAATCCGTAGTTATTATCCAATTTGGTTGACATTTGAAATCTAGAGGTATTTTAGGACCATAAAGAGGTGTGCTGAAAATGGTGAGAATCGGTCGAGGTTTTGGTATATTCCCCATATAGACCGATCTCCCGATATGGGGTCTTGGGCTTATAGAATTCGTAGCTTTTATCCAATTTGCCTGAAATTGGAAATCTAGAGGTATTTTAGAACAATAAAGAGGTGTGCCGAAAATGGTGGGTATCGGTCCATATTTTGGTATAGCTCCATATAGACCGATCTCCAGTTTTTACTTCTTGGGCGTCTAAAATCTGTAGTTTTTATCCAATTTGCCTGAAATTAGAAGTCAAGAGGTATTTTAAAACCCTAAAGAAGTGTGCTGAAAATGATGAGTATCGAACTATGTTTTTATATAGCCCCCATATAGACCGATCTCCAGATTTTATTCTTGGGCTTATAGAAACCGTAGTTTTTATCCAACTTGCCACAAATTGGAAATCTAGAGGTATTTTAAGACCATAAAAAGGTATGCCGAAAATGGTGAGTATAGGTCCATGTTTTGATATAGCCATCAGATAGACCGATCTCCCGATATTACTTTTTGGGCTTCTAGAAACCGTAATTGTTGTCCACTTTGCCTGAAATCGAAAATCTGGAGGTTTTTAGGAATATAAATAGGTGTGCAAGAAATGATTTTATTTTTTAGGCTTCTAGAATCCGCAGTTTTTATCTAATTTGCCTGAAATGAGAAATCTATAGGTATTTTAGGACCTTAAATATGAGAGCCGAAAATGGCGAGTAGTGGTCCGTGTTTTGGTTTATCACCCAAATAGACCGATCTCCCGATTTTACTTCTTGGGCTTTTAGAAACCATAGTTTTTTTTCAAATTTGCATGAAATTTTAAATCTAGAAGTATTTTAGGAACATAAAGAGGTGTGCCGAAAATGGTGAATATCGGTCCATGTGCACTGATAATGAAAATTGCTTGAAACTGAATTACAGTTTCCAGATTTTACTTCTGGTAATCGTTTAAATAATGGGGGTAAAAATCTACAGATGTTAGATTTTAAATCAAGGCGTTATTTCATTGTTTTCTTGCACACTTGCACCCGATGTTTATAATTCCTCTAAAACTCAAACATATATGGTTCTTATAAATCCAGAATCTGATCTAGTCTTCATAGGTAAAATCTTTGAATTTATCTTCGGGAAGTATACTGGTTGAACTGATCTGCTTGTCATCAAATCCCCCTGAATTTTTCACAGGAAACTATAATATTTGATTCATGATGGTGGGTATCTAAGATTCGGCCCGGCCGAACTTACTGCTTTATACACAGTCTCACACAAGTTTACATACTCCTGAGTTTTTTACCTCTTAACTAAATATGTTTCTTGTTGTTGTTTATTACCCACACCAAAAAAAATCTTCTAGAAAATTAACAAATACTTTGTTTTTCGGAATAATTTACTAAAACTAAAGGATATATATGCATATTTTTTAAAATTTGATTATTTAAAGAAAATATAATTTCTTTAACCGTATGTAAACTTGTGTGAGACTGTGTATACTTGTTTTCAGTGTGGTTTTGGAAGAAATCGGTTCAGATTTGGATATAGCTTCCTTATATATCTTTCGCCCGATATACACTTACATAGCCCGCACCAGTCAGAATTTTATACTGATTTGGTTCAAATTTTGCACAAAGGGTAGAATTAATAGTATCGTCAAGTGTGCTAAATTTGATTGAAATCATTATATCACAGATACCAAAGTTTTCCTCCGATTTATGTGAAATTTTGCACAGGGAGTTGAGTTAATATTGTAGCTATTCCATATTTATATATTACCAGCTCGAAGCTCATATGCTTTCCAATAAGTGGTGTTAGATTCGATTTAAAATAAATGTTGTATTTTGATGAATGAATGATAGGATGATTATTTTACAGTAGATAGGAAGGTAGTCAATAATAATAACCAACCAACAAGATAATGTTTACAACAAAGTGACTGCTTTTGGCATAAACCCCATCCTTTACTTGGCCCCAATCAAAAAAGTACCTTGGGACTTCATCACAAGATCCCGTTGAACAGCAGCGATCACCTCTTCGATAGTAGGAATGCCAAAGTCGAAGTCGACTCTTTGTAATGCTCAAATTTGATGTCTGAAATTTGTGAAAATTGATTGAAATCGATTTTTGATATTGGCAAAAATCCATTAATCGAATTTTTACGAAAAGTCGACATTGATTTAAAAAAGTATATATTTCTATAATAACGTAAGCAATATGTATAGACGATGTCATTTATTTTAAAATCAATATGTACATTTCACAATTATTACTAAAACCTGTACTATTGACCCGACTGGAAGCCACCGTGATGCAATGGTTAGCATGCCCGCCTTGCATACACAAGGTCGTGGGTTCGATTCCTGCTTCGACCGAACACCAAAACGTTTTTCAGCGGTAGATTATCCCACCCCAGTAATGCTGGTGACATTTCTGAGTGTTTCAAAGCTTCTCTAAGTGGTTTCACTGCAATGTGGAACGCCGTTCGGACTCGGCTATAAAAAAAGAGGTCCCTTGTCACTCAGTGATACGAGAGAAGTTCATCACTGTGGTATCACAATGGACTGAATAGACTAAGTGAGCCTAAAATATCGGGCTGCCACTATACCTAACCTAATCATTGACCCGACTTCAAACTTCATTTTTCTCAAAAAGTCAAATAGTCGATATTCCATATTTTAGAAAAGTCGAAAGGTGGACTCTGTTTGAATCTGTTTACAATCCTTATTGGAGAGATAACATGGTCGGGACAGTTTTTATCGTAAAAGCGCAATAATCACATACCTGTCACACTTTGAGGCTCAATAATAACTCTTATATTTTCCCACTGAGGTGGCTTCAGTCTTGTAAACTGATTTTCCACAATTTTGTATTGAATTTATTGTTAAATGGTGTATTCTTCTATTGTTAAATAACAAAAGCTGTACAAGTTACAGCACCTAAATACCAGGTGATTCAAACTAACACCTATTGTTGGAAAATCCTTAACAAGAATTCTATACGATGAGCTATGACCAGTTAGTTGTTTGATGAACTTCTAGATACCCAGTCCCTGCTGCGGTCCGCTATAGTAATCTCATCTCGTTCGAGGACTAAAAAGGTTTAAAGAAATTTGAAATCATTTCACAGAAAAAATATCACCAAATTATTACCAATTAAAAGTAAAATGTTAATTGAAGCTGAAAACTTTTTTAATTAAAAAATTAATTGATACAATTAAATTTTTAATCAAACTCGAAGCTTAAAAAATACAAAAAATTAATTGATAGATTAACGTTTTAATCAAACTCGGAAAAATAAATCAGTTAAAAAAATTAATTGATACAATCGTTTTTTAATCAAAGTCAATTGAAATGTGATTGAAGATAGTAACGTCTTTAATAAAAACAAAACTTAATAGATACAATCATTGCTTTATTCAAACCAAGAACACACAGTTAGTTAAGAAAATGAATGAACATTTTCACGGTTTATATTAAACAATTAATTATTCAAATAGACAATTCAATTAAAACAAGTATATATGGCCGTAAGTTCGGCCAGGCCGAATCTTATGTACCCTCCACCATGGATTGCGTAGAAACTTCTACGAAAGACTGTCATCCACAATCGAATTACTTGGGTTGTGGTATCTTAAATCGTTTTCTAAATTATGAGTTAGTCCATACGTTGTATATATTAGACAAAAATGGTATATGTAGGTGAGTCTACAAATAATTACGAATCGATATGGACTTTTGCACGGTACGTAGGGAGCCAGAATTGAAATATGGAGGTCGCTTATTTGGGGCTATATACAATTATGAACTTGGACCAATTTTTGTATGATCGGGGATCGATTTATCTGAGGGCTATATATAACTATAGACCGATATGGACCTAGTCAGGCATGGTTGTTAACGGCCATAGACTAGCACAATGTACCAAATTTCAACTGACTCGGATGAAATTTGCCTTTCCAAGAGGCTCCAAAACCAAATCTGGGGATCGGTTCATATGGGGGCTATATATGATTATGGACTACTATGGACCACTTTTGGCATGGTTGTTAAATATCATAAACTACCACCACGTACCAAATTTCAACCAGATCGGATGAATTTTGCTTCTACAAAAGGCATCGGAGGTCAAATCTGGGGATCGGTTTATATGGGCGCTATATATAATTATGGACTGATATGAACCAATTAATGCATGGTTGTTGGATACCATATACTAACATCACGTACCAAATTTCAACCGAATCGGATGAATTTTGCTCTTCCAAGGGGCTCCGGAGTTCAAATCTGGGGATCGGTTTATATGGGGGCTATATATAATTATGGACCGATTTCGACCAATTTTTGCATGGGTGTTTGAGGCCATATAATTTTGGTCTTCCAAGAGGCTCCGAGGGCAAATCTGGTGTTTGGTTTATATGGGGGCTATATATAATTATGGACCGATGTGGACCAATTTTGGCATGGTCATTAGAGACCATATACTAACACCATGTACCAAATTTCAGCCGGATCGGATGAAATTTGCTTCTCTTAGAGGCTCCAAAAACCAAATCGGGGGATAGGTTTATATGGGGGCTATATATAATTATTGACCGATGTGGACCAATTTTTGCATAGTTGTTAGAGACCATATACTAACACCATGTACCAAATTTCAACCGGATCGGATAAAATTTTTTTCTTTTAGAGGCTCCACAAGCCAAATCTGGGGATCGGTTTATATGGGGGCTATATATACTTATGGACCGATGTGGACCAATTTTTGCATGGTTGTTAAAGACCATATACTAACACCATGTACCAAACTTCAGCCGGATTGGATGAAATTTGCTTCTCTTAGAGGCTTCGAAAACCAAATCGGGGGATCGGTTTATATGGGGGTATATATAATTATTGACCGATGCGGACCAATTTTTGCATGGTTGTTAGAGACCATATACTAATACCATGTACCAAATTTCATCCGGATCGGATGAAATTTGCTCCTCTTAGAGGATTCGCAAGCCAAATTTGGGGGTCCGTTTATATGGGGGCTATACGTAAAAGTCGACTGATATGGCCCATTTGCAAGAATATCCGACCGACTTTAATAAGAACTGCTTGTGACAAGTTTCAAGTCGATAGCTTGTTTCGTTCGGAAGTAGCGTGATTTCAACAGACGGACGGGGTCTTGGAGCAATATATTGATGTGTTACAAACGGAATGACAAAGTTAATATACCCCCATCCTATGATGGAGGGTATAAAAAATTTACTCAATTGAACATCCTCTGCAGTTAAAATAAAGAACATCTTTTGGAGGACACTTTTGGAAGTGATTTTAAAATTGTGCCTTTAAAGGGTGATACGGTCAAAATTTGGTCAATATAAACTTGACGTATTTCTTTCAATTTTGCATTTAAAAAACCTGAACTCCCCTGATTTTGAAGGTGTGTGTGTAGAATGGTGCTCCTATTTTGATTTTGGAATTCACTCTTCAGTTGTCAAAATGCCGTCCAAGCAAGAAGAGCAGCGTATGAAAATTTTGCTCGCGCATCGCGAAAATCCGAGCTACTCGCACGCAAAGCTGGCAAAATCGCTAAAAGTTGCCAAATCAACGTTACAAATGTAATTAAAGTGTTTGGGGAACGTTTGTTGACAGCCAGGAAGTCTGGATCGGGGGGTAATCGAAAACCGGAAGCCGCTGAGACGACAAAGAGAGTTGCCGGAAGTTTCAAGCGAAACCCTAACCTCTCTCTCCGAGATGCCACAAATAAGCTGGGTGTATCAAGAAGGTAGTGACTCCAATTCGCGATGATAAACAAAATACGACGGCCAAAGCGCGATCCCGGAGGCTGTACACGACGGTGCTGACGAAGTTTGACTGCGTGGTAATGGACCAGGAAAACTACGTCAAAGCCGACTACAAGCAGCTTCCGGGACAGGAGTTTTATAAGGCAAAAGGAAGGGGAAAGGTAGCAGATATTTTCAAGCACATAAAACTGTTCGCAAAGAAATATCTGGTTTGGCAAGCCATCTGTACCTGTGGCTTGAAAAGCAGCATTTTCATAGCTTCCGGGACTGTCAACCAAGAAATTTACGTGAAAGAGTGTTTGAATAAACGTCTGCTGCCTTTCCTAAAGAAACACGGTTGTTCCGTACTGTTTTGGCCGAATTTGGCATCTTGCCATTGCGGTAAAAAGTCATGGAGTGGTACGCCGCCAACAACGTGCAGGTGGTTCCCAAGGACAAGAACCCTCCCAACACGCCAGAGCTCCGCCCAATTGAGAAATACTGGGCTATTGTCAAGCGGAACCTAAAGAAGACCAAACAAACTGCTAAGGACGAGCAGCGGTTCAAGGCAAACTGGCTTCTGCGGCGAAGAGGGTGGACAAGGTGGCTGTACCAAATCTGATGGCAGGTGTCAAGCGTGAGGCCCGGCAATTCGGATTTTGAAAAGCGAAAGCCTAACTGAATACTTTTCCTGAATTTTATACTAATTGAACTTGAAAAAGAAATTTAATTTGATTTTTTAAATAAACGATTTCACCGATTTACACGCGTTTTCCCTTGACCAAATTTTGACCGTATCACCCTTTAGAAGAACTTCCAATTTTTTTTTTGCTGAATAGTTAAACTTTTTGCGTTAACAAAATATATTATTTTGTGAGCTTTTTAATATTGAATGCTATGCTATGTCAATGGTATGCCACTCTATTAGTATTGAAATAAATTTCTTTGTGCCTGTGTTAAATGGCGAAATAATACATTTTTACTCACCTGTGTTCATCCGCAGATGACACCGAAGTTAAACTAGCACCCATGCCGCGACATACCTGTTGGGCGGTATTCCAATCAACTTCCGGATATGAAACAAACAAATAGCAAGACCCATTGTACGGTTTCAAGCGTTCATTTGAACATTCAGATGCAGCTGTAAAGATATGAATAAATAAAAAATTCATACTGGATTCGAAAGAGAAAACATCTATATATTTTTTTCGATTTTTGTCGATTTTCACAATAAATTATATTTATTCTTTCTTTCAATAACAGAATAACATAAACTATTGGAAAAATAAATATTATTTTTTTTTTCAGTTTCAGAAAGAGGACAGCAAATAGTTGTGTGCTATAGGTCAAAAAGGAAAAGCATGAAACATTTAAACAAAGGTCGAAAAAATGGCAAACATACTCTATAATGAATCATTCCATTCATATACTGGGGCCGTGCATAAATATTTTAGTGCAATTTTATTAAATTAACATTCATATACAATGGATATCAACGCAAGGGTTTTAATTGAATTTAAGGTTGTAAAAAAAAAAACAAAATAAATATTAAAGTGACAACAACGAACATTTATGCATGCTTAATTTCTTTGAAAAAATTCTACAAATATTTTTTTTTTTAATTTAATATAAAAATATTTTACTACTTGTTAACATCTGAGAAGAAACAACTTCAAATATTTTCCACATGTATAGAAATATCATCAAACATATTTTACATATTTTTTACAAACATTTATTAATTACTTAAATTGATCCATATTCCATTTGAAAATTAAATGATTTAAAATTTTAATCAAAACTAAAAGCAATCGCATGATTTAAATTGAACAATTTTTTTCTTAACTGGAGCAATTAATTTTATATTATAATTTCTATGAAGCATCCCAGCAAACAAAAAAAAAAGCTTCAAAAAAGTAGTTTGGATCCCCAATTTGTGATCCGGAAGTAGTGCAAACTTGGATCATCTCCAATGAATTTTACATGGGCTTGTCATAGGATAGAAGTACTCCATTTTTGGATCCTTTGCATTGCTTTAGAAGTTGTGCCCTGGAAGTTCATTTGAATGAAGAAGTTTAAAAAACAAACAAAAAAATTCCAATTTCACTTTTTATTTTTATCGGTATTTGTTGTTACACTTTTATTTTCTTATTATCTATACTCAAAAAAAAAATGAACCCTACATTTCTAACTAAAGCCGTTTTAATTCTATATTAGTACATGGAATTATTACGTACGTTAGTTAAATTAACTAAACAGAGGAAAAAATTATACACAGATGAAGCATAAAGGTTAACAAAATTCGTGTCTCCCACAAAATAGTTCAGAATTTCTTAAAATTTGTAAATTTTACTAATAATGATTTTGGACTTCGTATGGCACTAAAAATTTTTTACAATTTTGAACTACAATTTTTTCCTTCACACTACGAAATTTTCTTTAATAGGCGAAAAATAATAATTGTTTGTGAAATCGGCGTGACATCTGCACTTCTACTACAGTTTAGTTAAATGAACCTAAACTGACACCACGGCATGGCATTCTAACTACTTCATATAGATGTTCTTTATTATTTTGAATAGAAAAATAAAGAAAAATGGTTCAAATCTCACCAGCGGCAATTTTGTTTATTAAATATTTTTCCAAAAATTATTTTTTTTATGTTATAGATCGTTTTTATTTTGTTATTTTCAGCATATATTTTTGTGTATATACATGGGGATCGGAGATGATTTTTATACCCTCCATCATAGGATGGGGGTATATTAACTTTGTCATTCCGTTTGTAACACATCGAAATATTGCTCTAAGACCCCATAAAGTATATATATTCTGGGTCGTGGTGAAATTCTGAGTCGATCTAAGCATGTCCGTCCGTCCGTCCGTCCGTCCGTCCGTCCGTCCGTCCGTCCGTCCGTCCGTCTGTTGAAATCACGCTAACTTCCGAACGAAACAAGCTATCATCTTGAAACTTGGCACAAGTAGTTGTTATCGATGTAGGTCGGATGGTATTGAAAATGGGCCATATCGGTCCACTTTTACGTATAGCCCCCATATAAAGGGACCCTCAGATTTGGCTTGTAGAGCCTCTAACAGAAGCATATTTCATCCGATCCGGCTGAAATTTGGTATATGGTGTTGGTATATGGTCTCTAACAACCATGCAAAAATTGGTCCATATCGGTCCACTTTTACGTATAGCCCCCATATAAACGGACCCCCAAATTTGGCTTGCGATTGCTCTAAGAGAAGCAAATTTCATCTGATCCGGCTGAAATTTGGTACATGGTGTTGGTATATGGTATCAAACAATCGTGCAAAAATTGGTCCATATCGGTCCATAATTATATATAGCCCCCATATAAACCGATCCCCAGATTTGGCTTGTGGAGCCTAAAAGAGAAGCAAATTTCATCCGATTCGGCTGAAATTTGGTACATGGTATTGGTATATGGTCTCTAACAACCATGCAAAAATTAGTTCACATCGGTCCATAATTATATATAGCCCCCATATAAACCGATCCCCAGATTTGGCTTGCGGAGCCTAAAAGAGAAGCAAATTTCATCCGATCCGGCTGAAATTTGGTACATGATGTTGGTATATGGTCTCTAACACCCATGCAAAAATTGGTTCCCATCGGTCCATAATTATATATAGCCCCCATATAAACCGATCCCCAGATTTGTCTTGTGGAGCCTAAAAGAGAAGCAAATTTCATCCGATCCGGCTGAAATTCGGTACATGCTGTTAGTATACGGTCTCTACCAACCATGCAAAAATTGGTCCACATCGGTCCATAATTATATATAGCCCCCATATAAACCGATCTCCAGATTTGGGTTGCGGAGCCTCAAAGAGAAGCAAATTTCATCCGATCCGCCTGAAATTTGGTACATGATATTGGTATATGGTCTCTAACAACCATGCAAAAATTGGTCCACATCGGTTCATAATTATATATAGCCCCCATATAAAACGTTCTCCAGATTTGACCTCCGGAGCCTCTTGGAAGAGCAAAATTCATCCGATCCGGTTCAAATTAGGAAGGGGGGGGGGGGGATTTAGTATATGGTCGCTAACAACCATACCAAAATTGGTCCAATCACACAAAAATTGGTCCATATCGGTTCATAATCATGGTTGCCACTAGAGCCAAAAATAATCTACCAAAATTTTATTTCTATAGAAAATTTTATTTCTATAGAAAACTTTGTCAAAATTTTATTTCTAGAGAAAATTTTGTTAAAATTTTATTCGGTTCATAATAAAATTTTCATCATTTTCAAAATTTTATTTCTATAGAAAATGTTGTCAAAATTTTATTTCTATAGAAAATTTTGTTCAAATTTTATTCGGTTCATAATCATGGTTGCCACTCGAGCCACAAATAATCTACCAAGATTTTATTTCTATAGAAAATGTTGTCAAAAGTTTATTTCTATAGAAAATTTTGTTAAAATTTTATTTCTGTAGAAACTTTTGTCAAAATTTTCTTTCTATAGAATATTTTGTCAAAATTTTTATTTCTATAGAAAATTTTGTGAAAATTTTATTTCTATAGAAAATTTTGTTAAAATTTTATTTCTGTAGAACATTTTGTCAAAATTTTATGTCTACTTTGTCAAACTGAATTATATACGTATTGGATCGATCTTTTTTGATTTAATATATACCACGTATGGACTTACATACAATTTAGAAGATGGTGTTAGGAGGTTTTAAGATACCTTGCCATCGGCAAGCGTTACCGCAACTTAAGTAATTCGATTGTGGATGGCAGTGTTTAGAAGAAGTTTCTACGCAATCCATGATGGAGGGTACATAAGCTTCGGCCTGGCCGAACTTACGGCCGTATATACTTGTTTATTTTTATACCCTCCACCATAGGATGGGGGTATATTAACTTTGTCATTCCGTTTGTAACACATCGAAATATTGCTCTAAGACCCCACAAAGTATATATATTCTGGGTCGTGGTGAACTTCTGAGTCGATCTAAGCATGTCCGTCCGTCCGTCCGTCTGTCCGTCCGTCCGTCTGTCCGTCTGTCCGGCTGTCCGTCCGTCTGTGGAAATCACGCTAACTTCCGAACGAAACAAGCTATCGACTTGAAACTTGGCACAAGTAGTTGTTATTGATGTAGGTCGGATGGTATTGAAAATGGGCCATATCGGACCACGTTTACGTATAGCCCGCATATAAACCGATCCCCAAATTTGGCTTGGGGAGCCTCCCGGAGCAGCAAAATTCATCCGATCCGGTTGAAATTTGGAACGTGGTCTTAGTATACGGTCTCTAACAACCATGCAAAAATTGGTCCATATCGGTCCATAATTATATATAGCCCCCATATAAACCGATACCCAGATTTGACCTCCGGAGCCTCTTGGAGGGGCAAAATTCATCCGATCCGATTGATATTTGGTACCCGATGTTAGTATATGGTCTCTAACAACCATGCAAAAATTGGTCCATATCGGTCCATAATTATATATAGCCCCCATATAAACCGATCCCCAGATTTGACCTCCGGAGACTTTTGGAGGGGCAAAATTCATCCGATCCGGTTGAAATTTGGTACCTGATGTTAGTATACGGCCTCTAACAACCATGCAAAAATTGGTCCATATCGGTCCATAATTATATGTAGCTCCCATATAAACCGATCCCCAGATTTGACCACCGGAGCCTCTTGGAGGAGCAAAATTCATCCGATCCGGTTGAAATTTAGTACGTGGTCTTAGTATACGGTTTTTAACAACCATGCAAAAATTGGTCCATATCGGTCCATAATTATATATAGCCCCCATATAAACCGATCCCCAGATTTGACCTCCGGAGCCTCTTGGAGGGGCAAAATTCATCCGATCCGGTTGAAATTTGGTACCTGATGTTAGTTTACGGCCTCTCATAACCATGCAAAAATTGGTCCATATCGGTCCATAATTATATATAGCCCCCATATAAACCGATCCCCAGATTTGAACTCCGGAGCCTCTTGGAAGAGCAAAATTCATCCTATCCAGTTGAAATTTGGTACATGGTGTTAGTATATGGTCTCTAACAACCATGCAAAAATTGGTCCATATCGGTCCATAATTATATATAGTTCCCATATAAACCGTCCCCAGATTTGACGTCCGGAACCTCTTGGAGGAGCAAAAGTCATCCGATACGGTTGAAATTTGGTACATTTTGTCAATATATGGCCTCTAACAGCCATGTAAAAATTGGTCCATATCGGTCTTTAGTTATATATAGCCGATGACTTATTACACAAAAATTGGTCCATATCGCCAAAAATAATCTACCATAACTTTATTTCCATAGAAAATTTTGTCAAATTTTATTACTATAGAAAGTTTTGTCAAAATTTCATTTCTATAGAAAGTTTTGTCAAAAGTTTATTTCTATACAAATGTTTGTCAAAATTTTATTTCCATAGAAAATTTTGTCAAAATTTTATTTCTATAGAAAATTTTGTAATCTACCTAAACTTTATTTCCAAAGAAAATTTTGTCAAATTTTATTACTATAGAAAGTTTTGTTAAAATTTCATTTCTATAGAAAGTTTTGTCAGAAGTTTATTTCTATAGAAATGTTTGTCAAAATTTTATTTCTATAGAAAATTTTGTAAAAAATTTATTTCTGTAGAAAATTTTGTCAACATTTTATTTCTATACAAAATTTTGTCAAAATTGTATTGCTATAGAAAATTTTGCCAACATTTTACTTCCATAGAAAATTTTGTCAAAATTTTATTTCTATAGAAAATTTTGTCAAGGTTTCATTTCTATAGAAAATTTTGTCAAAATTTTATTTCTATAGAAAATTTTGTCAAACTAGATTATATACGTATTTAATCGGCCTTTTTTTGTTTAATATATACCCCGTATGGGCTAACTTACAATTTAGAAGACAGTGTTAAAAAGTTTTACGATACCTTGCCATCGGCAAGTGTTATCGCAACCCAAGTAATTCGATTGTGGATGACAGCCTTTAGTAGAAGTTCCTACGCAATCCATGGTGGAGGGTACATAAGATTCGGCCTGGCCGAACTTACGGCCGTATATACTTGTTTTTTTTACTATCTTAAATTAAAGCAATAATTTTAATTTATATCAGTTTCTTCAAAAAGGGTTTAAAACAAAAATCAAACAGCGGTTTCGGATAGAAAACGGAATTAAGCTTTTGTTATGAACATGCGTTTTTACGTCTTTTATTTGGAGATTGATGATGTATTATATATTGGAGAATATGTATACTGACACAAAAAAGCTTCGTAATATTAACAAAATTGGTCATTAAAAATTTTTTTTTGAAAATGTTCATTATTATAACGAAACATTGCGCACTTTTAATGAACATTTTCACTGTCTTATTGATTTACTTCCGTAGTGTCAATGACAAATTTTCGTTGGCTAAATTTTAATGAAATTTTCTTTGTGTGTAAAAATGATAACATTGACAAGATGAAAATTGTTTGTGATACCTACTGTATTCATGATGCGAGACTTCTAGGGTTTATAATTAAAAAAGAAACAAAATAAATGAAATGCTTTGTTTTGTAATGAGAGCACTGGAACTTTCCATTATCGGTTAAGAATGAGTGGATAGTTTTTTTGGTAGAATGTTGAGAGGGATTTAATTTACTTTAATTTGATTTAAAAATAAGTAGTCCCCAACCAAGAGTAGCGAAGATTGAGGACGTGCTTTAAAAAGGAAAGTAAAACCGAGGATGTTTTCGCGACATGGCGAACGTATGCCGACAGTTAAGTAGGCATCCTCCAATAAGGGTGCCCTAAAGATAGGCGAAGTAAAGCGACTGATGCCCCCACGGAGAATATAGGAATAGTATTGACCAGAGAATGAAGCCGGCCCATTTTTGTCGACGGCGGCTGACACTAAATTTGTCCTTTCGGAGGCGGACAATTATCCATTATAAAATCAACTTGAAGTTGCTCGAAAGTAATGACATTGATTGTACAACCAATCTTATAATCAAATTTACATTTCTTTAAATTTTTTTGAGCTGAATTTTTTTAAAATTATTATAGCAGCTTGAAAATGATTGTTTTTGGGTAGAAAGTGCATAATATGACAATTATAAATAAATTTTTCGTTTTTAAATCGATATTTTTGATTAATTGGCGGCTAAATTTGAGTCGAGATGAGTCGACATATTGGGCTGGCAATAAATGGTCGTCGGCGACTGAAATCGGAGGCGCGACTCGGCGGCTTCATTCCCTGGTATTGACATGGAATTACGAATATGGACTATGATTTGAACTATGGATCGGAATAGAAGCAACAAGTCGACAGGTGTGGCATTCTGTTACCTGAGGACATGCGGTGACATCTAAGGGAAATGACTTTCAGGCTAACACGACAACTGCTCCATTCCGTTTAATCCCTGGCAGGGCTTGTGAACGCTCCGTGTCGCGTGACGATTAAGTTGGCAATGTAGGCTCGGTTGATAAGACATCCGAATTAGTGTCCGGCTTGGCTCTGAATACAAGTACCCATAAAGTCTTGTGTCAACCCTAGTGAGAACCTCAATGCTTGCATATGGACCCTCGGGGGAACTACATTATCGGACACAGATAACGGCTCCATGGGACCCATACTGAGTGAATACTCCAACAAACAATTCAAACAAAGTAGGAGATATGAAGCTGTATCAATCTTTGTAAGTAGCAAAATCTTTGTAAGCGACGCCTGTCACCGGCGCGATACATGCTAATGAAGGAGAGGCTGATATAGATACACCAATTGGGATTATAGTAGATGCCAACCCCAAGGGAAAACGAAAAATACCCCACTCAGAGGGACGGTTTCGAATTACAGCTCGCCAAAACACGAGTTCATTACGTAATTAGAAGAGCAATCCTTAACTCAGAGTCAATTGACACTCCGCAAGATGAAGGCCGCAATAAGTAGAACAAAAAAGAAAATTGGTAGGGATGTTCATAACGTAGTCTCCGAGATAGGTGAACTACTTGATGTTATAGGTAACTACCGGAAAACCTGGATGATGGTAGAGGAAGATAGGGAAGCCGATATATCGAGAAGGACACATGAGGATCTAACACTTAAAGAACAGGCGAAGTGCATTCAGCCCAGTAGAGATAAACCCAGCAAAGAATCTCAAAAAGAGATCGAACGAAGTGTTGGCACCCACGGGGGCCAAAAAAGCTTCGAACATGAAGTTTTCGGGTGCAAAAGGGGAGAAGCCGAAGCGGAAACCACGTCCAAAGAGACCAAGAGAACGCCCCGATACCGTCGTTATAAAGTCCTATGACGGGCGCAGTTTTGCGGACGTTTCTAGTAGTTTGAGTGATAAGGTGAACCCAAGGGAAGCCTAGGTGGCAATTCAAACTGTTCGGTAGACTAAGACTGCCTGCATTCTCTTAGTAATGGGAAAATGGGGAGACATGGAAACTTCCGTGAGACTATCACGGGAATGCTGAAGATGAAGGCCGTTGTACAGACCATAAAGATGAAAGCCACAACGGAGTTCTAATCCAGAAGAAGAAGAAGTCTATTAGGAAAGTGACAAAGACACCTGATGAAGACATTACTGTACGATTTAAGGAGACAAACTTCTCACTCCTGGCAGCCATTACAAATGTGATTCTTAAGGAGACAAGGATTCTAGTAGGATGGACCAACTGTCGTTTAAAGTACAAGGAGGACGCAAACGCTGTTTTGGTTGCTTTGAATCGGGACATATGCAATGGTACTGCAGACAAGAAGGCTATGAGTCTCTGCATATAATGTGGGAGGACGGGCCACAAGATGAAGGAGTCCACGAACGCCATGAAATATGGCATTTGTTTAAAAAGCGATGACAAAGCAAAAGATCGCAGCCGGGCTCCCATAGCTGTAACCCCACGCTAATAACAAGTAGTGAAGTTCAAGCAAACATGCACATAGCAAAACTGGCACACGCTCTCCTGTCCCAGATTGTGAAAGAGGAAGAAGCAGATTTTGTTATTATTAGTGAGCAATATAACAGTTGGACAAATAGGGTTTGGCTCGAAAACGATACTGGATAAGCTGCAATATGGTCACCTACGTGCTGACCACCCATATAGGACAGCAAACACAGCGATGGCTTCGTATCGGTGCATATTGCGATTTACACGATTGTAAGCTGCTACCTAACTCCAAGTAATGGCATCGCTGACTTCCAAGCAAATAAAAATTACTCTTCTATTTACGATTCAGACACGACATCTAGTTATAGCGAGGGAATTAAATTCACAGGCGTTTGAGTAGGGAATGCGAAATACTGACCCAAGAAGAAAGAAGATTGCCGAACCTTCCGTCAACCAAGTCTTGGTGAGGCTATCAGCATTGTTAGGAGTCTGTCTGCGAGGAGTCTGTCTGCGGATTTAGACCTCGAAAATCTGTAGTTGGAGAAGTATCAGACGCCGTCCGGTCGACACAACTGGGCAGCCACGCATCGAGATCTATAATTCTTCTAGAGACGCTAGATATTTAGAAATCCTATGGTGGGTAGACGTAATATATATCCTGGAGTTTATATTTCACATACCGAAATACTTAATGAGAATATTGAAAGACTATCTTAACGACCGGTTTTTGATATATGACACTATATAGGGCCTAAGAAGAATGGAGGAAACCTTAGGCGCCGAACAATGGTCAATTTTAGGATCAGATCTCTCACATACGACGAGATGCTGAATATACCCATACCAGACGATACATTCCTATTTAGTTACGCTAATGACATAGCCGTTGTGATAAAAGCGAGAAATACTGAAGAGGCTCAACGCAAATTTCACTAAACCATGATACGAGCGAAAAACTAGTTAGACACGCAGAGTTTACAATTAGGCATAAAAAACACCGAACTGGTAATACTAACGAGACGGCATAGAGATGGACACATATTCCATGGTAATCCCAACAAAGCAGTCAATCAAGTAAGACTGGACTCAAAACTAATGTACTCCGAACATCCGACCAGAGATAAATTGACGTTGTGGTATAGGAACGACACCAAGGGTAGATGGACACGCCGACTTATAAGCGATGTCCAATTATATGGCTATGGGGAAGTGACGTTCTTCGTATGAGGCAATACAGATCAGAAAACTGTATTTACGAAGAAGAAGTAGCGGATGATGCCGAGAATACATTCTTTAGATGTAGCCGGTGGGCAGAACAACGAACAGCGCTTGAAAATGGTACAAAGTGAGATGAACATATAGCCTCCCAATATGCCGTTTTGTAGAACACTTTCTTCAAAGGTTCGCATGGACATGTGTATACGATAAGCTTTTGTTTGAATGCGAACTAAAAGGAGACTGTCACGGACCATGTGGGTCCGCCTCGAAGTTGTGTGAAAGCAGATGCATAAAGCACTTACCCCATAAAAAAATTAATTTATTTTAATTTAGTCTCTTATCCCGACAATTTATTCGGAAGTTTCAGTAACTCAAATTGAGGTGTCTAATGAAATATGTACTCGAACTTTTCTCTCGAAATTGAAATGTATGAAACTTTTCCAACAAATAAATTTAATTTGATAAAATATGAACATAAGAAATTTGACTATTGTTACATGAACACCTTAACATTTCAGTAAAATCATACAGAGTTGCTTTTACACAGATAAAAGTTTCCAACTTAACTCAAACAACTAAATGAAATAAAAAATTTTTTGCATACAGAACTTACCACGCAACAAATGACTTCCTGGATAGATTTTAGAGTTGCAATTTGAGGTAAAATTATAAGCGGAAGTTATTGTTGTCGATGTGTATTCACAAGTTATGTTATAGTTGACAGTAGCAGTAGTAGAAGTGGTAACAGTTGGAGTAGTTGTGGTAGGTATGGTAATAGTAACAAAGTTTAGGAAGGAACAAGTTTCGTTGTGGTGGCAGTAGTTTTCAAAAATAGGATTACATGGGAGGTTTGATAGATGTAGTAGCAGTGGTGATATTTACATTGGTGTAAGGCAGTCAAACATATACAAACACAAGAGACATAGAGAAAGAGAAATAGAGAGAGAGAGAGGAGGATAGGAGAGTAGGGTGATAGTTTGTTTTTTTTTTTCGTTTTGAGAAAATTTATTTTAGGTATAAAATTTATTTATTTGCAGTGTCGTTTGCAGTTGAGTTGATGTGCACACATATATACACACACGCACATGTAATGCAGTATGTCAACATTCGTTCAATTAATTATCAGGTTCGTTTGGTTGGTCGTCGTCCATTCCAATCGCATCGAATGTTATTTTTAATATTTCAATTATCAGTTAAAGTTGTTTTGCCGAGAAACAGAGAAAGGGTGAAACGGAGCAAATAGTTTGATAGTTGTTTTATTATTCATAAGAGCACTCACACACACACACACACATACACTCATTCACACAACCAGATACATGTATATTGTGTTTATAAAGGCAGTCAATGTGAGTATACAATGGTTTGTTTGCATTTAATTCGTCATTGTTGTTATTTATTCAGTGATGCATTAAATTGTTTTTTATTACAGTTGATTACACACAAGCAACAGAATGTACCGGAAATGCAAATATTGATTATTGATAATGAGGAATACTTTAGTATAATGGCTGTAACTTATGTACAAGAAAAAAAGTATTGTAATTTAAAGTAAGGTAAAGTAATAAGAACGAGGCTTTTGTATGTCATACACGGTTGCCACAGTTGGTAGAATTCTGCCGAAAAATCTACCATGCATTTTTACCGTTTGGCAGATTGGTAGAATTCTTGATGTTTTGGTAGAATTTTCCTGTCCAACTAAGAAATTATAGAAATATAGAAATTTTGTCAATATTTTATATAGCAAACATTTTAACAAAATTTTCTATAGAAATAAAATATTAACAAAATTTTCAATAGGAATAAAATGTTAACAAAATTGTCTATAGAAATAAAATTTTGACAAAACATTCTATAGGATAAAATTTTGAAAACGTAATATATACCCTGAAGTCGATATTTCACATACCGAAATACTTAATGAGAGTATTGAAAGACTATCTCAACGACCGGTATTTGATATATGACACTATGGGGAAGTGACGTATTTCGTATGATGCAATACAGGTCAGAAAACTGTATTTACGAAGAAGAAGTCGCGGATAATGCCGAGAATACATTCTTTAGATGTAGCATAAAATTGTGACAAAATTTTCTATAAAATAAAATTTGTACAAAATTTTCAAAAGATATAAAATTTTGACAACATTTTTTTTTTAAATAAAATTTTGACAAAATTTTCTATAGAAATAAAATGTTGACAAAATTTTCAAGAGAAATAACATTTTGACAACATTTTCTATAAAAATAACATTTTGACAAAATTTCCTATAGAAATAAAATGTTAACAAAATTTTCTATAGAAATAAAATGTTAACAAAATTTTCTATAGAAATAAAATTTTGACAAAACATTCTATACGATAACATTTTGAAAAAAAAAAATATTCTACAGCATAAAATTGTGACAAAATTTTCTATAGAAATAATATTTTTACAAAATTTTCTATAGAAATAAAATTTTTACAAAATTTTCAATAGAAATAAAATTTTGAATATTTTTATACCCTCCACCATAGGATGGGGGTATATTAACTTTGTCATTCTGTTTGTAACACATCGAAATATTGATCTAAGACCCCATAAAGTATATATATTCTGGGTCGTGGTGAAATTCTGAGTCGATCTGAGCATGTCCGTCCGTCCGTCCGCCCGTCTGTTGAAATCACGCAAACTTCCGAACGAAACAAGCTATCAACTTGAAACTTGGCACAATTAGTTGTTATTGATGTAGGTCAGATGGTATTGCAAATGGGCCATATCGGTCCACTTTTACGTATAGCCCCCATATAAACGGACCCCCAAATATGGCTTTCAGACCCTCTAAGAGAAGCAAATTTCATCCGATCCGGCTGAAATTTGGTACATGGTGTTATTATATGGTCCCTAACAACCATGCAAAAATTGATCCACATCGGTCCATAATTATATATAGCCCCCATATAAACCGATCACCCGATTTGGCTTTCGGAGCCTCTAAGAGAAACAAATTTCATCCGATCCGGCTGAAATTTGGTACATGGTGTTAGTATATGGTCTCTAACAACCATGCAAAAATTGGGCCACATCGGTCCATAATTATATATAGCCCCCATATAAACCGATCCCCATATTTGGCTTGCGGAGCCTCTAAGAGAAGCATATTTCATCCGATCCGGCTGAAATTTGGTACATGGTGTTGGTATATGGTCTCTCATAACCATGCAAAAATTGGTCCAAATCGGCCCACAATTATATATAGCCCCCATATAAACCGATCCCCAGATTTGTCCTCCGGAGACTCTTGGAAGAGCAAAATCTATCCGATTCGGTTGAAATTTGGTACTTGGTGTTAGTATATGGTCTCCAACAACCATGCAAAAATTGATTCACATCGGTCCATAATTATATTTAGCCCCCATATAAACCGATCCCCAGATTTGACCTCCGGAGCCTCTTGCAAGAGCAAACTTCATCTGATTCGGTTGAAATTCTGTACGTGGTGTGTGTATATGGTCTCTAACAACCTTGCAAAAAAATGGGTCGCATCGGTTCATAATTATATATAGCCCCCATATAAACCGATCCCCAGATTTGTCCACCGGAGCCTCTTGGAAGGGCAAAATTCATCTGATTCTGTTAAAATTTAGTACGGGATATTAGTATATGGTCTCGAACAACCATGCAGGAATTGGTCCATATCGGTCCATAATTATATATAGCCCCATATAAACCAATCCCCAGATTTGTCCTCCGGAGCCTCTTGGAAGAGCAAAATTTATCCGATTCGGTTGAAATTTGGTACTTGGTGTTAATATATGGTCTCTAACAACCATGCAGGAATTGGTCCATATCGGTCCACAATCATATATATTCTCCATATGAACCGGTCCCTAGATTTGGTTTTGGAGCCGCTTGGAGTAACAAATTTCACCCGATTCCAGAGTAACAAAGTGCATCCGATTCAGTTGAAATTTTGTACATTGTGCTAGTATATGGCCGTTAACAACCATGCCTAACTATGTCCATATCGGTCTATAGTTATACAGATATAGCCCCCAGATAATTCCAATCATACAAAAATTGTTCCATATCGGTTCATAATTGTATATTGTTCCCATATAAAGCTACCCCCATATTTTAATTTTAATTCTGGCTCTCTAATTACTGCGCAAAAGTCCATATCGGTTCGTAATTATTTGTAGATAGATATTAGATACATACATTTTTTGTCTAATATATTCCAATTATTGACTAACTTAAAATTTAGAAGATGATGTTAAGAAATTTTAAGACACCTTGCCATGGGTAAGTATTACCACAGCCCAACTGTGGATGACAGTCTTTCGTAGAAGTTTCTACGTAATCCATGGTGGAGGGTACATAAGACTCGGCCTGGCCGAACTTATGGCCGTATATACTTGTTTTTAAATAAAATTTTCTATAGAAATAAAATGTTGACAAAATTTTCAATAGAAATAAAATTTTAACAACATTTTCTATAAAAATAACATTTTGAAAAAAATTTCCTATAGAAATAAAATGTTGACAAAATTTTTTATAGAAACAAAATTTTACAAAATCTTCTATAGAAATAAAATTTTGCCAAAACTTTCTTTAGAAGAAAAATTTTGATAAAATTTTCTATAGAAATAAAATTTTGACAAAATTTTCTGTACACTCAAAAAAAAAAAAAAAAGTGAACTCTCTATTTCACTAAAGCCAATTTAACTTTATTTTAGTTCATGGAATTATTAAATATGGATAAAGTTTCCTTTGCTCTAATAATTTTTGTGTACGTTAGTTAAATGAACTAAAAACACGGGAAAATTATACACAAGTGAAGTAAAAAGTTTTACTAAATTCGTACTTCTTACAAAATAGTTAATTATTTTTTTAAATTTGTAAATTTTATTACAAATGTACCCATCATGAACTTCGTATGTCACTAAAGACGTTCTTGCCATTTTGAACTCCAATTTTTTCTTTCAAACTACAAAATTTCTTTAACAACTGAAAAAAGTTAATTATGTCTAATAATTTTTTTTTGAATTTGTCGAAAAATATTTACTTAATTTTGTGATATCGGTGCGATGTCATCGTTTGTAATACTGTTTAGTTAAAATTTTCTAAAAATATTAAAAAAATTCTAAAAATAACTAAATGTTTTCTGGTGGGTTCACTGTTTTTTTCAGTGTAGAAATAAAATGTTGCCAAAATTTTCTATAGAAATAAAATTTTGACAAAATTTTCTATAGTTCTACAGTTCGGTCCTCTAAATTATGGCAGATGTGACGAACGTAGTGGATTACACTCCGGCGAGACCACGTTTGGACAAAAAGTTTGAAACTCTAATTCCCAGCAGTGAGGTGGTGCACACGGACCCCAGGAAATAAACGTTATATAGATTTCTACACTGATGGCTCCAAATTGGATGGACATGTAAGTTTCGGAGTATATTCTAAGGACCTGTAACTTTGAATAGCGAAAAGATTAACTAATCACTATAGTGTGTTTCAGGCTGTGAAGTAATGTTCGAACAAATGTTGGCATTAATATAAAGTCGGACAGTCAACCTGCAATGAAAACGGCTATTGACTGTCGCAAATCTCGCAATATATGGCTGAGCAGTACAATATTCACCAAATATGGGTATCTGACCATAGGAACATACACTCGAAAAAAAGTGAACTCTCTATTTCACTAAAGCCAATTTAATTTTATGTTAGTTCATGTAATTATTATGTTTGGAGAAAGTTAAAAATAAGATTAAGGGACTTGTAAGTTATATGAAAAGATGATGTACAGTGGGAGAAAAGATGATTCAATTTGTAAGAGGAAAATTCCCAAATGTTTTCTCCATAAGGAGTTAGCATAAAGGGCCCAAAATTGAGTTATCTCTCCCAGCCAGATCAATACTAAAGGCTGTGGAAAGGTTCATTCGCCCGAACCGAAACATGTACAGTCCAGGCGTGTATAGATTTGTATCTGGCGTTTTCTTTTCAATGGCTCTATTAACCATGTTCCTTAATCTATACCTGTCCATAAAGCTCGAAAAATAATTGTATAATATATATAATATAATGCATTTGGACGTCAATTGCCTGTTTCGATATCAGGCTAACACGAAAGTTTCCTTTACTCTAATAATTTTTTGGGTACATTAGTTAATTAAAAACGGGAACAAATTATACACAAATTAAGCATAAAATTCTTATTTCTCACCAAATAGGTCATTATTTCTTTAAATTTGTAAACTTTACTACAAATGCGTCCATCATGAACTTCGTATGTCACTAAAGACATTCTTGCAATTTTGATGTCCAATTTTTTGCTGCAAACTTCAAAATTTTATTTCACAAGCGAAAAAAATTTATTTTGTTTAATAAATTTTCTTCAATTTGTCGAAAAATATTTACTTATTTTTGTGATATCGGCGTGATGCCAGAGTTTGTAATAGGTTAGGTTAGGTTAGGTGGCAGCCCGATGTATCAGGCTCACTTAGACTATTCAGTCCATTGTGATACCATATTGGTGAACTTCTCTCTTATCACTGAGTGCTGCCCGATTCCATGTTAAGCTCAATGACAAGGGACCTACTTTTTATAGCCGAGTCCGAACGGCGTTCCACATTGCAGTGAAACCACTTAAGGTTAAAATTAAAGTGGCAGCCCAATTAAGTTTCAGACTCACTTAGACTATTCAGTCCTTTGTGATAAACCACTTAGAGAAACTTTGAAACCCTCAGAAATGTCACCAGCATTACTGAGGTGGGATAATCCACCGTTGAAAAACTTTTTGGTGTTCGGTCGAAGCAGGAATCGACCCCACGACCTTGTGTATGCAAGGCGGGCATGCTAACCATTGTACCACGGTGGCGTTTGTAATACTGTTTAGCTAAAATTTTCTAAAAATATTCAAAACTTTCTAAAATTAACCAAGTCTTCTTCCTGGTGGGTTCACTGTTTTTTCAGTGTACCGGGGAACTGCGAAACTAGGGACTACCTTACATATTCCATGGGAACTAGAATCTGTTGGAATGCCTCTGCAAGCTCTATCTGCAAGCTCTTACTGCGTGAGAAGGTTGTTATGATGGCAAATGATCGATGGGAGAATTGTAAGGGTTGTAACGACACTAAGCAAATAGGAACCCATTTCAACTTAAACCGCACACTAGATATACTAGTGTTCTCAAGACGTCACATATCACTCCTGATATAATGTATAACCCTTTCCGACCTATAGCCGATCCACGTGATAGATTTTCCTAAATTTTTCAATTCTGTTATTTATGTGTATATAGAACATTTTAAATTATTAAGTTTGTTCAGTTTGATCCTGTATCCTGTTTTTTTCAGGATACGTACAATTGTTGCAGTCCGGTAAATTCCGGTAAAAGTCCGGGCGTAAAAATATCAAAAAACACAAAATAATCACGAAGTTACTGTGTGCATACAATATTTAAAATGTTTTCTTATTGAAAACACTTGTTTGATGAAATATTCCACAATTCAAATAATTTTAATATATTTGCAAACTTACATCTTCCACTTATTTTTACAAATGCGCAAAGTACACTGCTGAAACTACAAAATTAATATGAAAAGCAAATATTTATAACGGTTCTTCACATTCTTAGACAAAGAGAGAGCATATACCATTATTTTTTTGCCGCTCTTATCGCAGTACGTCATATATTAAAGAAATTAAAGAGACTTAAACTTACCCGCACAATTGTGCGTACACGGTCGGAAAGGGATAATGACTATTATATGAGCTGTCATGATGCGGAGGAAAAGGAATTAATTAAACACCTCTTGTGTGAGAATTTTAGGGGCATATAGCTTTAGATTACTGGCGGACTTGGGAAATGTTAACCTAAACAATCTACTAATGTTTTTGGAACAATATGGTTGGTTCAACAGAAGAAAATAATCGAGAAGTTTCAGTGGTTAAAACTAGAAGTGCGCATATGTAATAGCTACTTTTAGTTGAATGTGGTATCACAATGGACTGCATAGTCTAAGTGAGCCTGAAACTTAATTGGGCTGCCACTTTAGCCTAATTTTAGCCTAACCTATAGAAATAAAATTTTGACAAATTTTTCTATAAATTCCATATCAACAACTTTAATTTGCGTATTGGAACATCCCATTTTTAAAAATTAGTAACTTTCCTTTTTGGTGCAAGTTAAATCAAATATTGCAATAAACTTCTAAAATAAATTAGTAAATCATTTCTTGCGAATAAAAAAACATTCGTTTTCATAATAACCAAAAAATTGATCAACAATTTTAAAATATTTTTTTAACTTTGTCATTCCTTTTGTAACACATCGAAATATTGCTCTAAGACCCCATAAAGTATATATATATATATTCTGGTTCGTGGTGAAATTCTGAGTCGGACTGAGCATGTCCGTCTGTTGAAATCATTCCTTTTGTAACACATCGAAATATTGCTCTAAGACCCCATAAAGTATATATATATATATTCTGGTTCGTGGTGAAATTCTGAGTCGGACTGAGCATGTCCGTCTGTTGAAATCACGCAAACTTCCGAACGAAACAACCTATCGACTTGAAACTTTGCACAAGTAGTTGTTATTGATGCAGGTCGGATGGTATTGCAAATGGACCATATCGGTCCACTTTTATGTATAGCCCCCATATAAACGGACCCCCAAATTTGGCTTGCAGACGCTCTAAGAGAAGCAACTTTCATCCAAACCGGCTGAAATTTGGTACATGGTGTTAGTATATGGTCTCTAATGACCATGCAAAAATTGGTCCACATCGGTCAATAATTATATATAGCCCCCATATAAACCGATCCACCGATTTGGCTTGCGGAGCCTCTAAGAGAAGAAAATTTCATCCGATCCGGCTGAAATTTGGTACATGGTGTTAGCATATGGTCTCTAACAACTATGCAAAAATTGGTCCGCATCGGTCAATAATTATATATAGCCCCCATATAAACCGATCCACCGATTTGGCTTGCGGAGCCTCTAAGAGAAGAAAATTTTATCCGATCCGGCTGAAATTTGGTACATGGTGTTAGTATATGGTCTCTAATGACCATGCAAAAATTGGTCCACATCGGTCAATAATTCTATATAGCCCCCATATAAACCGATCCACCGATTTGGCTTGCGGAGCCTCTAAGAGAAGAAAATTTCATCCGATCCGGCTGAAATTTGGTACATGGTGTTAGCATATGGTCTCTAACAACTATGAAAAAATTGGTCCGCATCGGTCAATAATTATATATAGCCCCCATATAAACCGATCATCAGATTTGACCTCCGGAGCCTCTTGGAAGACCAAAATTCATCTGATTCAGTTGATATTTGGTACGTGGTGTTAATATAAGGCCTCAAACACCCATGCAAAAATTGGTCGAAATCGGTCCATAATTATATATAGCCCCCATATAAACCGATCCTCAGATTTGACCTCCAGAGCCCCTTGGAAGACCAAAATTCATCCGATTCGGTTGAAATTTGGTGCGTGATGTTAGTATATGGTATCCAACAATCATGCAGGAATTGATTCATATCAGTCCATAATTATATATAGCCCCCATATAAACCGATCCCCAGATTTGAATTCCGGTGCCTTTTGGAGAAGCAAAATTCATCCGATCTGGGTGAAATTTGGTACGTGGTGGTAGTATGTGATATTTAAAAACCATGCCAAAAGTGGTCCATATCAGTTAATAATCATATATAGCCCCCATATAAACCGATCCCGAGATTGGGTTTCTGAGCCTCTTGGAGGAGCAAATTTCATCCGAGTCAGTTGAAATTTGGTACATTGTGCTAGTATTGTGCTAGGCCGTTAACAACCATGCCTAACTAGGTCCATATCGGTCTATAGTTATATATAGCCCTCAGATAAATCGATCCCCTCACACAAAAATTGGTCCATATCAAGTTCATAACTGTAAAGAGCCCCATATAAGCGACCCCCATATTTCAATTCTGGCTCTCTACGTACCGTGCTTTTGCACAGTACGTAGATTATTCGTAATTATTTGTAGACGTACCTATGCATACCTTTTTTGTCTAATATATACCACGTATGGACTAACAAACAATTTAGACAACGATGTTAAGAAGTTTAAAGATACCACAACCCAATTAATTCGATTGTGGATGACAGTCTTTCGTAGAAGTTTCTACGCAATCCATGGTGGAGGGTACATAAGATTCGGCCTGGCCTAACTTACGGCCGTATATACTTGTTAAGAATTAGTAACTTTTATTTTTGGTGAAAGTTAAATCAAATATTGAAATAAACTTCTAAAATAAATTAGAAAATCAATTCTTTCGAATAGAAAAACATTGTTTTTCATAATAACCAAAAGAATTGATCAACAACTTTAAAATATATATATATATTTTTTTTAGTTTGGTAGATTGTTTGTAAAATTTTCTTAAAATTTTGTAGATTATTTTTGGCACCAGTGGCAACCGTGATATCATATCGTTTCAGAATACTTTAGTTGTAGACTACTTTACAAGGAAGGTATTATATGACTGGACACATACTACCAGACTACGTAAGGCATTAATATTGTAGAAAAAATATTATTAATATTTTTATTGTTAAATTTTGTACGACCTTATTATTCTTTATTTTTGGTTTTCCTTATAGTTATCTCCTATAGGACAGGCTTTCAAGGCCTCTGTAATATGCAACCAAAAGACTTTATTTCATATTTACATCCGACATTTCGTTGGGGATTTCCAACCACTTCCGTGATGAATTTTTATTGAAATCTGGTAACCATAATATAAATAGAAAAACATATGTTTCTTATAGTTATAAGTAATATAACAACATTAAACAAGGGCCTAATGACGATAAATTTCCATTGTTATACACTCAATGTTAATGCTGCCCCTAATGTGACTGTATTTTTTAAACTTCCGTTTCCTCCCTTTTTTGCATGTTGTGTACATTCTGTTACTTTGTGTCAGTTATGTTAAGCATTTACCATTTCAATTGTAATTTTTGTTTTTAATAATTGATATATGATTTATAGTATAAAGACATCGATTTGTGTATAGTTTATGTATTTATGTATATTTATGATATAGATATGAAAAAAGTTAAAGAATTTGTAAGCAGTTAAAATAATCGTAAATAAGACAATGAGAATTTTGAAAATATATCACAATGCCAATAATTTTTAATTAAATATTAATAGGTTTAAAATTTTTATGATAGACACATAAACGTGAATAGAAAACTCAGTAAATGATTTTTTGGAAAAAAATGAAAAAAAGTGCAAAGAAGGAAATGAAGTTGTGTAAAGGCTTAAAAATTAAAAAATAAAATGAACTAATATATTTACTTAAAAATACCTGTGGAAAAAGGATATTACTATCATATGTTATTATTGAGTCTTTAATTTAACGTGATTTTCGTTAACTTGTTATGATCTACAAACAAGTTAACGAACATATTTCTGAGTCAACAATATAAGTGAATAAACATTTTCCTTGTTCATCGTCCAAAAATAATATTTTGCTCTTCAAACTTCTTTCGGGGGTGATCATATTGCTTCTCTGGGTGTATCAGATCTGTCAGCGAGTCCATGCGGCTATAGACCTGGAAAATCGACACTTTCTGTGTACGGATACTCTCGACAGCATCTATACCGTATGGGAAAAGACAGCTCAGGAAACCGCATTTACGGGAAAGAAGGGGACACGTATAATGGCGAGCATACAATTAGATGTAGCCGGTGGGCAGAATGGAGGAGAACACTTGAATATATAATTGCACACAGAGAACTACGAGTATTTGGTTGGAAATCGGTTCTGATAATGAAAATTCTACATTTATAATTATGTATTGTTGTGTCAATCTATTTCCTTTAATGCAATCATTTTTTCATGCTTACTATCATTTGGCAATCATTTCAATAGAATTTCGTTTGTGATATAAGACAAATGGTTGAAGCAACAAAATCTATATATTTTGAAGATTTTTTTTTGATTCTGTTGGCACGACCAACTTTAAATAAATTTCGTAACTGCCATTTAGTAATCAGCACTGACATAAAGTATTCACAACCGAATCCTATTTGAACTGTTTTTAAATGTCACTTCAGTTTTTGTTAATGGTTTGGTGCTCAAAGAATATATTATATGTTACCCTCCACCATAGTATGGGGGTATATTAACTTTGTCATTCCGTTTGTAACACATCGAAATATTGCTCTAAGACTGGGTCGTGGTGAAATTCTGAGCAGGGTTGGCCTGTCACAAACTGTGACTTTTGCGACATACGTTTGCGACGGTATAATACGTATGTCGCAAAAGTCGTAAACCTACTGTAAAAAACCTAATTTTGAATAGTGGAAATCCTGAACATTTTTTAATTTAGTTTGACAGCATTCGATGTGAGTTTCTGCAGAAATTTGTGAAAGTTTTCCCACGGTCAAGCCTATTTTCTTAGATGGTATCGAAGTTCCCGTTGGTGAGTGTGCAAAATACTTTGGGGTTATATTGGACAGTTCACTTAAGTTCACTTAAAGCTAAGTAAGGACGAGAAAATCCACGGTTACCCTGTACTCGTGCAAAAGCCAATAGGGAAAATGTGGGGACTGAAACCGAAAATTGTGAACATTTCTAAGAATTGAAACTTCTTCGCACATACAATCGTCTTGCATATCATCGAATTCGCTGCCTAGCTGACGCGACTAAAGTTTTTAGAGTTTGCGACTTTTGTTACTTTTTCTACATTTACGACGTGTATGTGACGTTTGCAACTTTGCGACAGTCGCAAACCTAAAAAAGTTTGATACAGACCATCTCTGATTCTGAGTCGATCTGAGCATGTCCGTCCGTCCTTCATTCCGTCCGTCTGTTGAAATCACGCTAACTTCCGAACCAAATAAGCTATCGACTTGAAACTTGGCACAAGCAGTTGTTCGGTCGGTCCACTTTTACGTATAGCCCCCATATAAACGGACCCCCGAATTTGGCTTGCAGACCCTCTAATAGAAGCATCGGATGGATGAAATTTGGTACATGTTGTTAGTATATGGTCTCTAATAATCATGCAAAAATTGGTCCACATCGGTTCATAATTATATATAGCCCCCATATTAACCGATCCCCCGATTTGGCTTGCGGATCCTCTAAGAGAAGAAAATTTCATCCGATCCGGTTGAAATTTGGTACATGGTGTTAGTATATGGTCTCTAACAACTATGCAAACATTGGTCCACATCGGTCAATTATTATATATAGCCCCCATATAAACCGATCCCCCGATTTGGCGTGCGGAGCCTCTAATAGAAGCAAATTTCATCCGATCCGGCTGAAATTTGGTGCATGGTGTTAGTATATGGAGCCTCTTGGAAGACCAAAATGCATCTGATTCAGTTTATATTTGGTACATGGTGTTAATACATAGCCTCATACACTCATGCAAAAATTAGTCGAAATCGGTCCATAATTATATATAGCCCCCATATAAACCGATCCCCAGATTTGACCTCCGGAGCCCCTTGGAAGGGCAAAATTCATCCTATTCGGTTGAAATTTTGTACGTGATGTTAGTATATGGCATCCAACAACCATGCATGAATTGGTTCATATCAGTCCATAATTATATATAGCCCCCATATAAACCGATCCCCAGATTTGAACTCCAGTGCCTTTTGGAGAAGCAAAATTAATCCGATATGATATTTAACAACCATGCCAAAAGTGGTCCATATCAGTCCATAATCATATATAGCCCCCATATAAACCGATCCCGAGATTTAGTTTTGGAGCTTCTTGGAGGAGCAAATTTCATCCGAGTCAGTTGAAATTTGGTACATTGTGGTAGTATATGGCCGCTAACAACCATGCCTAACTAGGTCCATATCGGTCTATAGTTATATAAAGCCCTCAGATAAATCCATCCCCAGTCACACAAAAATTGGTCCATATCAAGTTCATAATTGTATATAGGCCCCATATAAGCGACACCCATATTTCAATTCTGGCTCCCTACGTACCGTCCAAAAGTCCATATCGATTCGTAATTATTTGTAGACTTGCCTACACATACCTTTTTTGTCTAATATATACCACGTATGGACTAACTCACAATTTAGAAAACGATTTAAGATACCACAAACCAAGTAATTCGATTGTGGATGACTGTCTTTCGTAGAAGTTTCTACGCAATCCTTAGTGGAGGGCACATAAGATTCGGCCTGGCCGAATTTACGGCCATATATACTTGTTTTTTTCTTTCAAATTAAACATCACAACGGACGATTTTAAAGCCGCTGCAAGTTTTATTGGCATCCACAATGCAGTCCAAGGTGTTCTTTTGATGATGAACGACTGTAACTAATGGACGTAAGTAAAGGATACGTCACGTTTATGAAGTCGATCATTTATTTTGGGTATATTATAGGGCACACCCCAATCGGATTTAATAATATACCTCCAGGATATATCATTAAATCTACTTGGAATCTCACAGAGAGGTCGCTATGAGTAAAGTGGTAGGTTCTGAACTGTTTTTTGTAAACATGAATGGACCAAAATCTAACAAATCTTATTATACCCTCCACCATAGGATGGGGGTATATTAACTTTGTCATTCCGTTTGTAACACATCGAAATATTGCTCTAAGACCCCATAAACGAAACAAGCTATCGACTTGAAACTTGACACTAGTAGTTGTTATTGATGTAGGTCGAACGGTATTGAAAATGGGCCATATCGGTCCACTTTTACGTATAGCCCCCATATAAAGGGACCCTCAAATTTGGCTTGTGGAGCCTATAACAGAAGCACATTTCATCCGATCTGGCTGCAATTCGGTACATGATGTTGGTATATGGTCTCTAACAACCATGCAAAAAGTGGTCCACATCGGTCAATAATTATATATAGCCCCCATATAAACCGATCCCCAAATTTGGCTTGTGGAGGCTCTAACAGAAGCACATTGCATCCGATCTGGCTGAAATTTTGTACATAGTGTTGGTATATGGTCTCTAACAACCATGCAAAAATTGGTCCACATCGGTTCTTATATATATATGGCCCCCATATAAATCGATCCCCAGATTTGGCTTGAGAAGTCTCCAAGAGAAGCAAATTTCATCCAATCCGGTTGTAATTTGGAACATGGTGTTAGTATATGATCTTTAACAACCATGCCAGAATTGGTCCATATCGGTCCATAATTATATATAGCCCCCATATAAAACGTTCTCCAGATTTGACATCCGGAGCCTCTTGGAGGAGCAAAATTCATCCCATCCGGTTCAAATTTGGAACGTGGTATTAGTATATGGCCGCTAACAACCATACCAAAATTGGTCCATATCGGTCTACAGTTATATATAGCCGATCTCCAATCACACAAAAATTGGTCCATATCGGTTTATAATCATGGTTGCCACTCGAGCCAAAAATAATCCACAAAAAATTTTATTTCTATAGAAAATTTTGTCAAAATTTTATTTCTATAGAAAATTTTGTCAAAATTTTATTTTTATAGAAAATTTTGTTAAAATTTTATTTGGTTTATAATCAAATTTTCATCATTGTCAAAATTTTATTTCTATAGAAAATTTTGTCAAAATTTTATTTTTATAGAAAATTTTGTTAAAATTTTATTTCTATAGAAAATTTTGTCAAAATTTTATGTCTATTTTGTCAAACTGAATTACATACGTATTTGATCGACCTTTTTTAATTTAATATATACCACGTATGGACTTACATACAATTTAGAAGATGGTGTTAGGAGGATACCTTGCCATCGGCAAGCGTTACCGCAACTTAAGTAATTCGATTGTGGATGGCAGTGTTTAGAAGAAGTATCTACGCAATCCATGGTGGAGGGTACATAAGCTTCGGCCTGGCCGAACTTACGGCCGTATATACTTGTTTGTTTTATTTTAAACAATAATCCAATATGCTAACATTGTACAACGGGCTATCGGGACGTACTCAGCAATAAGAAGAAGTTCATAACTTGTGGTTTCAAAATTGGCTTGCTTGTCTAAACGTGTCTGTAGGAACAGATGGCGACCAAAAATAACTTATATGCACAAACTGGTAATACAGATTAATTTTTATACCTTTTAATATTTAAAAAAAAGTCACTATCAACTGAAGGTCATAATAGGGTGTGTATTAAATTTAAGGTTTCAACCGCTAAAACATTTTAAGGACATTAATTTGGTATCATACTTTGTATTTAGCTATACATCATTAATACAAATATTTAAATGCGTTTAAACCAAATATATAAATAAAATAAAATTTAAATGAAATTAATTTTTTTATTCGGTTATAGTGCTATTTAAGTTGGGTGACACAACCAAATGAAGAAGGGAGCAACGACCAATTCCATCGTCTGATACAACCAACTCCATATATAGTATGTCGGGTGACACAACTGCCAACAGATAATTGGTGCAACTGCCAAAAGGAGGTTGGCAATATATTCGGTTATCACAACCAATCTGTATTCTCTGTGTGGGCAGGCTGTAAAGCGCTTTGTACAACATGTTTTCCGCAAGAAAAAGGTTGACATGGGAAATGTAAGTCTGTAAGTCTTTAGTCGAGACGTGGACTTAAAGAGATGAGGGGTCCTCCTCGGAATAATGCGATTGTGATGGAGTCCAGCACGGGTGGCGCAATATCGGATGGACTAAAGCATTTTCTGGGTACACGAATTTTACATAAATTTTACACGTCCCGCTCGACATTCGAATTTCCTATTGATGTCACTATAATAAGGTTAACTCAGAAATATATGTACAGTATCGAACAAAATTATCGACACAGAGAGATGTTTGGACTACAACAGCAAATATCATCCACAACAAAAAACAATACTTAATAAATTTAAATCTTAACTTAATACTACGCTTGTATACTACTTGGTAGTTAATAATATTAATGATGTTAATAAAAATTTTTTATTGCTTTTAAAGAAATTAAAGAAATGGCAAATAAAATGGATTTTGTCATAAACGAAAAAATTGGCACACCCAATGAAAATATTATTGATATAACATTGTTCAGTTTGTTTTCATGATAGAAAACATTTTCAATTCCCAAAGACACTGGTCTTACAAATTGAAAATTTTATTATTTTCCCATAAAGGCCGGTACTCTGTTCGGTTTTTGCGTTGAAACTCTATACAAAACCAAAAAATGCGAAAAACTAGCGAAATTTTTTCCATTTGTGGTACTTTGTTTTTTTTTTTTTCGAGTTGAAAAACTGACGTTTATAGCATGGCGCCATTTGCAATGTGAATTAACAGCCTATTTCTGATATCCGAATTCTGCTGTCCGTTCGCATACAAAACGAAAATCAGCTGATTTGGGTTTCTCTACGCTCTATCTAAACGACAAGTGAGACGAAAATCAATGCGAACGAAAACGTAACGTTACCACTAAAATTGGGTTTCTCGAACTCCATTCGTTCGCATTTTGTCGAACAGAAATGTCAAATCCACTCACTTTGGACAAACCTTTCGTTTTGAGGAAAAAGGCATTCATAAATAGAGAAAAAACTTAATAATTGATCAATTGATTAACGCTTTTTGGTGCAAATATATGATAAAAGTGGTTTATATCGATCTATTTCTCTTTATAACCGCCATATAGCTCGATTAAAGGAAATTCTAAAACGAACAAATGCATACATTTGGAATTAAAGACTCATTAAAAGGAAAACCGAAAACTAATTATTGCAGATATATAGAAATACAAATACATATCTCTCTACGAGGGCTAATTTCTTAAAAAAAATATTGAGTTAAACCATATATCAGTAAT
Organism: Haematobia irritans; assembly: GCF_050003625.1. Taxonomy (NCBI): domain Eukaryota; kingdom Metazoa; phylum Arthropoda; class Insecta; order Diptera; family Muscidae; genus Haematobia; species Haematobia irritans. The sequence continues at coordinate 62,030,998 of NC_134399.1, read as the reverse complement.
GAGAAAAATTTGCAAAATAAATGCCAGATTGAATTTTATGGAAAATAATTTTTAAAATGTATGGGCCTTTTTCAAGTAATTGAAATAATTGAGATCTGGTAATATTAACATTTGACAGTAACAAAGATAATTGAGTATGACAAGATTAAGCATTGTGCTCTCATAAAGAGAAAACACATGTCAAGGTGTAGAGGGCTATGAGAAAAAAATTATTTTATTTGTCAATTTTTTCCAAAGCAGCTCTGCCCAGGAATAAATTTAAAACGGCAATATTCACATAAAACCATAATGAATATTTGCTTTAAAATACACATACGTTTTATTTCAATTTTCTACAATAGTTTTGTTATTGCTTTTGCGGGTTTTTATTCAGAAATTTATGAAAAAAGCTAATGTTACGATATTTTCCGACGCAAACGGCAGTACATTTGAGAGACACGTCGACGCAAACTTTATGATATTTTGTTGGCAGAGTCCTCTGGTGCTTCAGTTTTGCTATGGCAAGACTGCATCTTCTTCTCAATTATCTTTGACAGTAACATAAGCCATGAGAACGAAAGAAAGGAAGTTAGAGAAACCCAAATATAAACGAAAGTGAGTGACTGCCGTTCGTTCGCAATTGCTTTCGTTCGGAGATCAGAAATAGGCCGTAAGAAATAATTTATTTATTAAAACTATTTGTGTGGGTTCATAACGCAAACACGGATCATATTTTTGTGCCGAAAATATACAAAGGATCAAAGAAGTAGCAGATCAATTGCCCAAGAAAAATAAATTATTAATTTTGTAATAGCAAGCAGCAACCACCAACCATGGACACACACAATGTAACAGGTTGGCTGATAAGTCCCCGGTCTAACAAAGATAAACACATTTTTTTGTCAAAATTCGTTTTTATTATTCAACATAGTTCCCTTCAAGAACGATACAACGATTATAACGACCTTCCAATTTTTTGATACCATTTTGCTAGTACTCCTTCGTTTTTGCCTCAAAATAAGTCTTACCCAGCAAAAACTGGGTAAGCACTAGTGATTCTTTCAGTAATGCCGGTAATCAAAAAGTTATTACTTGCAGTGTTACCTAGGATTTAAAAATAATAACTTACCTGTGTAGGAAAAAAGTGATTCTTTCTATTAATACCGGTCATCAAAATCATATTTTGATGTCCGGGTTCGGCTCTACAGTGGGCACCGCTAATAGTAGCGAAAAGTAATGACAAATTACATTTCAGAAAAAAAATTGCCAATAAAATATACCTTTTGTTTTCTAAAGTTGTATAGTACATAATGTATATTACAAAATAACATCATTGTATAGATCCATGTCGTGGAGCGTGGTATAGTGTGTTGGATTACAAAACAACAGGGGTGAGTTCACACTTTTTGGGTATTTTATGGTAAAGATATTATTTTTGGAGAGCTGGTATGCTTGCGAAGAAGTACTTATTTTTCGACTGCTGGTATGCTTGCACGGAAGTACTTTCCTCCAATGTCATGCCCGTGTAAAAGTATTACTACTGATCTATGTACGAGGAAGTTGTTACCAATTTGGCGCAGGCATACTTGTACTCATACCTGGTAATAGGAGTTTTTGCTGGGTAGTTTCGGCGATCACCTCTTCATTGCAGCCAATTTTTTTCCCTGCGAGCATCCTTTTGAGGTCTGAGAACAAGAAAAAGTCACTGGGGGCCAGATCTGGAGAATATGGAGGGTGGGGAAGCAATTCGAAGCCCAATTCATGAATTTTTGCCGTCGTGGCACGGTGCGTTGTCTTGGTGGAACAACACTTTTTTCTTCTTCATATGGGGCCGTTTTGCCGCGATTTCGACCTTCAAACGCCATATAATAGTCACTGTTGATGGTTTTCCCCTTCTTAAGATAATCGATAAAAATATTCCATGCGCATCCCAAAAACAGAGGCCATTACTTTGCCAGCGGACTTTTGAGTCTTACCACGCTTCGGAGACGGTTCACCGGTCGCTGCCCACTCAGCCGACTGTCGATTGGACTCAGGAGTGTAGTGATGGAGCCATGTTTCATCCATTGTCACATATCGACGGAAAAACTCGGGTGTATTACGAGTTAACAGCTGCAAACACCGCTCAGAATCATCAACACGTTGTTGTTTTTGGTCAAATGTGAGCTCGCGCGGCACCCATTTTGCACAGAGCTTTCGCATATCCAAATATTGATGAATGATATGACCAACACGTGCCTTTGATATCTTTAAGGCCTCTGCCATCTCGATCAACTTCATTTTATGGTTATTCAAAATCATTTTGTGGATTTTTTTTGATGTTTTTGTCGGTAACCACCTCTTTCGGGCGTTCACCGTCCTCCGTGCTCATTTCACCACGTTTGAATTTTGTATACCAATCAATTATTGTTGATTTCCCTGGGACAGAGTCCGGAAACTCATTATCATGCCAAGTTTTTGCTTCCACCGTATTTTTTTCCCTTCAGAAAACAGTATTTTATCAAAACACGAAATTCCTTTTTTTCCATTTTTTCACAAAAACAAAAGTTGCTTCACAAAAGACGCTCTATCTCACAAACTAATTGACTTACAGACGTCAAATTTTGACACGAATCATTTGAAGGTTGGTACTAGTGAGTGTTGGTAGTCATTTTTATTTGCATCTTTCCATTTCAGTTTTGGCAGTAGGCCAATTTTTTTTTATTTATTTATTTTTATTTTTATTTATTTTATGTTGACATTGCGAGCACTACAAGGACTTATCCTTATTAATGACAGTGCAAGCATAGATTAGAAGTTAAATATGGGGTTACATTAATTAGGTGGTTTGATGGAGTTTTAAGAATTGTATGTTTAATATTATATAATTGACATATATTGAGCTTGAACTTAAGAAAGAGCTTCTGATATTTCCTTTTTAAAATATGATGCGTTACCAATCAGTTGAGTATTATATGGAAGATTGTTCCAAAGACGAATAGCATTGATAAAGAATTGCCTTTCAGATATTTGACATTTGTATCTTTGTTGGATTAATCTTTTCCTCTGTTAGATCTCGCCAACATAAGTCGATCATAAAGGTAATCTGGTTCTTTTGTATTGATTATTTTATGCAGTAACAATAAGCATCTGTATTTTAGAACATTTTCAAAAGACATGTTAAAAATTTGGTATGCGAAAGATGAAATTCTTTCTGTACGTTTTCTCGAGAATATATATCTGGCAATATTATTGAAGGTTACTTTCAGTTTATGCAAATCAGTATAATCGCAACTAGCATAGATTTCACAGCCATACAGAAGTACTGGAAGCAGGTAAGTTTTAGCGAGTAACATGCGTATATTTAAAGGCGTAAAGTATTGGACTGCCCATAAGTTTCTTAGCATTCCATGGACCTTGCCGACGGTAACATTAATGTGATTTGTCCATGTAAGTTCTTCATTGAATGTGATGCCCAGATTGGATGCCGTAACAACACGTAAAAGCGGCGTGTTGTTTATTTTAAGAGGATAATCGAACTCAGTGTATCGTTTTCTCTTTGAAATAATGATATATTTGGATTTTGCTGGTTTAAGAAATAGTCCATTTTGAGAAGCCCAGTTTTGTACACCTTGCAGATCTTCGTTAATATTCTGGAACATATTGATAGCATCGTGCGTGTAAGCATTTCCATAAAGCTGGACATCATCAGCATATATTTGTACTTTACAGTATTTCAAAACCTGTGGTAAATCATTGATATAGGCACTGTCTTTGATGTGAGTTTTAGAAGGGACTTTTAGCGTAAGCACTATCGGAAAATGATCTGACCAGATTTTGTCTTCTACTTCGAAACTGTATATATATTTCATTATATCCAATGAGGCGACACTTAGGTCTATTACAGAATTGCCATTAGTATTTGCAAACGTAAATTTTCCATTTACGTCTCCCAGTATTCTCCCATTTAGCACTACCAGACCATTATCGTTACAAAACTCAATTTTCTTCCATTCGAGTTAACTATTTTGTCTTCAGACTTTCTAATTTCAGAATAGCTTCCTATTATTTCTTCAGGAATTTCTTGTTCTTCGCCAATACGAATGTTGTGGTTCCCAATAATTATTTTTGGCCGATCGTTGTTATCAACAGCAGCTTTTAAGGTCTCGAAATCGTCAATCCAATTTGCTCCCCTTAAACAAGTTGGTAGAATTTCAAATTTATATGTAGTAAACTCACATTGGAGTATATCCTGAGTTCCTCGATGTGTAATTGAATGTTTGAAACCTAATCCTTCTAATTCCTTTTTGACACCATATAATTGACCACCTATACCTCTTCCTCTGCTACTGTTTCTAGATGCTGCTTTCCAATAAATATTGAAATCTTTAATTTTTTTTCCATATTCTGCTTGATTTTTCTGTTCGACATATGTTTCCGATAGTAAAAAGACATCAAAACTGTTTAAATATTCATAAAAAGTCTGGTAGAGATTTTTGCTCCAAAGACCATGAACATTGTATGAAAGAGTTCTTAAAAAATATTCTTCTTGCTTTGCATCTTCTTCTTGGTTGATATTTTCATTTATAATATTACAAATTTTTTCGCCCTTATTATTATCTCTATTATTATTAATATTATTATTTGTAAAAATGTTTGTTTTTCTTAGTTTTTTGTACATAAAATACTGGAAAAATGCTCATAATTTATATTTACTGTATGTATGGCTTCTCCAAAATAATTCTTCAGCACCTCCAGTCCACTAGAATGACCATGCTTCAGCTCGTTTTGCGAGTTCCAATAAAGAGTTTTTCCCTCTATAACTAACTGCTCCCCTCTTACACCAATCCTTTTATTTTTGTTGATTTTTTGAAGCTCCCGTTTTAGCAATAACATAATCTTCTTTTTTTCAAGACGTGTACCACTTAGGACCTTCTCAATGTATATATCCGAGCCCGCCAGGTTCTTAGTTCTTTTCAAAATTTCTGCCACCATTCTTGTCGACGTCAGCTCTACTGAAATTGTCATCTTATCATGGGTTTCTTGGATTTTATGCAATCTCTCTATTTCGGGTTCCGTACTCATTTTTAAATTATACCGAAAAAGATTCTTAATGGCTCCAAACATAGATTTTTGTTTGGGTAACCCTCTAACTATTAGTTTGGCTCTTCCCAATATGTCTTCAACTTTCTGCAAACGTCTGTCATCCTCTTTTTTCTCACTTTTGAGCTTTTGAATTTCTGCTTTCAATTGCTGGTTTTCATCTGTTAGCCTCTTAATATCCTCTTGAACACATTCAATATTGTTTTTGTACTATATAAAAATAATATGCATTTAATACTAGCGGCGCCATCTATGTGTCAGACCGGGGACTTATCAGCCAACCTGTTATATTTGAATGTGAATTATGTATGTGAAATAAAATATGTGATGAATAAATATAAGTAAAATATTGGTTTGATATAGTGAAGCTTATTTGTTAGATTTGTATTGTATTTTCTTTTTTTTTTCTATAACAAAACTATTTTCTAAAATATGTAAATAATTGCACATTCTTCTTCTTTTTTTCAAATATAATGCTAGGAGTATGTGTTTGTGTATGTTTGGGTGTAATAAATCGCTTAATTCAAAATCGCTGCCTGCTAAATAGCGCTCCCAGTTACCTAAATAAATACCGCCTTCTATGTGCGAAATAATGATTTCTATAAAATTTTTTCGCAAGAATGAACATAGTACCGGCCTTAAGTGAGCCAATAATTTGATTTCAACTATGAAATGGATTTTTTCTTTCTAGTTGATATCGTTGGTGTTTTGTGATATCTACAAGTGATATACAATTGTAGCAATAAATTAACATTAAAAAATAAAAAATATATATTTTTGTTGTGGTTAATATTTGAGGTTTTTTTTTCCTTGTTTTTCCAATTGGCTCTGTGCCAATAATTTTGCTCGTCTTTATATGTAAATTGTCGCATTACACGTGTGTGAAAAAGTTGAAATGTTTAACATCGGTATATCAGTATATTATTATATTTGTTTTGCATAATCATAATAAAATCTTTGTTTATTTAATAAATATATAGTCTAAAGGGAAAACATTTGTGAAAATAAAATTACTGGTGATAAAAGTTACGTTAACAAAAACCATCATTGATTAAAATGGTTCGGTCAGAATATTAATGAGTAAATTTTATGATTACTTCTTTAATATTCGGACATATTTGTAATTGACCGATCTTTATATAGCTAAAGTAATTCATTAAAAAAACAGTTCTAATTCACTTGAAGGGACTTAAATATTGTGCCTAACTATTCGGGACTAGAAATAGAAATAATTAATAATTTAATACAAAGAGAGTATCCTTGAAGAGGTTGATAGGTTAAAAAACCAAAAAAAGGAAAACTGTTGTAGAAAACGAAATATATTTGAAGATGAAGAAATACATTTTTTGCTCTAACTACTCAAGAAAATACTCACTATTTTCCATATAAGTCTTGGCTTTGTAACCACCAAAATGATGAGAATAATCCGAGACGAAATGTAATCCCAAATAAGAACCCTTGGAAACGTAACGCAATAATTTCAGCTTCGTACTCCAATCTCCACATAGACGTTTAGGTATTGCATCCTGCATGCTCTTCTGTTGATTTGGTGGTATAGCATTGGGTGAGTCCATGGGTGTATGCCGATGATGATGAGGCGGATGTTGATAGAAGGGATTACCATGTGGATAGTCAGGTGTTTGTATCACAAAGTCATCTCGAGGACCATATAAACTGGAATAAATTTGCAATAGTTTTTGATAATTCGTCTGTGAGAGATCATAGCCATTGTAGTCGGTATTCATGGGAGCATAATTGCCATCAACTATGCTATCCGATGACGATTCGTCTTTTTGAATGGAAGAAGGCATTATTTGGGAACTGTATTGGCTGCTACGTTTTCGATATGATGATCTTTGTGTATAATGATGACGATTGGAAGAAGTTTTCGATGGGTTTCGTAGTGATTCAGAGAGTTTTGGTTCGGTTATCTCCAAATAATCGTAAGTACAACTGTAAATAAGCGGAGATAAAAAATTGTACATGAATATATTTAGTGTTGTAAACAAAGTAAAGGGCTACATTTAAAATTGTTTTCATTCACTATTTCATTATTATTATATTAACGAAGGTACCCAGTAAAAAAAGCGTCGCCAAAAAAGTAGTAAAAATTTTCTTTTTGGATCCGGAAGTAATGCAAAATTGGCGCAGAAGCAATGAATTTAACATGGGCTTGTCATAGGACGGACGTTCACCATTTAAACAACCGTTGCACTGAGTTTGCATCACTTCTTGCTCTGTAATTCAAATTCCGTGTTTTAGATGTGAATTAAAAAATGTTGTCATATTTTGACATATAAATAATTTTTATAAGTTTTTATGATTTTTAATGCATTCTAACGCTTGTTGGAAACATTTGAATTAAAATATTTTGAAAAATTCGCAATATATCTTGAATGGATTTAGATTTTTTTTTTCGACAAAATTTCAATAATTTGTACCATTTTATTAAAGCTTACTCTGTTTCAAATCTTTAAATTAAGTTTTCCCATTGAAAATAAGAAAAAAGCGTGCTATAAATAATTGAATTAAAAGAACTTCCTGTGTAGTTAAAATAAAAAACATCTTTGCCTTTGGAAGAACTTCCCAACGGTATTCTCTCGCTCTCGTCATCCGAACAGTGAAATGAACCAAGAAGAAATTAAAAGTGATCAAGAGTTGGTAAAGTGGAGCAAATAACGTTATGTGCGCCTAAAGTGAATAAATAAATAAGTGATCAAAATGGTACTAAAGTGCAGAAATCATAGTCCAACTAAGCGTTCTTCCATCGCAACAAACTGATATCCCTGAACAATCTATAAAATTAATGTTGCAAGCACCAGGTATGGAGGATATTGTACAATGCGGCCAAGAAAAATGACACAGAGTGGTCAAGGTATGAATATAAGGGCTGTCTGAAAGAGTATAAAAGGAAACAAGAAAGGCATAAAGGAAGTCTTATAGATTGTTAAAAGACAGATCATCAATGTGTACTAGATAGTTTTGGTCCTTACAAATCTCCAGGTTTGGACCGAATCTTCCCGTGCATATCGTAGGATCTTATGTGGAACTATTCAGAGCTTCTCTGCAGCATGGATTTATACCAAAAGGTTAGCAAAGGATCAAAGTGATATGCATAGTGCACTGAAAAAAAAAACATGCACGGTTCCAACAATTTTGTCTTTACTTTAAAAATTTTGGTATTGATACCGAGCCAAAGCAGCGGAGGATACAAGTAAGGATACTTTTAAGACACAATTCTCCTTTAAATTTGGGTTTTATGTACTTGCTTCTAGGAAGCAAATTTAAATTTGTCACTTTTTCAACTTTTTTTCTTCATATGCTATCAAAGTCCTTTAAAGACAAATTAACTACAACTTTATTTTCAAATTAACACTCAAATTCCAGTAGAAATTATGCTATATTTCAAGTAAAAAACGTCTTTAAAATAAAGTGTCGAAAAACATGTACTATATTTGAACGTTTTTTGCTTTGTAGTCAAGATGCAAAAAGACAACAAATTTAAAGACAATTTAAATAAATTTAAAGATTTTTTCTGAATTATCAAAGTCATGTTTTGATACCCATTTTTAAGTGAAATCACTTAATTATAAGGACAATACAAATTTATTATGTTTGGAGAAAGTTTCCTTTACTCTAATAATTTTTTGCGTAGGTTAGTTAAATTAACTAAAACCGAGGAAAAAATATACACAATGAAGCATAAAGATTAACTAAATTCGTGTCTTCCACAAAATAGTTCAGTATTTCTTTAAATTTGCAAATTTTACTACAAATGCGTTCATCATGAACTTTGTATGTCACTAAAGACATTCTTGCAATTTTGAACTTCAAATTTTTCCTTGAAACTACAAATTTTTCTTTAAAGGTTAGTACTATGTTCGGTTTTTTCACCAAAACACTAAGTTAAAACTACAAATATATTTATGAAGACGATTATATTTTGATCGAGTCTTGCCAAATAATGGATGGAAAAGATCCAAGGAATTGATTGCAAATAATTTTATATTTCTACATTAGTTAATTAAAAAAAAGTAACCGTGAAAACAAGCTGGTTCTCAGCTTGAAAACTGATCATAGTACTCAGCTTAACAAGTGAAAAAACTTAATTATGTGTAATAAATTTTCTTGAATTTGTCGAAAAATAGTTACTTATTTTAATTATATCGGCGTGATGCCAGCTTTTGTAATACTGTTCACTTAAAATATTCAAAATTTTCTAAAATTAACCGAAATTTTTCTTCCTGGTGGGTTGACTATTTTTTCAGTGTGAAATCTTTGACCTCACGACAATATTTTTTCAGTGTGCATGGAACGACAAGGGACTTCATAACTGCGGATGTCATCTTTCTTGTTAAAGACTCTAGAAAGAGTTTTGGATAACCATATAAGGAATGAACTGGATACGAAGTTATCACACTGTCGACATTCCTATTTAAATAACAAATCTGTGGATTCTGCGTTACACTCTGTAGTGTACTACATTGAGAAATCCATAACATACGCATTTTTGGATATTGAAGGTGAATTCCATAACACAAGGGAAGGTACTACTTTCTCTAGAGAGAAATGGTGTTAGTAATGGACTGGATTGAGGGAATGCCTCGCCACAGGAGCATAGAAGCAGAATTAGCTGATTCCAAGAGAAATGCGACTACGACAAGAGGCCTGATAGTATATGAGATTCTTACCGTTCTGAGTAGTGAGGGTATAAAATTAGTGACGTGTGCAGATGACATTGTCATAATGGTGTCAGGAAATTCTTGGACATAATCTCGGATATGATGAATGAATAACTACAATCTCTATCGGACTGAGCCAGCAGCTATCGTTTGGGTTAATCCTAGATAGACTGATTTAGTGCTCTTCGCCAGAAGAAAGAGAATTAGCGGATATAAGAACCCGAGATTTTACGGGACAAATTTGGCTCTCTTTCACAATTGGAACGATACATAGGGGTTGTCTTAGACTCCTGAATGAATTATCTCGTGAATACAGCGGATCGTCTGAAGAAGTTTCGGAAGTTTAACTGGCTTTATATAGCGGTAATAAGTCCTGTAGCTGGTGCCCCATTATGAACCACCGCAGTCATACAGAAGAATAAATAAACTAGACCTGCATATAAGGAAGACTGCGGAGGTCATACTAATTTTACTGAATGGTCTGAACTCATTAGAGGACACGGATTGCTGACATACTGAACTGATGACCCAAGAATACAAACAGAAGATATAATAACCCTCTGTATCATAGTGTAGACTGTGGGTAACATACCGTTCGAATGCCTCAAAATTAGTAGAAATAACTTCTTTAGCTCAATCACTCATTGTATCCCGTGGTTTACATACTGAGCTAATAAACTTGTAAAAATAGAACAATTGGGTGGCACTACTTGATGGAAATTGACATTTCTTTATTGACTATTGGTATTTACGAAAAAGTGCCGGTTTGCTGTGACTTCAAAAAATAATAAAAAATTGTTGTGCTTGTGTTTTGTGTGTAATCTTGATAAATTGGAGAGGTAAGTGTTTGAGCTTTATTGTAGAATGTTCTTTTTGAACAATTTTTAAGTTTGTTTTTTGTTTTTGGTGGCAAATAATGTTTGGTAACACACCCAAATTGTGGGAGTTTCTCTTCAAATAATAAAAATAAATGAAAATTAAAAAATACGTGTATTTAATTTTTTTGTTATCATCTCCAATACAAACAAGTAAATACGGCCGTAAGTTCGTCCAAGCCGAATCTTATGTACCCTCCACCATGGATTGCGTAGAAGCTTCTACGAAAGACTGTCATCCACAAATTTCAACTCACTCGGATGAAATTTGCTCCTCCAAGAGGCTCCAAAACCAAGTCTCGGGATCGGTTTATATGGGGGCTATAATTGATTATGGACTGATATGGACCACTTTTGGCATGGTTGTTAAATATCATATACTACCACCACGTACCAAATTTCAAAAGGCACCGGAGGTCAAATCTGGCGATCGGTTTATATGGGAGCTATATATAATTATGGACTAACAGGAACCAATTCCTGCATGGTTGTTGGATACCAGAATTTTGCTCTTCCAAGGTGCTCCGGAGGTCAAATCTGGGGATCGGTTTATATGGGGCCTATTTATAAGTATGGACCGATATCGACCAATTTTTTTATGGGTGTTTGAGGCCATATATTAACATCCCGTACCAAATTTCAACTGAATCAGACAGTGTTGCCAATTTGGTGCTTTTAGCACCAAATTTAGTGCTTTTTGATTTCTAAAAAGCACCAAACTGCCTTTTTGGTGCCTTTTCAAAAAAAGCACCAACTTGGTGCTTTCTGGCATTTTCATTTAGTGCTTTTGGTGTTTTTTTTATTTTGAACAGTATTAAGTTTAATTGATACAAAAATTTTGATTAGACTTTCAAGAGCCGAAGAAACTCAAATTTATTGCCAAATATAGAATTTGATTGTTATGAAGTTGGTATTGATTTTTTTTTAATTCATATTGTTATACCCTAATTCTGTAGGAAAGTCGAGCGATGAGTGCCGAATTTTTGAATTTGGTAAAGATGTCATTAAAAACGTTTGTATTAAATTCACAAAAGCACGCACAACTGAAATAAGCAATAGACTCCTTCCATATATTAATATTTTGAAAGTTGAAAAACATCACTGATCAAAATGAATTGGACGAAAGCATTAAAACTGATCAAAGCGTATACTTGAATAGCGGTTCATAATGGTGAGTACTAAGTTCGAATTTTGCCGCTAAAGTGAAAACTATATTAGTAAAAACGGCATAAAATTATGCATATTTGTTGCAAATTTTATTATAAATTGATGGGGAATAGCCAAAATCAAATTTTCACAAAGTTTGTATTCCTTACAATGAATGAAAAGTAATTGTTGCTAGTTTAGCAGCTAAACTCGATCTTAATACCCATTAACTTTTGTGAATTGAATTTTAAGAAGTTAACTCGATCTTAATACCCACCTTAACTTCTTAAAATTCAATTCACAAAAGTTCTATAATACATCTTCGGAAGTTTTTTTTTTTTTTTTTTTTTTTTTTTAGTAGAGCATTTAAATTTCGATTTTGTGGTGGAAGGTGGTATGTTACAATTTATAACATATTTTTGGTGCTTTTTGGCCTAGGGGAGTTGGCAACACTGGAATCAGATGAATTTTGGTCTTCCAAGAGGCTCCGGAGTTCAAATCTGGTGATCGGTTTATATGGGGGCTATATATAATTATGGACCGATATAAACCAATTTTTGCATGGTCATTAGAGACCATATACTAACATCATGTACCAAATTTCAGCCGGATCGGATGAAATTTGTTTCTCGTAGAGGGTCTGCAAGCCAAATCGGGGGATCGGTTTATATGGGGGCTATATATAATTATGGACAAATGTGGACCAATTTTTGCATGGTTGTTAGAGACCATATACTAACACCTTGTACCAAATCTCAGCCGGATCGGATAAAATTTGCTTCTCTTAGAGGCCTCACAAGCCAAATTTGGGGGTCCGTTTATATGGGGGCTATACGTAAAAGTGGACCGATATGGCCCATTTACAATACCATCCGACCTACATCAATAACAACTACTTGTGCCAAGTTTCAAGTCGATAGCTTGTTTCGTTCGGAAGTTAGCGTGATTTCAACAGACGAACGGACGGACATGCTCAGATCGACTCAGAATTTCACCACGACCCATAATATATATACTTTATGGGATCTTAGAGCAATATTTCGATGTGTTACAAACGGAATGACAAAGTTAATATACCCCCATCCTATGGTGGAGGGTATTAAAATCATACAAATCGGAGTTCATGAGTGATAGAGGAATAAGCTATACAATATAAATTTCCCATGATCGCTTTAACTTTGCGAAGCACCTATTTTATCGTTCGAAATTTGTTAAAACAATACCGTAAAGCGTATTTGAAACTAAGACCAAGAATGGAAAGTCTTGGTTTCAAGATTTTGCGATTTTTGACGAATTGAACGTGGATATACCAGTTCCAGTAGATAAACATCGTTTACCATTTCTTTTAGAAACCAACGGTGTTTTCCGCGATATGTGGGCACGTCCTTTGCCTCGTGACTTCGGAACAATACAAGGGATAATTGACCGTGCCCTTTACTGGAAGATTTTGTAGCGTAAGAGGACCCCTCTAGATGACCACCCTTATGTAAAGGTACAAAATACAGAATTTGGGATTATCATTGAAGAATGCCCACATCACCATTAAGCCGGGCAATATACTGAATTCAAAAGAGCTTTCCAATTTTTATTGTATTTTATTTCATCATTCCTTTTCTTACTGCATTGGTTCACATCATTTCAGACTGAAATATAGTCCAAAAATGTATTTTTCAAAAAATTCCACTATCGTCTTCGTCAAGTTTCGCACAGAAAGCTATATGGGCTGAATTTTGTTGATATCTGCTGTAATAGCATGAGGCTTGTCCGACTTTATAGTCTGTTTACTTTGTTTTCTCTCACGCAGATTAAGAAACATTACATAATGCTATTATTTTCACCACCACTGTATGTAATTCAAAATAAATTTGAATATACTAATACTTACCCTGGTTCATTTTCTATAACAAGTTCCTCGAACTCAACGACAATGCGATATCCAGCCGGCGCAGTCACTGTTGTGAAACAATTCGCATTGTCCGGATATTGTCGGGGAAATGAAGGACTCCATATGGAAGCTCGTGGATGTTCTTTACTCAGCGATACAGTTTTATTGCAATCATTTAACCAATTACGTCTCATGGATTCTGAAAACAGAGTTTTAAAGCAAATGGATAAAGTATTATAATTTGGGAAAAGATATAAATGAATTCAAATCTCTTGCAGAAATAATTTCGTTGTAATTTGGATTGACAGTAATCATTAATAAGCGCTTGTATTTTGGCGATTTTTGATGAGGGAATTTATTTAATAAAACAGTTCCATTAAATTTTGCATGCGGAATGAAATATCTGCGATGATTTTTTTATGTCGCGAGTTAGTGGTACGTATTACAAATGTAAGAGAATGGAGAACATCTCATCAAAATCAAGGAACTGGTATTCGAGAATGAAGGTATCCGCCCTTTACTGATACTGTTGCAATATCGGAGGGACCAGTGAAAACTATAACAAAATATATTTTAGGATGAAGAAAAATTATCTGACAATTAGTTAACGTCCGTCAAACAATGCTTTCCAGGATGTCATGAAACTCGATCAAACCAATTGACCTTGTGCCAAAGGTGCATCGAAGACGAAAAACTCGCTCTAGTCAAAACACCAAGGTCTTTTTCACTGAATAATCTAAGTGAGCTTGAAATATAGGGCTGCCACTATACCAAACCTAACCTAAGGTCTCGTTTGAAATTTTCTTCTATAAACGTGGTGCTGTGCACTTCGATATGTTACTGACCGGCTAAACAAACTGTCAAAAAGGAATAGCATTTGAGTCTTATGAGTAATTTGTGCAAAACTATTCGTAGAACGAAGATGGAATTATGGGTTTAAGGATAAAAAAGTCTAAAATCGGGTTTTCTACTAATCGAATTTTTGTAGAAAAAAGTCGAAAATTCAACGAAAAAATTGTAATAAATTGATGAAATATGGTCACTCTGAGAGTATATGTAGACGATATCTGTTAAAAAAAAATAGTTTAAAACCCCAAACGAGATATGGATAGACACAAAGTTTATTTTCCCAAAATTCAAATTTTAAAATCGGCGGCTCCCGATTTCAAACAACCAAATCGATTTGTTCAAACTTTAAAAAAAGTTGAAAATTCGAATTTTAATAAAGTTGAAACTCCAAAATTCAAGTTTTTAAATTTTAAAAAAATTGAAAGTTTGAATAGGCGCCTTTCTCGAATTTCAGTTTCGTTTCAGTACACTGAAGCCAACGCTTCGAGGAAACGGTTTTGGCCAATTGATGCTATTAAGTGTGAATTGCATTGAAATTGCGTATATAACCCAAAGACTCTCTGACATGTTGACATTTGTAGTCTTTTATACTCACCACCATAGAATGGTGACGGGGGTATAATAAGTTTGTCATTCCGTTTGTAACACATCGAAATATCGATTTCCGACTATATAAAGTATATATATTCTTGATCAGGGAGAAATTCTAAGACGTCTGTCCGTCCGCCTGTCTGTCTGTCTGTTGTAATCACGCTACAGTCTTCAATAATGAAGCAATCGTGCTGAAAATTTGCACAAACTCGTCTTTTGTCTGCAGGCAGGTCAAGTTCGAAGATGGGCTATATCGGTGCAGGTTTTGATATAGTCCCCATATAAACCGACCTCCCGATGTGGGGTCTTGGGCTTATAGAAATCGAAGTTTTTATCCAATTTGCCTGAAATTTGAAATCTAGAGGTATTTTATGACCATAAAGAGGTGTGCCAAAAAAGGTGAGTATCGATCAGCGTTGCCAGAATTGTTTCACCAAAAACCGCTAGATTTGTCCAAAAAACTAGCCAAAAAAAGCTAAAAAATTTTAAAAAACAGCTAGAAAAAAAGCTAAATTTTTTTGTATCAAAAGTCACATTTTTGATTGAAATTTAACAAATTTAAAGGCTTTATTTCACTTAAAATGCATATTATTTTAATTGTATTCATTTTATTTCCATTTCTGTGAGACCGTAAGAAAATCTAAGTCATATTAGCTCTGTTTGCGTACTCGATACATTTGGATTACTATCACAAATTTTTACTGGAAGTCCTTTGTTTATATTTCCTAGTAAAAACATTTTTCCCAGTAAACTTGCAATTATCAGCTGGTTAATCATCAACAAGTCAAATGTGCGATATATTGCACAATGTCACATAGAACTGCATTCGAAAATATCAACATATTTCATTTTAACTGAATTAATGATAAATTCGTGAACGAGTACACTTCTCCTAATATTTACCAAGAGAATAAAACCCATTCTAACTATCTTGCAAGTTTATACTGAATAACTTTTATTCAAAAATTTCCCTACAAACCTATTGTTGTCCAATTTTTGTAAATGTAAATCCATTCCTTTAATAAATAGCAGATTTTTTGACCCTATCACTACGAATTTTTTTATTGCATATTTTTATGTTAAAACAAGTATATACGGCCGTAAGTTCGGCCAGGCCGAATCTTATGTACCCTCCACCATGGATTGCGTAGGAACTTCTACTAAAGGCTGTCATCCACAATCGAATTACTTGGGTTGCGATAACACTTGCCGATGGCGAGGTATCGTAAAACTTTTTAACACTGTCTTCTAAATTGTAAGTTAGTCCATAAGGGGTATATATTAAACAAAAAAAAAAGGCCGATTAAATACGTATATAATTCAGTGTGACAAAATTTTCTATAGAAATAAAATTTTGACAAAATTTTCTATAGAAATAAAATTTTGACAAAATTTTCTATAGAAATAAAAACTTGACAAAATTTTCTATAGAAATAAAATGTTGACAAAATTTTCTATGGAAGTAAAATGTTTACAAAATTTTCTATAGCAATAAAATTTTGACAAAATTTTCTATAGAAATAAAATGTTGACAAAATTTTCTATAGAAATAAAATGTTGACAAAATGTTCTATAGAAATAAAATGTTGACAAAATTGTCTATAGAAATAAAATGTTGACAAAATTTTCTACAGAAATAAATTTTTTACAAAATTTTCTATAGAAATAAAATTTTGACAAAATTTTCTATATAAATAAAATGTTGACAAACATTGCTATAGAAATAAACTTTTTACAAAACTTTCTATAGAAATGAAATTTTGACAAAACTTTCTATAGTAATAAAATTTGACAATTTTTACATGGCTGTTAGAGGCCATATACTAACGAAATGTACCAAATTTCAACCGCATCGGATGACTTTTGCTCCTCCAAGAGGCTCCGGAGGTCAAATCTGGGGATCGGTTTATATGGGAGCTATATATAATTATGGACCGATATGGACCAATTTTTGCATGGTTGTTAGAGACCATATACTAACACCACGTACTAAATTTCAATTGGATCGGATGAATTTTGCTCATCCAAGAGGCTCCAGAGTTCAAATCTGGGGATCGGTTGATATGGGAGCTATATATAATTATGGACCGATATGGACCAATTCTTGCATGCTTGTTAGAGACCGTATACTAACATCAGGTACCCAATTTCAAACGGATCGGATGAATTTTGCCCCTCCAAGAGGCTCCGGAGGTCAAATCTGGGGATCGGTTTATATGGGAGCTATATACAATTATGGACCGATATGGACCAGTTTTTGCATGGTTGTTAGAGACCATATACTAACACCACGTTCCAAATTTCAATCGGGTAGGATGAAGTTTGCTCCTCCAAGAGGCTCCGGAGGTCAAATCTGGGGATCGGTTTATATGGGAGCTATATATATTTATGGACCGATATGGACCAATTTTTGCATGGTTATTAGAGACCGTATACTAACATCAGGTACCAAATTTCAACCGGATCGGATGAATTTTGCCCCTCCAAGAGGCTCCGGAGGTCAAATCTGGGGATCGGTTTATATGGGGGCTATATATAATTATGGACCGATATGGACCAATTTTTGCATGGTCGTTAGAGACCGTATACTTAGACCACGTACCAAATTTCAACCGGATCGGATGAATTTTGCTGCTCCGGAAGGCTCCGCAAGCCAAATTTGGGGATTGGTTTATATGGGGGCTATACGTAAACGTGGGCCGATATGGCCCATTTTCAATACCATCCGACCTACATCGATAACAACTACTTGTGCCAAGTTTCAAGTCGATAGCTAGTTTCGTTCGGAAGTTAGCGTGATTTCCACAGACGGACGGACAGCCGGACAGACGGACAGACGGACGGACGGACGGACATGCTTAGATCGACTCAGAATTTCACCACGACCCAGAATATATATACTTTATGGGGTCTTACGGCCATTTTCATGTAGCTCAGTTAGGCTTTAACTGCCAGTTAACAGAAGGAAAAATGGAAATATATTTTCTCCGGTTAACTTTAACTGAAAAATTTTCAGCAGTTAAGTTTCTAACTGGCATATGGAATATATACGCAAGATGACAGATATGTAGATATCACGGTTTAAAAGTTCGTTAGCTAACGTAGCACTAACGGAGCTTCATGAAAATGGGGGTTAGAGCAATATTTCGATGTGTTACAAACGGAATGACAAAGTTAATATACCCCCATCCTATGGTGGAGGGTATAATTAATATACCCCCATCCTATGGTGGAGGGTATAAAAATAATACCACATTCAAAACTTTATTATTATTATTTTATTTATTATTATTATATTATTTCTATGTTCGGTTCCAAAGATTTTGAACACTAATGATTTTGGTATTGTTTCCGAGTCAAATTTGAACTTATTCGTTTTTTTTCAGCTTTTTATTCATGAACTACCACAGTGCTTTAAAAACGTGCTAACGAAAACTTAAATTTCCAAATTCAGACTCTAAGTAGATATTATTCTATGTATACGTTTTTAAAATAAAATGTTGAAAACCCTCTTCTATTTTTGAGCCCTATTTTGGTTTGTGGTCAAGATACAAAAACTCCACAAATTTAAAGACTATTTCATTAATTTTAAGAATTTTGTAGAATTGACCCTAGCCTTCTTTCATGTAAAGATACCCACTTTTAAGTTAAATCAATTAACTATAAGGACAAAACGACTTTATCGGCTTTTGGACAAGGAAAAAAGTTTATATAAAAGAAATTCACAAATGCTATTATAACCAAAATTCGCGTTCGTATTTTAAGGACATGAAATTCACAAATGCTATTATAACCAAAATTCGCGGACGTATTTTAAGGACATGAAATCTTTGGCCTCACGAAAATGTTTTTTTAGTGTACAAAGCAATTCACATCTACTATTTTAGTTTAGTAATATCATAATAAATTTAGAATATTATAATAACATAAAAAGGATAAACGAGTCAAATGCTAATATTCCTAATAATTTACTGACAGTTTATATAAGGAATTTGTATGGTAATAGTAGATTTAAAGTTTACGATAACTTTTACGAATACGAGGAAAAAACTTTACAACAAGGTATATTTGCTCCAAAAATGCCTGGATAATGGCTGGAATAATTATTAATGCTTCAATTGAGCTTCGAATTATTTCATATTTCAATAG
Source organism: Haematobia irritans (assembly GCF_050003625.1). Lineage (NCBI taxonomy): Eukaryota > Metazoa > Arthropoda > Insecta > Diptera > Muscidae > Haematobia > Haematobia irritans. The sequence continues at coordinate 62,011,760 of NC_134399.1, read as the reverse complement.
GAACATGTCGAAAATAAAAAAGCCAAAAATAGCTAAAAGGGTCATGAAAAAAAGCTAAAAGCTAAATGCATTTTTTTCCCGCTAAACGTCTTCAAAAAAAAGCCAAATCTAGCGGGAAAAAAGCTAAATTGGCAACGCTGGTATCGATCCATATTTTGGTAAAGCCCCCATATAGACCGATCTCCCGATTTTACTTCTTGGGCTTATAGAAACCGCAGTTTTTATTCAATTTACATGAAATTGGAAATCTAGAGGTATTGTAAATAGGACCACAAATACGTGTGCCAAAAATTGTGAGTATCGGTCCATGTTTTGGTATGGTCCCCATATAAAACGACTTCCCGATTTGGGGTCTTGGGCTTATAGAAACCGTAGTGTTACGTTAAAGATCGTTTAAAATTCCAATTAAAATAAACCCAATTTAGAAAGCTATTCTCCAAATATAAATATTCAAAAAACAAATTCAATTTATTTGCTATAAAATAGAAAAAAATGTACAAGTTAGTAATATCAGTAGAGATACTTATGATGTTATCTGCTTAGTGGTCCAAATCAGAGAGATCGAATCAATTACTTTTAAAATCCACTTTAGCTACCATAGTTCGATTTGAAATTTGAATTGAGTGATTTCTCTCAACAAATATATTTAATTCAAAAGTGCTGCTGTTTTAATTTCATTCAATGTAAAAGCTATCATTGATAAAAAGAACTCATTCATTGTAATGCATTGATCAGTGAAAAACAACAACAAGCTGAAGATCAGTTATTTGTTGCATGCCACTCAATCAATGCATAAGCATGTTGGGAGAAAGAGAATGAGTACATTTTATCAATGAGAATATTTTATCAATGAAACGATTGATATGAATGAAACGAACAGCGAGCAATGTTAAATGCAAATTCATTGATGATAACTACACTATTGATCTATAGCATAAGTACATATTCAACATAATGCAAATGAGTTTAAATATATATCTAAATCATATTAAATATGTTAAAATGTATTTAACACAATGAAAAGATAATGACATTTTAATATGAATAGAAATATAAATATTAATAAGTGTATGTTGGATATGCAAATAAAATGTATATAAATTTATCATAAAATAATTATGATTTTAGAAAAGTTTCGTGAATTCAAAAATGAAAATTATGGTGTGTTGGCGGTTTCGCCAACACGTAGTTTTTATCCAATTTGTCTGAAATTGGAAATCTAGAGGTATTTTAGGACCATAAAGATGTGTGCCGAAAATGGTGAGTGTCGGTCCATATTTTGGTATAGCCCCCATATAGACCGATTTCCGATTTTACTTCTTGGGCTTCTAGAATCCGAAGTTTTTATCCTATTTGCCTCAAATTGGAAATCTAGAGGTATTTTATGACCATAAAGAGGTGTGCCAAAAAAGGTGAGTATCGATCCATGTTTTGGTATAGCCCCCATATAGACCGATCTCCCGATTTTACTTCTTGGGCTTATAGAAACCGCAGTTTTTATTCAATTTACATGAAATTGGAAATCTAGAGGTATTGTAAATAGGACCACAAATACGTGTGCCAAAAATTGAGTATCGGTCCATATTTTGGTATAGCCCCCATATAGACCGATCTCCCGATTTTACTTCTTGGGCTTATAGAAACCGCAGTTTTTATTCAATTTACATGATTTTGGAAATCTAGAGGTATTGTAAATAGGACCACAAATACGTGTGCCAAAAATTGTGAGTATCGGTCCATGTTTTGGTATGGTCCCCATATAAAACGACTTCCCGATTTGGGGTCTTGGGCTTATAGAAACCGTAGTTTTTATCCAATTTGTCTGAAATTGGAAATCTAGAGGTATTTTAGAACCATAAAGAGGTGTGCCGAAAATGGTGAGTATCGGTCCATATTTTGGTATAGCCCCCATATAGACCGATTTCTGATTTTACTTCTTGGGCTTCTAGAATCCGAAGTTTTTATCCTATTTGCCTCAAATTGGAAATCTAGAGGTATTTTCAGGTCATAAAGAGGTGTGCCGAAAACGGTGAGTATCGGTCCATATTTTAGTATAGCCCCCATAAAAACCATCTCCCGATTTAACTCCTTGGGTTTCTATAAATCGTAGTTTTTATCTGATTTGCCCGAAATTGTAAATATTCTGGTATTTTAGGCTCACAAAAACGTGTATCGGATTAAGTTTTTATCGGTCCATTTGGTAATGCCTCCATATGTAAAATTTCCAGATTTTACTTCTACAGATTGAAGATTTCAAATCAAGACGTTATTTTATAATTTTCTTGCACACTTACAAGAGATGTTAATGATTCCTCTAAAACTCAAACAAAAATGGTTCTTATAAATCCAGAATCTTATATAGTCCTCATAGGTAGAATCTTTAAATTTATCTTCGGGAAGTGTCCTCAAGTCCTCAAGCCTTCCTGAAATTTCAAAGGAAACCCTAATATTTGGTTCATGGTGGTGGGTATTTAAGATTCGGCGCGGCCGAACTTAGTGCTGTATATACTTGTTTTTTAATTTTTTTAATGTTGAAAGTATAGCTGTTTTTGTCTTTAGGTCCCATTTTGCTAAGAGAAGAGTGCAAAAAGTTTCGAGATGGTTCGAAAAAACACTTCTTAGGCCAATGTAATACAAAAATTGGATGTTCTCTCTAACTTAGAGAGTCCTTGGTCGGTGTTCCTTAATTTTTTTCGAAATACTGTAGAATCTCGCCCCAACTTACCGTCATCCATAGCTCTCTCACATATTAGATAGTTGTTGGCACTGCAATCACGATCATTCCACATATAACGATTCGTTACAGGACTACGATTGCTTTGAATTCCGGGTGGTGTACGAAAATATCTTCGTAGTTCTATGCAATCCTGACTGCTTAAACCATCATCATTGGGTTGCTTATTGTAATGGCCATGTTGCGACCAACCAGGGAACCAATCTATGGGTAAATTAATAAAGGAATGAGAAAATTATCCAATTAGCCAAATAATTTGCACCATGTTCGCTAACTTACTGGTATATTGAAAAAGCAGGCCATCGCTCCAACGAAAATCACCTTCGTAACTTTTATCCGAACCACCGACCCAATAGGCATTCTCATCCTTGTAACCAGGACTTTTGATTAGTAGTTCATTGATGGTCTGCTGATGTTGTTCGTTGCGTATGGAGGCCAAATGGCCTCCTAATTTGGAGCAATGCTTCTCACCATCATGCCAAGACATGGCCAATTCAATGGTGGCTATACAAAACTGTTGCATTGCAATCCAACCAAAGGCACAATTGGAGACAATGTTCTTCAGGGGTCGAGCCTGATATGAGAGATATATTGCGGGTATATTTGTTCGGCCACCGGTACCACCTGGTCCTCCCATCATCATTCCACCATGATTCCACGTTTGACTGCTTCTCAGTGAGGGAGAACGAAAAAGATGTATACTCATGGTATTACTGGATGACTCCAATATGAAGCCACGCAATTGCTTGGTATCATTGACACAGTGCGACCACTTGGAGGCTCCATCATCTTCGAAAACCTTTACGACCAATCCCCTGCAATTTGCGGTGCCAGTAAAACCCATCTGTAGATTTGCTTTGTTCATTACCAGAAACCCATAGGCATCTAGACCAAAATTTCCATAGGTTTTCTGTTTCATATCAGCATGAGATGTTGAGCTGCTGCGACTATTCGTGTAATTGAAGTCTGGATTTTTAAAGAGGGACATCATCGGTGAATAGCTTCCATAGTTGTGATTATCGCCATGCATTGTTAAATTAATCAGCTGAGCTGCAATTGTTGTTCCATCAAGAGAGAATATGGTATAAAGCTCATCGCTGGGCACATCTTCGGCCGTCGTCCCATCATTCTGCAGTCTGGGCATGGGTAAAATATCACTGTCATTATTGGTAACCATGCGCAATAGTACTCGATTGCCATAGGGCAAATGGATACGAAAGTAACACTCCAAGGTATCTTTCATACTCGGCCTTATATAGAAATCGCCCGTCTGATTACTCGTGCTCACATTATAGCAATAGTCGACTAATTTAAAACTTAAACTAAACATTGGATTCCTATAGAATTGTACGGATGTGTCATCCCTTACATTGAAGTGATAGATGCGATCACTGCTCTCCAGCTCCTCGAGCTTACCGCACAGGACTTTGTTACGATTGAAGCGTACAAAGCCCCCACTGGCACAGGGCACATTGAGACGTTGTAATTCCACCAACATTCCGGGAGGTGGATTTGTGTCATCCATTGTGTTGAGTTGCTTATATTTAGGAAAATGAATTGTACAATCTATGCAGTATAAAGGCAATGCGGTATAGTCCAATGTACCCATAGAAGTTTCACGTAACATTAGATGGCAGTCTGAAAGAATACAGGAAACAGAAAATGACAATAAAATGTATATAGAATATTTGTTCTATCTTTTGTTTCCCTATAAAGATCTGTGCAATAGGGACTTCAAAAATCGACGTTTTAAATAATAGACAACAAAAGTTCAAGAATATTTTAAAATCGTTTCGTTCTATCCAGTGACAAGAACCAAAGCAAACAGCTACATCTATTTTTGTTCAAAGTCGGAAAGTCGATATTTACCAATTATAAAAAAAAAAATAGGAAAATCGACTTTTCAAAATCTAGAAAAGTCGAAATATCAACTTTTTGAAATCACTTAGTGATTCTCATTACAATCCCTACTAAAGTAAAACTAAATTTTTGAGATGGTATTGAAAATTTTCCCCGCCGGGGTTTATTATCACAACCGTGGTATTTCGTGAATATCAAAAACTTGTTTTGCCTTCGGGCTCCATAAAGCGCGCCATATATGTGCTATGACAGTCCCATAGCTATATGTCTAAAATATGAAAAAAGACGGCTTTGGGACTTTTTAAAGTTTGAAGCAAGTCAGATTTAGTAAGGTAGTTTTAGTATTACGAAAACAAAAATGTCAGTCGCCATATTGAAACTTTGATTGTCAGTCAAATTGAATTAAATTTCTCAATTGTTGAACAATATGTTCAACAAGTTGGAAATTTAAAATAGAGAAAATCTGGAAATGATCGATGTATGCTTCGAAATATGATACGGTCTACAAGAATAATTGAAGTAATTCTTACCATCAATTATGAGGATAATTTATTTCGATACTTTTCTGTCATAAATTTAAAGCAAATTGAAAATTCAAAATTTTTGGTATAAAATAATTTTATTTTGAATTTTTAGTTTTATTTGTCACAATTGTCTATTAAACATTGGCGTAGCTAGCAAAATTTTCGTAGGGGGTAAAAGCTCATTGTGAAGATACCTCAAAAAGAGAAAAAAAATTCTTATAGATGATATATATCATGATTTTAAGAAATACTGAATGGTATTTGGTAGGGGGAGATGAAAAACCCATAAAACCCCTTTAGCTACGCATATGCCATTAAACAGATACCGACAATCAAAGTTCTGCTCAAATGAAAAAATTGTAATCATCTGATAGCTTGAAACTACCTTCCTAAATATATCTTGGTCTGAAGTAGAATTTTCGAATTATATTTTTTTTTTATTTTGAAAAAAAAAAAAAAAACATATTCATCAACTTTTTGATTATTATTACAACATCCAATTAATCGTACTTACAACGAAAACATATTTGTTAGTTGCACTTCTTAACTTACCTTTGCGTATATGAAATTGAAAAGTTTTCTTATAAACCACTATTTGTGCTTCGTCGACGGTGGCAGCAGCTTCGTTTGCATGATGACTCCTATAGCCACCATTGGCTTTATCACGGATTGGATTGCTTTTGTTGTTTATGGCTTTGCCAAATTCGGTCTTTTTTAAACGAAAAAATACTCTGCAACATAAAGAGAAGAAGAAGATTTGTTTAGCAAAGGCAATGATAAAATAATTTAATTGTCAAAATTGTTTGCAATATTTTTAAAGCATTATTGGTTAATCAATGTACAAAACATTATCTGGACTCTCGAAATTAAATTCCCAAAATATCAGATTTAAAACAAGTAAGGGAAGTAGGGTAGGTCAACTATATCATATCCTGCTTCATTTTTGTAGTTCTACATATTCAATACATTCTCAAATCTTTCAAATTTGTTGGGTGCTATATATAAAAGGGATTACATTCAGTTGGATGAACGGCCGTCTCGGAATTACCATATTCCTCATCAGCATCCTCTACTTGCAGCAAAACTATCAACCTAAGCCCAAAGTAAATTATACATGAACCTCCCGCAGAAAGGATTTTGTCAAAACTCAAAATTTTATTTCTATAGACATTTTTGTCAAAATATTATTTCTATAGAAAATTTTCTCAAAATTTTATTTCTGTAAATTTTTTTAAATTTTATTTCCAAAGAAAATTTTGTCTGAATTTTATTTCTAAAGAAAATTTTGTTTTTATAGAAAATTTTGTCAAAATTTTATTTCTATAGAAAATTTTGTCAAAAATTCGTTTCTGTAGAAAATTTCTATAGAAAATCTTGTCCAAATTTTATCTCTATAGAAAATTTTCTCATATTTTTTTTTTCTATAGATTTGTTTAATTTTATTTCCATAGAAAATTTTGTCTGAATTTTATTTCTATAGAAAATTTTCTCAAAATTTTATTTCAATTACCAAAATTTTATTTCTATAGGAATTTTCCTCGTTGCCACAATTGTCGAGGTTTAATATTTAAAACAAGTAAGGAAAGTCTAAAGTCGGGCGGGGCCGACTATATTATACCCTGCACCACTTTGTAGATCTAAATTTTCGATACCATATCACATCCGTCAAAAGTGTTGGGGGCTATATATAAAAGTTTGTCCCAAAGACATACATTTGAATATCACTCGATCTGGAAGAATTTGATAGACTTCTACAAAATCTATAGACTCAAAATTTAAGCCGGCTAATGCACTGGGGTAGAACACAAAGTTAGTAAAAAAAAAAATATGGGAAACATTTAAATCTGAAGCAATTTTAAGGAAACTTCGCAAAAGTTCATTTATGATTTATCGCTCGATATATATGTATTAGAAGTTTAGGAAAATTAGAGTCATTTTTACAACTTTTCGACTAAGCAGTGGCGATTTTACAAGGAAAATTTTGATGTTTTGACCATTTTTGTCGAAATCAGAAAAACATATATATGGCAGCTATACTAAATCTGAACCGATTTCAACCAAATTTGGCACGCATAGCTACAATGCTAATTCTACTCCCTGTGCAAAATTTCAACAAAATCGGAGTTAAAAATTGGCCTCTGTGGTCATATGAGTGTAAATCGGGCGAAAGCTATATATGGGAGATATATCCAAATCTGAACCAATTTCAACCAAATTTGGCACGCATAGCTACAATGCTAATTCTACTCCCTGTGCAAAATTTCAACTAAATCGGTGCAAAAAATTGGCCTCTGTGGTCATATGAGTGTAAATCGGCCGAAAGCTTATATATTGGAGCTATATCTAAATCTGAACCGATTTCAACCAAATTTGGCACGCATAGCTACAATGCTAATTCTAGTCCTTGTGCAAAATTTCAACTAAATCGGAGCAAAAAATTGGCCTTTGTGGTCATATGAGTGTAAATCGGGCGAAAGCTATATATGAGAGCTATATCTAAATCTGAACCGATTTCAACCAAATTTGGCACGCTTAGCTACAATGTTAATTCTACTCCCTGTGCACAATTTCAACCAAATTTGGGTAAAACTCTGGCTTCTGGGACCGTATTAGTCCATATTGGGCGAAAGATATATATGGGAGCTATATCTAAATCTGAACAGATTTCAATCAAATTTGGCACACTTGACTATAGTACTAATTGTTCTTCTTGTGCAAAATGTTAAGCAAATTAGGGTAAAACTCTGGCTTCTGGGGCCATATAAGTCCATATCGGGCGAAATATATATATGGGAGCTATATCTAAATCTGAACCGATTTCTTCCAAAATCAATAGGGATCTATTCTGAGCCAAAACACATACTTGTGCCAAATTTGAAGTCGATTGGACTAAAACTGCGACCTAGACTTTGATTACAAAAATGTGTTCACGGACAGACGGACATGGCCATATCGAGTCAGGAGCCCACCCTGAGCATTTTTGCCAAAGACACCATATGTCTATCTCGTCTCCTTCTGGGTGTTACAAACATACGCACTAACTTATAATACCCTGTTCCACAGTGTGGAGCAGGGTATAAAAATAACAATTTATTGAGTTAAAAATTCACAAGAGACTGAATAAAATTTTCAGTATTCGACATAATTGTGACAATGTCCAAGGCTTCTGAGTCGAATATAGTAAATTAACAACAAGTAGTTGTAGTGTATCATTACAGCAATCCCTCGCCTCGGTTTACGTTGTTTCGATTTACGTCGTCAAATTTTTTGTTCTATCCAACTTCGATTTACGTCGCTATTCGTCGTCGATTTTTTTGCCAACTTTATCAGAAACGCCTTTCATAAGTGAAATAAGTAGCAACGATTATGACATCGAAACATTTATTTCTGAAATGCTTACCGAAAATTCGTCGAATTCTGATTGATATTACAACAATAATAGAAAATTTTGTCAACATTTTATTTCTATAGAAAATTTTGTCAAAATTTCGTTTCTATAGAAAATTTCTATAAAAAATTTTGTAAAATATTTTATTTCTATAGAAAGTTTTCTCAAAATTTTATTTCTATAGATTTTTTTTTAATTTTATTTCCATAGAAAATTTTGTCTGAATTTGATTTCTATAGAAAATTTTGTCAAAATTTTATTTCTGAAGAAAATTTTATTTCTATAGAAAATTTTACATTTTCCTCGGTGCCACAATTGTCGAGGTTTATTATTTAAAAAAAGAACAATTTATTGAGTCAAAAATCCACAAGAGACTGAATAAAATTTTCAGTATTCGACATAATTGACTGTGTACAATGTACAAGGCTTCTGAGTCGAATATAGTAAATTAACAACAAGTAGTTTGTAGTTGTAAGCAGGGATCCGGAGCGGTCCTTTTTTTTCGCTCCGCTCCGCTCCCGCTCCGGAGAAAAAAAAAACCGCTCCGCTCCTCGCTCCGCTCCTCGCTCCGCTCCGAGAAAAAAAATCGCTCCGCTCCTCTTCGAGAAAATTATAGTACAAACATTGTATTATTTGTTCAATTGAGTTTTATTTTAGTTAGAAAAATCGGGCGGTACATATATGGGAGCTATAGCTAAATCTGAACCGATTTCGATGATTTTTTGCACATATAGTTAGTGCTATAGAAGATTACATTTCGCCAACTTTGAGTAAGATCGGTTGATAAATAAGGGTTTTATGACCTAATTTGACAAAATCGGGCGATACATATATATGGGACCTATATCTAAATCTGAACCGATTTCGATGAAATTTTCAGACTTAAAGGGTGATACAGAAGATTATTTTGCGCTAAATTTGACGACGATCGGTTAGTAAAAAAAGTGCAACGTGACCCCATTTGTCGAAATCGGGCAATACATATATCTAAATTTGATCCGATTTCTTCCAAATTCAATAACGTTCGTCCTTGTGCCCAAAAAAACTCCCTGTACAAAATTTCACCAAAATCGGTTAATAATTGCGACCGAAATCCTGTGAACAACAAATACATGGACAGACGGACGGACGCCAAGCGCTAGATCGACTCAGGAGGTGATTCTGAGTCGATCGGTATATATTTTATGGGGTCTAAAATCAATATTTCTTGTAGGCACATTTTTTGGCAGATCAAAATTATTATACCCTAACCACTATGTGGTTTAGGGTATAATGACTTTAAAACAATGTGTTGAAATATTTTATTAATTTTGAAGATTTTTTCAGAAATATTAAATCCATTTTGACTTCATTAAAACGAAATTTGCATTCATGTTAGGATACACATTTTTATGTCGAATCACTTAGCTGTAAGGACAAACAGACTTCATTGAAAAGTTTAGAGACTTTTAGACAAGGAAAAACTTTTTTTCAGAGAAATACGTCTTCTATTCTAAGCAAAATTCGTATTCGTATTTTAAGCATGTGAAACATTTGGCCTCCCGACAATATTCTTTGCGGTGCACCATCTACTATTTAATATGTGATAGAAACCAAATTTATGAAAATGGACCAAAACGGACCAAATTCTGTTTGGTCTGACCATCGGACTAAATTTAAAAATTAGAAACCTTTTGGACCAATTTTGGTCCGGTCGGACCAAAACGGCAACGCTGATTGGAATTGAAAGTCTATACACAGAGTATAAGTAACTACTCTCCGAAAGTTTTTTTTGTTTTGCAACAGACGTAGAGAAGAGGTTTTGTTATATTTGTAATGTGTGTGTATGTTTATGTTTACAACAACCTCCATCGACATCAGTCCGTGGTATACCTACGAATATTCTTGCTCAGATCTAGTGTTATCTAATTTCGCTTTTTTCCCCTTTATTGTATAATAAATGTATATGCGCACATTTTTCAACCAAAATTGAAACTATCCATAATTTTAATTAAATTTTCGAGAACTAATATCAGAAATAAGAGAATGCTAGGATATAGTACAATAGTAAAGCAAATGTGAATGAAAAAAAGCATGCCCGGTTCCAAAGATTTTGTCTTTACTTTAACAGTTTGGGTATTAATTCCGAGCCAAAGAAGCGGAGAATACAAGTAAGGATACTTTACAGACGTAATTCTCTTTTAAATTTGGGGGTTATGTACTTGGTTCTAGGAAGCAAATGTTAATTTTTCATTTTTTTAGATTTTTTCCGTCAGTTGTTATCAAAATCCTTTAAAAACGAGTTAACGAGTTATTTTTTTTTTCCATATTAACCCCCATTTTCATAAAGCTCCGTTAGAATTCCGTTAACTAACCAACTTTTGAACCGTATTATGGACGAAGCTGCCATCTTTCATATATATTCCATATGCCAGTTAGGAACTTAACTGACGAAAATTTTTCAGTTAAAGTTAACTGGAGAGAAGATATTTGCAATTTACTTTCTATTAACTGGCAGTTAAAGCCTAACGGAGCTACATGAAAATGGCCGTAAGACTCGACTTCCAGTAGAAATTATGCTATGTTTCAAGTAAAAAACGTCTTTAAAATAAAGTGTTGAAAAACATGTCTTATTTTTTAACGATTTTTTAGCTTTGTAGGCAAGATGCAAAAAGGAAACAAATTTAAAGACAATTTTATTAATTTTAAAGAATTTTTCTTAATTATTAAAGTCACGTTGACCTTACCTCAAAAATTGTATCTTTCATGTTATGATACACATTTTTAAGTAAAATCACTTAATTATAAGGACATTACAACTTCATTCAAAAGTTTATTGCCTTTTGGACGAGAAAAAAAAACTTTATTTTAGAGAAATGCGTCTTCCATGTTAAGCAAAATTTGCATTCTTATTCTAAGGACATGGAATCTTTGACTTCACGACAATATTTTTTTCAGTGTAGAAAACTAAAAACTTAAATATAAATAAGATCGTTTAATTGCATTTATTTGACGTTCATTACAAACATCTTTGTAGTAATACGGAATGAAATTGATCGAAAGTACTGTTGTTACTTTTACAACACATACTAGATATATATTTTGACATTTGCCGTTTTTGAAAACAATTACTAAAAAACACGTTGTGTTTTCCCCAATGTACGTACGTACAAAAATACATATCGTACATTTTAAACGTTTACTCACACTACGCTAAGTACTAGCTAAATTTGAAATTACCTACACAGTGTAATTTCAAAGTTACACATTTCATTCAAGTAATATTTTATTCGGAGCGGAGCGGTTTTTCATTTGGAAACCGCTCCGCTCCCGCTCCGCTCCGGATTTTAGAAATGCCGCTCCCCCTCCGGCAAAAAAAGGGTTTGCTCCGCTCCGCTCCGGATCCCTGGTTGTAAGTGTATCACGACAGCAATCCCTCGATTTACGTCGCCTCGGTTTACGTCGCTATTCGATTTACGTCGTCGATTTTTTGCCAACTTTATCAGAAACGCCTTTCATAAGTGAAATAAGTAGCAACGATTATGACATCGAAACAATTATTTCTGAAATTCTTACCGAAAATTCGTCGAATTCTGTTTGATATTGCATATATAATGCAATTGTCGAAGCGCACCGAAAGAAGAGATTTCTTTTCTGAAGAACTAAATTTTAGACAAGCAAAGTTTTCATTTGACGCTTACCTTTATGTTTGAAATTTTTATTATGTACACGCACATACATACATAATTAAATGGGCTTAGGAGTACGTATGAGCAATTTTCAATTCGGTTTACGTTGTTTCGATTAACGTCGTCAAATTCCAGAACCAATCACGACGTAAATTGAGGGATTACAGTACAGCATATATAACATTGAAGTAACTCTTAGTTGGAGAGGGATATTTTGCAAAATCTAAAAATCTACCAAAAAGTAAAAAAAAAATACAATTTTTGGTAGAATTGTAACAACTGTGGCAATCGGGATTATATTCCCATATTCATATATTTAAGTCTGAACCGATTTGCACAAAATTTTTACACTTTTACAAAATCTCTAAAAAAAGATTTAAGCCGGTTAATGTCCTGCGACGGAGCAAAATGTTATTAAAAATTTGAATAATTTTTACAATTACGCTGACTATACAGGGGCGATTTTAAAAATAAATGTACTAGATCTGGCCAAGATATGTGGCGAATTGTGGGTTTTAACTCTATTTGACCAAATCGGTTCCACAGAGTGATGTAGGGTATAAAAAGTCTAAATTTCCAATTGCAAACAAACCGTATAAAATGTCTAGAAACCCATGAAGTCATTTCGGGAGATCAGTCTATATGAAGGTTATACCAAACTATGGACTAATGTACACCATATTCAGGGCGCTTATTTGTGGACCTAAAAGACATCTAGATTTCCAATTCCAAGCGAATTGGAGTTATAGGGTTATATGTGTAAAATTGGACACAGGTCTTTGGGTATTGAATTTACTCATAGATTTCTAATTTCAAGCAAATCGGTCTAGATGGTCAAAAACCCAAATCGGATGTTATTAGTTTGTGTGGATAAATAAAATGGTTTGCGAACGATAGCGCAAGACTGAATCCAACAGATAAACAAACGGACATCATTACATCGTCATGCTATTTCTCCCGGATAAAGAATATTTAAACTTTCTAGAATTGGAAATAGGTCAATCGACGAGTTACAAACGGAATGACAAAATTATTATACCTCCATCACCATCCTATGGTTGTGGGTATAATATTAGATTTTACAATGAATTATTTTAAATTTGTAAATATGCCAATGAAGGCTCACATATGATGTAACTCACCTAAATTCAATTATATCGTCCTGTTCACAGAGCTCATTAACCCACCACATTCCACTGGTTTCACTACTAATGCCGCCCGCAGCATTAGTATGACTCTTCACAGTACCATACCATTTGTTGTTGGGACAGGATTCAATATTGACATTTGACGATGCTCTTCTGGCATGTCGTTGTTTAGCCATCGACGATGGGGATAATGGTGCTTTAGCTTGATGCTCTTCGAAAGCTGTAGATGTTGAGACCTCATTAGAAGATGTACCAGATACCAGCGAGAGAAGGGATCTTTTGTAGTTAAGCGAAGATGATGAGGATATCGAAGATTCTGATGCGTCATTATCCTGATGCCACAAGCTATCTGTGTTGGCGTTGTCATCGTTGTTATGACTCTTGGAGTTGCTATTGTGCTCATCGTATTCGGTTCTTTTGAATTTGGAGGCAGCTTTGCGTACTTTGGCAAAATCCTTAAAAAAGATATTTGTGGGTATATGGCCGATGTATTCCACATCATCGTCTAATGTTATGGCAGCTGGTGAAACAGCAGCTGATTCCATTTCCTCCGTCGACGAGCCATATTCGTTTTTGCTAAATGCATTTTCATCTTCTGCCTGACTAGGCATTCGCTCCTGTATAAATTCAACGCCTTCGCCCCCTTTAGCCGCTCTAGCCCCAGCAAAGGGGCCATTCTTCATTTGGCGTTTTCCATTTGCTTGCTGGGATGTGCTGAACCATGAAATTGGCAACTTGTTGCCAGAGGATTCACTTACAAAACTACCGCGATCTTGAGCATTCAGCAACGACACAGACTCCACAAAGAAATCCCCCGTGTAATGCATTGTTGGATTAAGTATTTCCGGTTTTGTCGTTTGCTGGTTTTTTGCGGATGCCTCTGCACGGCTAGTGAATGGTAATGATGATGCCGAAAACGATGACTGAGTATGGGCTTCAGGCATGTATAGCGATTTGCCTTTTGTCAGGACTGGAGTCATTGTCAGATGTACTGCACAAGGAGAAGAGAAAAAGAGAAATAGAAATGTGGAATTTAAGTAAAATTTTTACATAGTTTATATTTTGTTCATGGGAATTTGTTAAGGGATTTGTTGGGTTAAATTACGAATGCTATGTCCTTTGAATAGAGTTGAATAAAAATGCTAAAATATTCCACAAGGATATTGTTTTTCCTAGAATATTTTCAACTAAAAGGTAAAACGCAGGTAAATATTGCTGCGAAAACTACATTTGTCATTGTTTTTCTTCTCAAGTAATTAATTTTGTTCACAGAATTGTGTTATAAATATATTTGTCCAGTTCAAATATTTATATTGCCTTCTATTTTATTCGAAATGATTTTGTGTGTTTCGTAAAAAAGCCCATCCACCAAAATCAAGACACTTTTTTTGGATCCCTTATAAAAATGTCCTTTGAGAAAATCTCATAACGGATTATATGAGAATATTTTAGGTGAATATGATGAAACATACTCCCTTAAGAAGATCGTTTCATATGGAAAGGTTATCGAAACTAAATTTTAAATTTGCCCATATTGAGACTACATCAGGTTTTGAATCTATAAGAACCATTTTCGTTTGATTTTCAGAGAAATCGTCTAGGCGTTCAAGAAAATTGGATGCAATAATGCCGTTTAGATGATTCGAGATCCACAGGACGGTTGATATGTAATACAATAAATTAAAGTGCTATGTTTTTTTTATACCATAAGCCATAAATATTTGACTCAAAAATTTAAAATGAGAAAAAGTTGGCATGTTTAATAAAGTTATACCTACTTAATTTTTAGAAATAGTGTGTGAATAATTTAAAGAGAAATTATCGAAAAATTGTAAATAGATGGGCAAAGGTAAATTCGTTGTTGGAGTTTGAAGCCGTGACCGAGGCATAGTAGTTCTCCTTAAAGTTCTAAGTTCAAGTTTAGCAGCTAAAATCAAATATGAATCAGTAAAATCAGAATATAATTGCACTAGTTTACAAAATAAAATTTTTGTTATGTACATTTGATAATATGTTACTTTTCTTATGTATTTTGATAAGCTGAATTCGAAAAAAAATTTAAATTTTTTTATGGAACTGTATTTGAGATTTCCAGTTATTTTTAGTTTTTCGCTCTTTTTTCACTAAACAAATTATATCTCGAGTTAGAAATGTTCTATTATATCGTTGTTGATACATAAATGAAAGGTATTGAGATGGCGAACAATCGTGTATAATTGGATCTGTAATAAGTTAAGTGGTTAAAAAAATATTGATGCAAAACGCAAATCATGTTTTACAGTGACCCTTTTCCGCCAGAAAAGTACAAACCATTAAAAACAAGTAAGTAAAGTCTAAAGTCGGGTGGGGCCGACTATATTATACCCTTCACCCCTATGTAGGCCAAAATTTGTGTTACCATCTCAACTACTTCACATTTGCTGGAAGCTATATAAAGGAGACAATAGGTCTAAAATGTGTAACAGTCTACCATATTTCCCCAACTCTGATGTACGTATATATGGGAGCTATATATAATCTGAACCGATTTTGACTAAATTTGACATGTATAGTTAGAATAACAATTCTGCTATCTATGCGAAATTTCACGTAAATGGGAGTATGACTTTGGCCCCCTGGTCATATGAGTGCAATTCGGACGGAAGGTATATATATGGGATTCATATCTAAATCTGAACCGATTTCAACCAAATGTGGCACAATTACCGATACTACTAAACGTACTCCTTGTGCGAAATTAGAAGCAAATCACGGCAAAACCCTGGATTTTGAGGCCATATAAGTTCAAATCGGATTGTGACCACACCCTCAAAAAAATCGCTTCTTTAACATATGTTCCAAACATATTTTGCAGGAAGCACATATATTATTGGATACTGCCGAAACATTAATATGTTTGTTTTATGTGAACATATTATATGTTTGGAAGCATTTTGAGCCCAAAAATATTATATGCTTGGAAGAAGTTTTCCCAAAGACGATTGTGCTCATTCCCTAACATACTCGTAATTTTCACTTCCAAGAAATATTTTAGTTCTTGGCACCTTTTTCTGTAATACAAATAATGTTGAAGAAATTATCCACTTTTATAAATTTTTTAAATTTTACCTTTCGCCCGCACGGAGAATCGAACCGAGGACCATACAGTTTGTAAGCCAACACACTATCCACTGGGCTACGTAGCTGTTATAGTCACCAGCAGATAATTACATTTATTACATTTATTTATTTATTACATTTATATAGCATAGTTTGCATACATTTGTTTGCCACGTGGAGCAGTGGTTAGCATGTCTGCCTTGATTGGGATTGAACCCACGACCCTTTGCATGAAAGGGTCGTGGGTTCAATCCCTGCTCCGAACACTTTTTTTACACATTTACATTTATATTTATATTTATACTATATTAAATTTTTATAATGAAACTTCGATATGTGGGTTATTAAAGATTTATAGCCAGTAACAGTGCTTGATATAAACGAAATAGACTGATTTTTGGATAAAAAATTATTTTTTTATTGCAAAAATAACAATTTTGTAACAAAAAACTGTTTTTGGTACAAAACTTTAAAATTTGGAAGGAATTCAAAAACTCTAACAAAAGAAGAACGTGGAGTCGAGTATAAACATACATAAATAATTTTATAATATAAACATAAATTTATTTAGGCGTGAACAGTTTTTTACTAGCATTTAACACCATCGCTCTAAAATGCCTTTTATTTTTCTTTAATAATTCATTTTAAAGAAAATAAACTTTTTAAATTGTTTTAGCTTCAAAACTCGAACTTAATGCCCGCTTTTATATTTGAAGGTGTCCGTCAACTCCTCGTGGACTACTTATTAATAAAGAGGGACTAAACTTTGTTTTTTTTTTATAAATTTTACTGTGTAATTTTTCACTATTTCCTCCTTATTTCATTTTACTGTCCCAACTCTAAAAAGAGTATGGTGCCCTTTCGTTATTTTTATGAAGACCCCTGATTTCTTTTAACGAACCAAGAAAAAAATTGTGCCCATAATGCCAAAATGATAAACAAAACACATATCCACACATACATAAAATGCTGCTCTCAAGGCGAAAACATATGCTGTTTGTTTTTCAAATGTCTATTCTCTTGGTTCCGAATGTCTATTCTCTTTATTCAAATTAAATAATATTTAGACTTAAGCATATCAAATTTTTGGCCTATCATAAAACAGTTTTCCGAAACAACATACAAGCGGGTTTCACAGAAATTGTTCTCTTTTGATTCTTTCGCTGTGTTATGTTGATATCTTTCGTCAACTCTCCATATCTATTTCTTTCTCTATACTCTCTCTGTCGCTTTGAATAAAATATCTCAACATATGTATGTTTAATCGAAATTTGTAAATTTATATATGTTTGCATTCACACATATGATTTTTATGAAACATTCATGCCCCAAACATAATATATTCTAACATATTAACATAGATGTCCCAAATATTTAGTGTTAGTTTTGGAACATTACATGTTTGCACTTAAATATATTGTGTTTTAAAATTGTGGCCGAACACACATTTTGTTTATATCGGAACATATGAAAAACATATTTTTCTAAGAGTGCATATTTGTGCACATACAATTGTATCGTTAAAAGTACCGCTTGTGCGAAATTTGAAGTAAGTCAGGGCAAAACTCTGGCTTTTGAGACCACGTAAGTCCAAATCGGACGAAAGATATATATGTGAGATATATCTAAATCTGAACCGATTTTAACAAAAATTGACATACTTAACGATACTATTAAAAGTACCCCTTGTACAAAATTTGAAGCAAATCACGGCAAAACTCTGGCTTTTGTGGCCATATAAGTTCAAATCGGACGAAAGATATACATGGGAGCTATATCTAAATTTAAACCGATTTCAATCAAATTTACCAAGCATTGGTAGAATGTCAATTCTACCCTCTGTGCAAAATTTCACGAAGATGGGTAGAAAACTTTGGCCTCTGTGGTCATATGAGTCTAAATCGGACGAAAGATATACATGGGAGCTATATCTAAATCTGAACCGATTTGGCTGATATTTTGCAAGCTTTTCGAGATTCATAAAATATTTGGATGTACGATGTTTCAAGAAAATCGGTTAATAAACACGCTAACTATGACCAAATCGGAGATAAATATATATGGCAGCTATATCTAAATCTGAACCGATTTTTTCCAAAACCAATAGCAATTGTCTCTGTCCCAAGAAACGGCCCTATGCCAAATTTGAGGACGATCGGACTTAAATTGCGACCTGTGCTTTGTGCACAAAATTACATATACAGACAGACGGACGGACGGACAGACAGACAGACAGACGGACATCGCTAAATCGACTCAGAATTTAATTCTAAGCCGATCGGTATACTAAACGATGGGTCTCAGACTTTTCCTTCTTGGCGTTACATACAAATGCACAACCTTATTATACCCTGTACCACAGTAGTGGTGAAGGGTATAAATATAGGAAACATTTAAATATGAAGCAATTTTGAGGCATCTTCGCAAAAGTGTATTTATGATTTATCGGTCGATAGATGTGTAATATAGTAATAGGAAAATTTGAGTCACTTTGATAAGTTTTCGACTTAGCAGTGGCGATTTGATAAGGAAAATGTAGGTATTTCGGCCAGTTTTGCCTAATTAGGAAAAACATATATATGGAATCTATATCGAATTCTGAACCGATTGCAATCAAATTTCACATGCATAGTTACTATGTTGAATGTACTCCCTGTGCAAAACTTCACATTGACCTCTGTGGTCATATGACCGAAAATCGGGCGAAAGATATATATGGGAGCTATATCAAAATCTGAACCGATTTCAACCAAAATAAACACGCATATGCAGAACCTTAATTCTACTGCCTGTGCAAAGTTTCAAGTTCAATTCTACTCCCTCTGCAAAATTTCACGTAAATCAGAGTAGCACTTTTGCCTCTGTGGGCATATTAGTCTAAATCGGGCGAATTATATATATGGGAGCTATATCTAAATCTGAACCGACTTCAACTTAATTTTGCACAATTAACGATACTATAAAACGTACTCCTTGTGCAAAATTTCAAGCAACTCAGGGCAAAACTCTGGCTTTTGAGGCCATATAAATCCAAATCGGACGAAAGATATATATGGGAGCTACATCTAAATCGGAACCGATTTTAACCAAATTAAATACACTTAACGATACTATTAAACGTACTTGTTGTGCAAAATTTGAAGCAAATCAAGGCAAAACTCTGGCCTGTGGGGTCATATAATTCCAAATCGGTCGAAAGATATATATGGGAGCTATATCTAAATCTGAACCGATTTCAACTAAATTTGGCACAATTAACGATACTATTAAACGTACTACTTGTACAAAATTTTAATCAAATCAGGCCAAAACTCTGGCTTTTGAAGCCATATAAGTCAAAATCGGACGAAAGATATATAGGGGAGCTATATCTAAATCTGAACCGATTTCAACTAAATTTGGCACAATTAACGATACTATTAAACGTACTCGTTGTGCAAAATTTGAAGCAAATCAGGGCAAAACTCTCGCTTTTGGGGTCATATAAGTCCAAATCGGGCGAAAGATATATATGGGAGCTATATATAAATCTGAACCGATTTAGCTGATATTTGGCAGTTTTTACGGGACTGACAAAACATTCAGATGTATAAAATTTGAAGAACGTCGGTTCATAAATACGTGAATTATGATCAAATCGGTGATAACTATATATGGCAGCTATATCTAAATCTGAACCGATTTTTTCTAAAACCAATAGCGATTGTCTTTTACCCGAAGAAAGACGTTATGTCAAATTTGAGGACGATCGGACTTAAACTGCGACTTGTACTTTGTGCACAAAATTACATATACAGACAGACAGACATACAGACGGACATCGCTAAATCGACTCAGAATTTAATTCTAAGCCGATCGGTATACTAAAAGATGGGTCTATGACAATTATTTCTTGGCATTACATACAAATGCACAAACTTATTATACCCTGTACCACAGTAGTGGTGAAGGGTATAAAAAAACGACCGAAAAATGACAAAGTTATAAACAATTGAGTGAAAAAATCCGATATCAACTCATACAAATATGAGCAACTCACCCTCACAAAAATGCATTTTTGTTGGTCTTTTTATTTACGCTAGAGTATCATCTTTACGACCATGAAAAGAAACCGGACGTTTTTTCAATGGTTTGTACTTTTCCGGCGGAAAACATGATTTTTTGAAAATTTGCCCTTTTTGTATCGATATTTGAACCACTTAACTTATCACAGATCGAATTATATACGATTATTCGTCATCTCAATAGCTTTCGTTTAACAACGATATAATCGGACATTTCTAACTTGAGATAAAATTCGTTTAGTGAAAAAAGAGCGAAAAACTAAAAATAACGGGATATCTCAAAAACTGTTCCATAATTTGTTTTTTAATTTTTTTTTTTCGAATTCAGCAGATCAAAATACATAAGAAAACTCACCTCTCATCAAATGTACATTTTTAGTAGCACATTTTATAATGACTTGAAAGGGGAATAATCCACACCATCAATTCGAAAAGTTTATTTTCTTTATAACTTTTTGTTAAGGAAAATTAATTAACAAATTATTATTTTCGCCAGATGCTGCGAACTTAACATAATATGTTAAAACGTGTACACATGTCAATTCCAACGTTTTTGGATTTTTTAACAGATTTTTCATTAATTCTATTGTGGGTGGATTCTGAAATGAGGTGAAGTTTCTTCTTTAAGCTGCTACAATCACCCAAATTTAGTAAATTTAGCACCCTTAGCTAATTCCCTAAAGCACATACACCCTCAAAAAAAATCGCAAATTCTGCTTCAAGCATATATATTTTCAAAATTGGTCCAAACAAAATATTGTTTGTATTGTGGTACACGCAGAAACATGATCGTCACAATCATATTCGAAGAGCAAAATAATATGACAGGAGCTATTTTTGGGTTCGATTCCTACTTCGACCGAACTCCAAAAGTGTTTCAGTCGTGGATTATCCTACCTCAGTAATGCTGGTGACATTTCTAAGGGTTATACAGCTTCTCTAAGTGGTTTCACTGCAATGTGGTACGCCGTTCGGACTCGGCTATAAAAAGGAGGTCCCTTGTCATTGAGCTTAACATAGAATCGGGCAGCACTCAATGATAAGAGAGAAGTTCACCAATGTGGTATCACAATGGACTGAATAGTCTAAGTGAGCCTGATACATCGGGCTGCCACCTAACCTAACCTAAAATGTACTTGGGGTATATGTTACAGAAGCGATCTTTCTTTTTTTAATTCTATTGTGGGTGGATTCTGAAATGAGGTGAAGTTTCTTCTTTAAGCTGCTACAATCACCCAAATTTAGTAAATTTAGAACCCTTAGCTAATTCCCTAAAGCACATACACCCTCAAAAAAAATCGCAAATTCTGCTTCAAGCATATATATTTTCAAAATTGGTCCAAACAAAATATTGTTTGTATTGTGGTACACGCAGAAACATGATCGTCACAATCATATTCGAAGAGCAAAATAATATGACAGGAGCTATTTTTGGGTTCGATTCCTGCTTCGACCGAACTCCAAAAGTGTTTCAGTCGTGGATTATCCAACCTCAGTAATGCTGGTGACATTTCTGAGGGTTACACAGCTTCTCTAAGTGGTTTCACTGCAATGTGGTACACCGTTCGGACTCGGCTATAAAAAGGAGGTCCCTTGTCATTGAGCTTAACATAGAATCGGGCAGCACTTAGTGATAAGAGAGAAGTTCACCAATGTGGTATCACAATGGACTGAATAGTCTAAGTGAGCCTGATACATCGGGCTGCCACCTAACCTAACCTAAAATGTATTTGGGGTATATGTTACAGAAGCGATCTTTTTGAGGGTGTACTTAGAGAAGCTTTGAACTCAGCTCAGCATCCACCGCTGAAACATATTTTGCTGTTTGGTCGAAACTGGGGTTGAATCCATGTAAGGCGCACGGCGATTAATTCCCATTTATAAAAATTGCTTCAAATTGAAGCACTTCTCTTTTCGAACGCACATTTTGCATGTTTTGAAAAAGTCGCACAAAAAGTCGCATGACGTCAGAAAGGTTGCAAAATGTGACTAAAGTCGCACAACGGTATTATTGATCGAAACATATGAAAAACATAGTTTTCTATCCGTTTTGGATTACTAATGCAGTAGGAGTGGTTTAGGAAGTGATATAGTCGGTCCCGCCCGTCATTTACTTACTACTTTACTCACGTGTTCATTGATTTTCTATTCATTTTTAAATTTTCGTTTAAAAAGACTTTGGCGTATTTTTGAATGGTTGGAGGATCCCGGGATGCGCTTGAAAAGAAATGTTTGTGGAATAACTTCATTTTCTGCTAGGATAGAAATCATTGGATATGAATCAAATTTTAACTATGTCAATATACCAAGTTGGGAATCCAAATCGTTCCGAATCGTTTTTGGAAGCCCTTTTTACTGGAATGTTGGAATTCTCATAATTATAATTATTATTTATTATTTATCACAATGAAAATCAGTTTGTTAAAAAGTGCAAGGAAAAAACTAAATAACATCGTCCTTACATCAGACTACTGCTCAACTTTAATCCTTTTAGGAGATTATTGTACACATCTACCATAAAGGGATAACAGTTTTTTTTTGCATTACTACCATGCAACCACTGTTTGTGAGCTAGACCACAATTAAGTGATATTACAAAGTTTGGATTGCACAGCGGAAGAGATTTTAATCTGCGTGTAAAGTTTTTGGGCCTAAATGAGAAAAGTGGAATGTAAATTGCAGTGTCATTCCGTGAAACAAGAACAAAACATCCACATTGTCATTGAAATAGCACACTTCAAATTTTCCAACAATTTGCATCATTACGGCCATCAGAGTAATGTAAGTTTTGCCACAGTTTCTTTCTTTGGCAAAGTTGCTAAAATTTGTCTGCAATTTATGGCAAAAGGATTTCAAAACTGTGTAATGGGAAAACTACAAATATCAAAACTTAGAAAACTATTTGTTTTTTTGAATTTGTTATGTAATAACAATTACTTTGCATATTATTATTATACTTTTCCATGGTGATACAAATAGAGAAAAATCTAGGTATTGTAGTATTTTGTTGCTTGGGGTTTTTTGATTTTGGTTTTTTTTTGGTTTGCATTGTGCGAAATAAGATTTATTATAAAGATCTAAATGCAATATATAATTATATCTTATCTTCACTTTACAATTAAATCAAATTTGGAGATTGGATTAAAAATTTTGAAAATTATTAGATAAAACACAAGTATATACAGTCGAAAGTGCAGCCATAAGAAATTTTTAGTATCATCCGCTATAGATTGCGTACAAAAATCCACTAAAGACTGTCATCCTCAATTGAATTCCTTGGGTTTTGTGTAACAGTTAACGATAGCCAGTTTTCTTAAAATTTATTACCAATGACCTTATGTTAGATGAATGGTAGATTGGATACTTATATAAGCCACATTAGTTATTGATCGGTTTACATAGAGGCAATATCTACACTAAAAGAAAAATATAATTTTCATATATTCCGATGTAAACAAAATGTGTTTCAGGCAGAATTTTTTAACACGCAATATTTTTTTAAGTATAACAAGTATATACGGCCGTAAGCTCGGCCAGGCCGAAGCTTATATACCCTCCACCATAGATTGCATAGAAGCTTCTACTGAAGACTGTCTTTCACAATCGAATTACTTGGGTTGCGGTAACACTTGCCGATGGCAAGGTATCTTAAAACTTGCTAACACCGTAATATATACCACATAGTCCATACGTGGTATATATTAAACTAAAAAAGACCGATTAAATACGTATATAATTAAGTTTAAAGTTTCTATAGAAATAAAATTTTGACAAAATAAAATTTGGAAAAAAATTTCTATAGAAATAAAATTTTGACAAAATTTTCTATCGAAATAAAATTTTGACAAAATCTTCTATCGAAATAAAATTTTTACAAAATTTTCTATAGAAATAAAATTTTGACAATGTTTACCATAAAAATAAAATTTTGACAAAATTTTCTATAGAAATAACATTTTGACAATGTTTTCCATAAAAATAAAATTTTGGTAGATTATTTTTGGCTCGAGTGGCAACTATGAATATGAACCGATATGGACCAATTTTTGTGTGATTGGGGATCGGCTATATATAACTATAGACCGATATGGACCAATTTTAGCATGGATATTAGCGGCCTTATACTAACACCACGTTGCAAATTTCAACCGGATCGGATGAATTTCGCTCCTCCAAGAGGCTCCAGAGGACAAATCTGGGAATCGATTTATATGGGGGCTATATATAATTATGGACCGATATGGACCAATTTTTGCATGGTCATTAAAGAACATATACCAACACCAAGTACCAAATTTCAGCCGGAATGGATGAAATCTTCGTTTCTTTGAGATCCCCAAATCGGATCAATACCATGTACCAAATTTCATCCGATCCGGCTGAAATTTGGTTCTCTTAGAGGCTCCGAAAGCGAAATCGGGGGATCGGTTTATATGGGCACTATATATAATTATGGACCGATGCGGACCAATTTTTGCATGGTTGTTAGAGACCATATACTAACACCATGTACCAAATTTCAGCCGGATCGGATGAAATTTGCTTCTCTAAAGTAATCGCAAGCCAAATTTGGGGGTCCGTCCGATCCGACCTACATCAATAACAACTACTTGTGCCAAGTTTCAAGTCGATAGCTTGTTTCGTTCGGAAGTTCAGGCATGCTCAGATCGACTCAGAATTTCACCACGACCCAGAGTATATATACTTTATGGGGTCTTAGAGCAATATTTCGATGTGTTACAAACGGCATGACAAAGTTAATATACCCTATGGTGGAGGGTATAAAAATATAATGTTCCTAAATTAGCGTAAATTGCTTGACACACATGTTAATATGTTGGAATATATTGTGTTTGGGCCATCAATGTTTCATAAAAATAGCATGTCTGAATGTAAACATATATGTATTTAGAAATTACGAGTAAACATATATATGTTGCGATATTCTATTCAGAGAGCGAGTGAAAAAAATAAGGATAGAAGGCTTCGCCAAAAATTTGATATGTTGATGTCTACATATTATTTTATTTGAACATGTGTATTCAGAGTAAAGAGAATCCACATTCGGAACATAGAGTATAGACATTTGAGAAAAGAAGTTGTGTTTTTGTCTTGAGATCAGCATTTTATGTATGTGTGGGTATGAATTTTGTGTATCATATTCAGACAAAAGAAATTATATTGAAACAAGAAAGAAAAGTAAAAATAAAACAGCGAAAAATATATAAGAATTTCAAAGGGATCTTCATAAACAAGTATGTACAGCAGTAAGTTCGATCGAATACCCACCACCATGAATCAAATAACAATAATAGTTTCCTTTGAAAATTTCAGGGTGGTTTGATGACAGCTACTTTCCCAAGCAGATCAGTTCAACCAGTACGTTTCCCGAAGATAAATGTAAAGATTTTACCTATGAAGACTAGATCAGATTCTGGATTTTTAAGAACCATTTTTTTTGGAATGGTTTTAAAGGAAACATAAACATGTCTTGTAAGTGTGCAAGAAAATTATGAAATAACGCCTTGATTTGAAATCTAAAATCTGTAGATTTTTACCTCAATTATTTAAATGAGTACGAGTAGTTTCAAGCAATTTTCATGATCAGTGCACCTTTTGTACCCTCAAGATCTGAAATCGGTCCATATGGAGGCCTTACCAAATGGACCGATAAAAACAAAATCATATACATATATAAAACATAGATATACACCCAGAAGGAGACGAGATGGACACATGGTGTCTTTGGCAAAAATGCTCAGGGTGGGCTCCTGAGTCGATATAGCCATGCCTAGGTCGCAGTTTTAGTCCAATCGACTTCAAATTTGGCACAAGTATGTGTTTTGGCTCAGTACACATAGAAAACAAATTTGTTGGGACAACCAATTCTTTTGCCAACCGATATATTTGGTTCCAGCTACTACCAAGAAATAACTGACATAATTTGTTACTACAACCAACTGTTGTGTGACATAACTTGAAACACATTTGTTTGGATAACTAATATATGAGTAGATGAACCATATATTGGCAATCACAACCAATTCGATTTATTATGTGGTTAGAACAATCAACTGTTGTCTATGCTAATAATATGTTGAATTATCGAGGCAACCAATATTTTGGTATCAGTACTATTTGTTTAGCACGAAAACCGTGCAAAATTTTAAAGAAAACTCATTCAAAATATTTTAAGTTTTTAAATTAATTTATTGTGTATTCATAAAAACGGAAAATAAAAGCATATAAACATTAAATATTTAGTAATCCCAAACAACAAATTCTTCGCCAGTAGCGGATATAGACACATGTGACCAACAATTTACAGGTGATATATTTTCTAAGTTATTCTCAATTTCTATATGTTGTCCAATAACTTCGAAGTGCATTCGTTTTGTGTGCTTCAAATGAGTATGGATATTAGAAAAAAATTCTGTTGCAGTTGTCTATGTTACATTTAAATCGTGTTTCGCGTTTATGCAATGTTCTTAAATGCTCAGAATAGCTGCAAAATGTATCAAATGATAATGAACAAAAAATACAATACATGTTTAATACATATAGTTGTAAATAAATGTAGAATTAAAATAAAATATTGTTGTAAGGTTTTAGATTAGTTAGAGTCATTTAAGCTGTAGAACACCGATTTTATTCTTATATTGTTAGAATCGTATTTGGTTAATATCTTAAAAATATACTTTTGTATAAAATTCCAAACCATATTACATTCCGTAGGGTATTTGATGTTGAGACCCATATACAGGTAAAAACAGTTTTCTATGGCTTGGAGCGGATCTTCAAAATAGTACTTTTTGTCACATAACGTTATATAGGCTCGTAAAGATTTGAAGTCGCCAACAAAAATAATATGTGGTTGCAAACATAATTTTTCATTTCGGCAATAGTCATCAAAAGCATTCGCTTGTTGTCTAGTCTAAAAAATTGTTTAAAATCATTCAAAACAAGTAAGACAAAATTAAATGAAAAAATTAATATATTCTATTTAATTTCACTAGTTTACACTGAAAATGTACACTTGATGAGAGTCGACTTTTCTTATGTATTTTTATCTGCTGAACTCGAAAAAAAATGTTTAAATTTTCTTTTGTGGAACAGTTTTCGTTATATCCTGTTATTTTAGTTTTCGCTCGTTTTTCACGGGACATCACAAGAACTTTTCCATATTTTTTTTTTTAATTTTTTTTCATTTTCAAAATACATATGAAAAGTTGCTTCTCAAATAGTGTACATGAAAAGAAAATTGTAAACTAGTGTTATTGTTTTCGGTATCTGACAACACTGTGTCTAGACAATGATCTTGTGGTGGTAAAAATACTTAGAATTAATTAACGCACTTTACTTAACTACTTCGCTTTGAATCTACTTACATCAAAGTGAGCGACAAATTTTTCTTGTATCCCTACCTTAGATACTTTTGGTGATTTCTTTTTTTGGCTTCTTACATTGATTGACGGGAAAAAATATGGCAATAATATAAACGCGACCTCCTTTTTGTTTCCTGCATAGATTTAATAATATGTTGGATGTAAATTATATTATCATTTGTCTTGCGGAGCCTCAAAGAGAAGAAAATTTCATCCGATCCGGCTGAAATTTGGTACATAATGTTGGTATATGGTCTCTAACAATAATACAAAAATTGGTTCACATCGGTCCATAATTATATATAGCTCCCATATAAACCGATCCCCAGATTTGGCTTGCGGAGCCTCAAAGAGAAGCAAATTGCATCCGATCCGGCTGAAATTTGGTACATGGTATTGGTATATGGTCTCTAGCAACCGTGCAAAAATTGGTCCACATCGGTCCATAATTATATATAGCGCCCATATAAACCGATCCCCAGATTTGGGTTGCGGTGCCTCAAAGAGAAACAAATTTCATCCGATCCACTTGAAATTTGGTACATGATGTTGGTATATGGTCTCTACCAACCATGTAAAATTGGTCCACATCGGTTCATAATTATATATAGCCCCCATATAAACCGATCCCCAGATTTGGCTTGCGAAGTCTCCAAGAGAAGCAAATTCCTTCCAATCTGGTTGTAATTTGGAACATGGTGTTAGTATATGATCTTTAACAACCGTGCCACAATTGGTCCATATCGGTCCATAATTATATATAGCCCCCATATAAAACGTTCTCCAGATTTGACCTCCGGAGCCTCTTGGAGGAGCAAAATTCATGCGATCCGGTTAAAATTAGGAACGTGGTGTTAGTATATCGTCGCTGACAACCATACCAAAATTGGTCCAATCACACAAAAATTGGTCCATATCGGTTCATAATCATGGTTGCCACTAGAGCTAAAAATAATCTAACAAAATTTTCTTTCTATAGAAAATTTTGTCAAAATTTTATTTCTATAGAAAATTTTGTCAAAATTTTATTTCTAGAGAAAATTTTGTTAAAATTTTATTCGGTTCATAATAAAGTTTTCATCATTGTCAAAATTTTATTTCTATAGAAAATTTTGTCAAAATTTTATTTCTACACTCTTAGAAAAATATGTTTTTCATATGTTCCGATATAAACAAAATGTGTTTCGGGCACAATTTTAAAACACAATATATTTAAGTGCAAACATGCAATGTTCCTAAACTAACACTAAAAGTTTGGGACATCTATGTTAATATGTTAGAATATATTATGTTTGGGACATGAATGTTTCATAAAAATCATATGTGTGAATGCAAACATGTATAAATTTACAAATTTCGACTAAACATACATATGTTGTGATATTTTATTCAAAGCGACAGAGAGAGAGAGAGAGAGTATAGAGAAAGAAATAGAGATGGAAACCGGGAGAGTTGACAAATGATATCAACATAACACAGCGAAAGAATCAAAAGAGAACAATTTCTATGAAACCGCTTGTATGTTGTTTCGGAAAACTGGTTTATGATAACGCCAAAAATTTGATATGCTTAAGTCTAAATATTATTTAATTTGAATAAAGAGAACAGACATTCGGAACCAAGAGAATAGACATTAAAAAAAAAACAGCATGTGTTTTCGCCGTGAGAGCAGCATTTTATGTATGTGTGGACATGTGTTTTGTTTATCATTTTGGCATTATGGGCACAATTTTTTTTGGTTCGTTAAAAGAAATCAGGGGTCTTCATAAAAAAAAAGAGTTGGGACAGTAAAATGAAATAAGGAGGAAATAGTGAAAAATTACACAGTAAAATGTATAAAAACAAAGTTTAGTTCCTCTTTATTAATAAGTAGTCCACGAGGAGTTGACGGACACCTTCAAATATAAAAGCGGGCATTAAGTTCGAGTTTTGCAGCTAAAACAATTTAAAAAGATTATTTTCTTTAAAATGAATTATTAAAGAAAAATAAAAGGCATTTTAGAGCGATGGTGTTAAATGCCAGTAAAAAAACTGTTCACGCCTAAATAAATTTATGTTTATATTAATTATAAAATTATTTATGTATGTTTTTACTCGACTCCACGTTCTTCTTTTGTTAGAGTTTTTGAATTCCTTCCAAATTTTAAAGTTTTGTACCAAAAACAGGTTTTTGTTACAAAATTGTTATTTTGCAATAAAAAAATAATATGTTATCCAAAAATCAGTCAATTTCGTTTATATCAAGCACTGTTACTGACTATAAATCTTTAATAACCCACATTTCGAAGTTTCATTATAAAAATTTAATATAGTATAAATATAAATGCGTAAATAAAAAAAAAGCCAATGGTGTTCGGTCGGAGCAGGGATTGAACCCACGCCCCTTTGCATGCTGGTGACTATAACAGCTACGTAGCCCAGTGGATAGTGTGTTGGCTTACAAACTGTATGGTCCTCGGTTCGATTCTCCGTGCAGGCGAAAGGTAAAATTTAAA